>NC_054467.1:45129126-45436418 GCF_017639515.1 Carcharodon carcharias | reverse complement strand
GATGGTGAAATTTGAATTCAATTAAAAGTTTGATGATGACCATGAAACCATTTCCGATTGTTGTAAAATTCCATCTCCCTTTAGGGAAGGAAATCTGCTATCCATACCTGGTCTGGCCTACATGTGATTCCAGCATTGTGGCTGACTCTTAAATGCCTCTAAACAAGGGCAGTAAATGCTGGCCTAGCCAGTGACACCCATCCCATGAACGAATAAAAAATAAACTCTCTGGAGTTTAGAAGAATGATAGGTGATCTCAATGAAACACTCAAGATTCTGGAAGGATATGACAGGGTGAACACTGAGAGGACAGGCACTGGTACACAGGGACTCAGTGTCAAGATAAGGGATCAATTAGTTAGGACAGATGAAGTGATATTTCTTCATTCATTGGGTCATGAATTCTCAACCCTAGAGAATTGTAGATGCTGCATCATTGAGCTTACTCAAGGCTAAGATAGACTGATATTTGATCTCTCTGGAATCAAGGGTAATTCAGAGTGGGCGGGAAAGTGGGGTTGAGGCAGGAGTTCAGCCATGATTGTGTTGAATGGCAGAGCAAGTTTGAGGGACCGCATGGTCTACTCCTGCTCCTATTTCTTATGTCCTTATGAAAACTGGGCACTACACGACTCAATGTCTATGCCATAAAATGTGAAATCTTGCTTGTATTTGCACCCAAATTTTTAAATGATTTTCTTCGTGACCAGAACTTTTTAAAAAGGTTAAACAGAACAAGTTACCCTTTTGTGGTCAAATCCATTCTTCACACTGAATTGATCCACCACACAGGAGGTAGCAAGAGAATCCTCTGTAAATGAGGCAAGAACTGTCAGGAGGACAAATCTGAAGTAATCCATCTTGTGAAAGACAAAAAGAACAACATGTTGAATTGAAAGCTAGTTTCATTAATGCTGACCATGAAACTATCATCAATTGTTGTAAAAACCCATCTAGTTCACTCATGTACTTTAGAGAAGGAAATCTGTTGCCCTTACCTGGTCTAGCCCGTCCATGACTCCAGACCCGCAGCAATGTGGAGTCCCATAGGACTTCTAACTACCCTCTGAAATGGTCTAGCAAACCAGAAAAGTCAAATCAGAGGCACTAAATGGTTCAAGAAGGCGGCTCACCACCACCTTCTCAAAAGCAATTAGGGATGGGCAACAAATGCTGGTCTTGCCTGTGATGCCTTGAAAGAATTCATAATTTCACTTTTCTACATAACTTCATTGCTGCAATGTTGTTAGCCATTCATACAAAAATATTATTATCCTGATTTTTCCCCACATCCCAATAACTACATTTGTTATCTTTCCTTTTGTTTGCTCCCTAGGTCTCTATATTCGAGTACAAGTGTCATTAGGTGTCTTCTAGGATGTGGGCATCACTTGAAAGTTCCCCTCCAAGCCACTCACCATCTTGACTTGGAAATATATCGCCATTCCTTCACTGTCGCTGGGTCAAAATCCTGGAACTCCCGCCCTAACAGCAATGTGAGTGTACCTACACTACAGGGTCAGCAGAGGTTCAAGAAGGCAGCTCACCACTATTTCTCAAGGGCAATTATTGATGGGAAATAAATGCTGGCCTAGCCAGCGATGCCCACATCCCATGAATGAATAAAAAAGTCAGCAGCCAGCACCCCTCTATATTCCTATGTTCACTAAACAATACTCCATATGCAGGATTGCCCACTTTAATTAATATCTGATAAACTGACATGCTCCCTAACTGAATAAAATATCACCTCTTTGAGACCAATCTGAGACAGAATTTTGTCCTGCTCAATACCAGTGAATCTATAGCTATCCTATTCAGGCACATCAGAAACTTCAACTTTAACCCCAAATTCTAGCTCCCATACTGGAGGCCCTCAAAATCAGCTTAAAAAAAAGCATAAAACCTCATTGTCCTGCTCAACCGTGAGCTGAACTTCAAACATAGCTTCAGTTTTATCACCAAAATGCCACCTCTCACCTCTTACACATCATTGTTTACCAATTCCACCTCACACGGTACTACTAGTGAAGCATCTATTCATTCCTTTAATAAACTCCAGATTTTATGTTTTCACTGCCCTCCTCATTGATCTCCTGGCCTTCACCCTACATAAATTCTAAATCATGTGGAACTCCACCCTACAAACCTCCAACTCATCAAGAACGCCACCCAGCATAAACTCTAACTTATCCTAAACTTCGCTCTACACGAGCTTCAAATCAAGCAGAGCTCTAACCTACATGAGCTGCAATTCATCCTACACTCCACCCTGCATGAACTTCAACATATCAGAACTCCACCTTAAATAAACTTAACTCATGCAAAGTTCCAACACCTGCATATTATCCAACGGAAAATCTAATTTCCCATCAGCTTCCTACTTTCTCTAAACTCCATTAGCTCTCCCGATCTTCTGTTGTTAATGTCACCAGGAGAGGCATAGAATGCATGGAAGAAGTTTTGCTGAAATTATAACAATGAGGAGAAGGCCTGCAGAAATGTAACTCTGGGTGCAAAATTAGGATATGTAGCATCTGCTTCTTGGGTGCTATGATTGCCCATGGAGATCAAAAATAGCATCTGTGGCATATGTGCACATTTTTGTTGAGGGTGTTTGCACATCTAAAGAAAGTATCTGGCACAAGGATGCCATGTAGGCAGGTAATTACATCAGGCAGTGTGAAACAGTGATTTCATGTCAACATTGCTGTTTTGGAGCTCATTGTTCCAGCTAACAAGATCTCTAAATCATGCATTATTGAACACATGTTCAGCAGCAGAAGGACTGCTATGGTCTCGAGCCAAACCAGCGCTATTTAAAGTGATTATCAACTATTTTCAAGTTAGTTGCTAATTCATTTCTACTGGCAATTGCAACAATTGTACAAGTGTTTGGTGCTTCCTAGAGTTCTTTAACATTGCTACAATTGTAAGTCCAACATTGCAACAGTCTACAAAGGGTGGTGTAATAGGTGCTGAAGGATTTTGGCCTGACTTCAAGCTTCTGTGCAAACCAATTGCATCCAGACATAGGTGCAGTAGTAGGGATTTCATCTGAATACAATCTGACTAGGTGAATGATCAGAGGACACTGACCCAGGGCAAGCTGCCAGAAGAGGGAGGAGAAGGAGGGGAGAAGAGCTCTCAACAGGAGGCCATATCCATCCAGAGTGTTCAGGGAGCATAGGAATAAGAGTTTGACATTTAGCCCTTGAGCCTGCTCCGCCATTCAATGAGATCAAGAGTGATCTGTGAGTAACTTCATATACCAACCCTATCCCCATACTCCTTTGGTTAACAATAATCTACTAATCTCAGATTTAAAATTAACAATTCATCGAGCAGAAGAGAGTTCCAATCCTTTGAGTGAAGAGTGTTTCCTAATTTTACTCTTGGAAGGTCTGGCTCCTATTTTTAGACTATTCCACTTAATCTTAAGACTCCCCAATTAGCAAAAATAATTTTTCCAAATCTATCCCATTTATTCCCCTTAATATCTTAAAAACTTTAATCAAATCACCTCTTGGCTTTCAAAATTCCAGGGAATTTAACCTTAGTTTGCTTAATCTCTCCTTGGAGTTGGTGGGATCATTATAGTAAATCCATGCTGCACTCCCTTCAAGGCTAATATATCCTTCATAAGGTGTGGTGCCCAGACTACTCTGGTGTCATCTAACCAGGGCTTTGTAAAGCTGAAGTATGACCTCTACCCCCTTTATATTCTAATCCTCTAGATATAAAGGCCACAATTCTATTAGCCTTTTTGATTATTTTCTGTACCCCTTCATGCCATTTTAGTGACCTTTGTACCTGGACCTTCACTATTTGTAGTTTTTCACCATTCAGAAAGTACCCTCCTCTATCCTTTTTAAAGGGAACAATACTCATACCTAAAAGCCAGAAAGGAAAAATGGTGTAGACCTACCACTCTCTGGATAGCTGAATCCCCGGAAGTCCCAGTGCAATGATTCTATGGAAATTGTCTAGGAAGATTCAACTTCCAATGGGCAATTGCCCTACTCCCCTGAGTTAGAGTCAGAGACTTTGGACAGTTCTGACTTATTTACTGGATAGTTATCCAGTAAATGTTAGACATAAAAATCCTAGTCTAATTCCTGGGTAACTGACCTCCCACACTCAAACTTCCCCCCTGACTCCACCGCCAACCTGACCTGAGCCCCAACCTCACCACCCGACTTCCCCCTCAACACCCCAACTCCACCCCGACTTGACCTGACCTGACCTCACCACTTGCCACCCTTCTCAACCTCCCAACTCCACCCCCACCCAAGACTACCCTGACCTAACCTCACCACCCTATCTAGGTGCCATTCTACCCCCTCACCCACCCTACCCCCTTACCAGCTTACCTTACCCAACCTATCCCCTTACCCACTTTATCTCATCACTCTACCCAGCTTCCGCCTTACCCCTTACCCACTTACTTTATTTGCACTACCCTATTACCTACTTACTTTACTCACCCTACCTCCTTACCCACTTATCTTAGTCACCTTACCACCTTACACACTTACCTCACACAGCCTACCCCCTTACCTTATACAAATTCTCCTCTCTCTCTCTCTCTCACACACACACACGTTCCTCTCTCTCTCATACACACAGTCTCTTCCTTCTCTCACACACAGATTCCTCCTTCTCTCTAACACATACACTCACTCTCCTCTTTCTCACACACACACACCCAGTCTTCTCTTTCTCTCTGTCTGTCACACACACATTCCTTTTTCTCCCTCTCATATGCACACACTCTCCTCTTTCTCTCATACACACCCTCACTCTCCTCTCTGTCATGCACACACACACACACGCACACAAACACACATACAGACAGACACGTTATCTCTCTCTCACACATACTCTCTCTCACACACACTCTCTCTCTCACACAGGCATACTCTCCCTTTCACACACTCTCTCCTCTTTCTCTCTCACACACACAAACACATTTTCTCTCTGTCACAAACACACACACACTCTCTCTCACACAACATACTTACTTTCTCTCACAAACTCACACACCTCTCACACACACTCACTCTCTCTCACATTCTCTCTCTTTCACACACATACAGAAACACACACTCAGACACAAACACAAACACTCACAGACACACACACAGACATGCTCTCTCTTTCACACACTCTCTTCTCTTTCTCACACATAAAACACACTTTCTCTCTCAAACACACTCTCACACACACACATACACACTCTCTCTCACACACGCTCTCTCTCACAAACACACACACACACATACACTCTCTCTCACATACACACTCACTTGCTCTCACACGCACACACACTCTCTCACATGCTCATACACTCACACACACACACACACACACATATACCTTCACTCCTCTCTTTCTCTCTCACACACAGAAACACACTCACTCACTCTCACTCTCACAGGAAGTAGGGGCACATCATTCAGAGGGTGCTGGGTGGGTGCCCCCTTTGCGCATTGGGGGCATCCCTGAAGATGTCACCTTTCCCTTTGATCCTCGTCGCCTGCCCTCCAAAGGGTCTCAGATCTCTCCCTGCTCTAAAAGCCCAGGACTTACCTGTCTCCGGCAGCAATCACTCTTCTTGACCCCAGCAGCGTCCACTGCTGAGCTATGGTGCTGCCAGGACTGCAAGAGCTGCTGGCCAATCAGACTGGTGGTAAGCTCTTGAGGATGGGTCTTCCTCCCACTGAGAGATGAAGTCTCATGCTCACCTTGGTTAGCCTGCCGGCAGTGTGTCACAGCTGGAGGGAGTGCACAGACAGGCTGCTTTCTGTTGGTCAACTGCTGCTTGACTTTCCTACTGGTGGCGCGGGGGGTGCGGGGTGTGGTGGGGTTGCTGGTGGGAGAAGTTCACAACGACCCCACCCCCGACACTCCGTCCCCCGTAAAATCCAGCTCTAGAAAAAGTTAAGTAAATTGGATTCTGAGATCTTCATAAAGATTCTCCTGCAGGAAATCAGAGATCCAATAAACGACTACTTTTGCTATTTCCCTGGCATCCATTGATCTACCATAGTTAGAGTGGGAGATGGGGAATTTCAGGTCTACGCTCCTTTAAAGAACTTGAAACAGTTAAAAAGTATAATTCTATTCTTGAAGGCTGCGTGAGGACAAGATCTGATAGCCCCCAAAAACTGGCACAGGGTTCGTGAGGCAGGATTAAACCACTCCATTTGCCCCCAGTGCAGGCAGCATACCATGCTATTAGCTATCTGCTAATCAACATGATAGTGGGATGTGGCCAGAGGGTTGCATGCCTCAGCAAGAGGTCTAAAATCACAAGAGGCTAGCACCAGCTAAAGCCAGCCTGCATTACTAAAAGCTATGCATTGTGATTGGAGTAGGTGTTGGAAATTATTCTATAAATGGCCAATTAAGGGCCGGCCAGCGTGAAACATGCCCGGACATTGGCGATGCGCTGGCGGCAGGCGTGGGAGCATGGTAGGCATTGGGTCCAGTGGGGACCTGGTGTGGCATTGAAAAACAGCAGAGGCGGCTCCCTGAAGGCTGCCAGGAGGTTTTGTGGAGCCTCAGGGTGCTGTCTTGGAGAGACCTTTGAAATTTGCAGGAGTTATGGCCTCAGCACCTGCTGGGCACAGAAGGCGGGAGGGCAATGCCAGTGGGCACTCTGTCCCCCTGCTCTCGGCTCTTGGACAAGCGCCTGCGCACTATAGTGGAGGCAGTGAGTGCCAGATGGGATACTCTGATGCTGTGGGATGGCAAGAGGAGGCCATCTCATCAGAAAAAGAAGGTCTGGTCAGAGGTGGCAGCCGAGGTTAGCAGGCATGACATAGTGAGTCGCTCCGGGATCCAGTGCTGCAAACAGCTTAATGATCTTCTGCGCTCGGCAAGGTTGAGTACAAAGTTGGTATGGTGCTGTGTGGAGACGTTGTGAAGGATGGCTGTCCTTCGTGGTGTTCAAGGGCCTAAGAATCAGAGTGACAGAAAGCACACGTACCTATGCTGGCCATGGCTGGGAGATGTGGCCGCTAATGTTGGGGACATAGAAGGGTGGGATAAGACACTAGTTAGACCACAGCTGGAATATTGTGCACAGTTCTGGGTGCCACACTATAGGAAGGATGTGAACACATTGAATGGTTCCAGGAATGAGAAACTTATGAAGACAGGTTGGAGAGGTTGGGACTGTTCTTCTTGGAGAGAAGAAGGCGAAGAGGAGATTTTATAGAGATGTTCAAAATCATGAGGGGGCTGGACAGAGTAGATAAGGAGAAGCTCTTCCTGCTCATAAAAGGATCAACAATGAGAGGGGTGAGAGGGCACAGATTTAAAGTGATTTGCAAAAGAAGCAAATGTGACATGAGAAAAAACTTCTTCACTCGATGAGTGGTTCAGGTCTGGAATGCACTGCCTGGAAGTGTGGTGGCGGCAAGTTCAATCGAGGCATTCAAGAGGGCATTAGATGATTACAATGTGCAGGGGTACAGGGAAAAGGCAAGGCAATGGCACTAAGTCATAATGCTCATTTAGAGAGCCGGTGCAGACACGATGGGCTGAATGGCCTCCTGTGCCGTTACATTCTGTAATTCTGGGATGGGCAAATTTGATGGGCTCCTCAATCTGGTCCTTCAGGGGTTGGGGTGCGGGGTGGGGGGTGGGTGCAAGGCTGGTATGGTGTTGAAGGTAGAGGATGGACTAATGAATGCACTTTGTTCCAAACAGTAAAGCAGCCATAATTCTGTGGAGTGCAGATGAATGGGTGGTCGGGTGGCCAACCTGATCATACTGACCAAATTTGAGATGGACACCCGCGACCTGGAGTGCCAGAGAGGACGAAGGTCCCCCTCAGGTTGCACAGAGCCAGGGGTGTTGGGAAAGGTAAGAGTCAAGTGGGTAGATGTGAGACTGACGGAGAGTGCAACCAATGTCGTCTCAAATGATGACTTCTAAGCAAGAGTCCCCTGTGATCCAGCAATCATGATGCCACCATAATGCTGTTGTCCATGGGCCGGAATTTTCTGGCCTCATTGGCATTGGGTGTCATGGTGGGCGAGGGGGACAATGTGGTAAGAAGGCCAAAAATCGGTTTTACACCGGTTGTGAAACCAGGTTGCAATCGTCCACTCCACCCACCAATGGCAGGCCGCGTTTCCCACTGCCACACATAGGGAATGTCATTTTAATATATTTGCATCTAATTATAAGCACTGCTCGCTGGGTTAATCCCCCTGCCCATCAAATTTACCACCCACATCGGCGTGACTTCAGAACGGCGTGCTTTATGACTGCCTTTAAAAGGTGTGCACCTGGTGACCTGAACTTCGAGGGGAACACGGAGGTGAGTGCACACAACCCTGTGCAGTGCTCACAAAAATTGCCTGTAGGACATCAAGGACATTAGCACAGGCAGTTCACTTTTTCCCGGCTGACTTTCAGTGCGGTGCTGGGGCAAGGGTTCCAGTGCTGGTGATACCGGGGTGGGGGGGGCTGGGGTGCAAGGCAACACACATTAAAGGAAATACTCAAGCACCTGTTGGGGGTTGTGAGGGGAGAGGGTGTGGGGGAAGCGGCCACACACTTGGTCAAGCTTCTCAAAAGTGAGCATTCTTCCACAGCTGAGACCGTTCACCCATAGCTCCATTGACATGCTTGGAGTTGGGCCTCTGAAGATTTTCCGCCCACTCAAACAACGCAACAGCATGAAAGTGCCACCAAATGCTCCAGAACGTTTCACCCTTCGGGAACAGACTGCTAATTAATGTGCATTTTCGGGGGAAACAGAACAATTGGCTGACTGGCAAGTTGTAAAATCCCCTTGCTAAAGGTGGGCACAGTGCAGTCACTGGTAGAGGTACTCAGAGCCCCTTGCAATGTTTTTATTAAGGTTTGGACCAGTATCCCCCAAGGTTCAAGCTAACAGTACAGCCTTGCTGTTTGGGTTAGGAGAATGTCTGCACCTGAGCTGAGAGCACAGCATGCAGTCCAGTGGGCAAAGCTGCTGCCAATCGATCAAGTGGAGGTGGGTGGGGTTTTGGGCAGCACTGCACACTGGCTATCCACGTGGTGACCAGCACTCTCCTGCATGCGTGAAGGGGCTTTTAGACTTAACTGAGAGAGCTTCTTCGTACACCCATGCTAACCCACGCATCTCTCTCTTTGATCCTGCAGAAGGAGAACATCAGGATAATGGAGTGATTTAATGACATACCTCATGGCTTACAGAAACCAGAGAAGAAGAAGAGAGCGATGGAGGCAACTGTCTTAGCAAAGGGAAAAGCATCTCTCTCAAGGCCTCCTGCAAGCGCAGCTGAAGATCTACAGTGAGCCGTTGCACGTAGGTGCCTTGCTAGGCCAGGGTCAATAGGTGATGCCTGTGATTTCTACAGCTGACCAAGAACCAGTGTTGCCAAAGACTGTGCATGTCTAGGGAACTGGTCAGTCACATATGCCACCTGTTGCAGGATTTGGTGCCATGGGGCCACGGAGGGCATCTACTACCAGTGGCCATGTAAGTGACTGTGGCACTCAATGTTTATGCCAATGGCACCTTCCAGGGCCCCACAGGTGACCTGTGCAGGATCTTGAAAGCTTCCATGCACAAGTGTATCCAGGAGGTCATGGATGCCCATCTTCATAAAGGCACAGAACTTTGTGCATTTCTCCTGGAATCAGGAAAGCCAGGAAGCAAGAGTGCCGGGATTTGCATAGATCTCAGGCTTTCCACAGGTGCAGGGTGCCATCCACTACATTCCGTGGCAACAAGCAGTCAACTACATCAACCGCAAGGGCTTCCCCTTGCTGAATGTTCAGCTGTTGTGCAACCACCACAAACACATCCTACAGTCTGCGCACGATTCCCAGGGACCGTCCACGGCTCCTACATCCTTAGCAGGTCTCAGATCCTTGACATCTTTCATTGGAGTGAGAGGGGAGAGTTCCAGTTGTCATTGTCCATGTTGGTACCAATGACATTGATAGGACTAGAAAGGAGGTTCTGCTGAAAGAATTTGAACAGTTAGGAGCTAAATTAAAAAGCAGAACCTGCAAGGTAATAATCTCGGGATTACAACTGAGCCACGGGCGAACTGGCATAGGGTAAATAAGTCAAGGAGTTATATGCATGGCTCAAAGGTTGGTGTGGTAGGAATGGGTTTCAGTTCAAAGAACACTGGCACCAGTACTGGGGTAGAAGGGAGCTGTTCTGGTGGGACAGGCTTCACTTATAACAAGGGGAAGAAGACATTGGTGGGAGTAGTCTATTGGCCCCCCAACAGTAGCTATGCTGCAGAGAATAAATCAGGAGATAATGAGAGCATGTAAAAAAGGCAGTATACTAATCATGGGTGACTTTAATCTTCATGTAGATTAGGAAAATCAAATTGGCAGAGGTAGACACGAGCAACAATTCATAGAGTGTATTCGGGACAGTTTCCTAGAACAATATGTTGTGGATCCAACCAGGGATCAGGCTATTTTGGATCTGTAATGAGGCAGGTTTAATAAATGATCTCAGAGTAAAATATCCCTGAGGGAACAGTGACTATAACATGGTGCAATTTAGCATTCAGTTTGAAAGGAAGAAACTTAGTTCGGAAACAACTGTGCTAAATTTAAATAAGGGTAATTACAAAGGAATGAGGGCAGAATTGGCTGGAGTGGACTGGGAAAGGAGATTAGTAGAAAAGACGATTGATGAACAATGGCAGAAGTTTAACAAAATAATTCATGACTCACAACAAAGATATATCCCAGTGAGGAAGAAGGATTGGAGGAAGGGGATAAACCAACCATGGTTAGCCAAGGAAGTTAAGGATAGTATCAAAGTGAAAGAAAAAACAATGTGGCAAAGATTAGTGGTTCAGAGGACTGGGAAGGTTTTAAAATCCAACAGAAGATGACCAAAAAAATAATAAAGAGGGAGAAAATAAACTTTGATGGTAAACTAGCAAATAATATAAAAATGGATGGTAAGAGCTTATTTAAGTATATAAAAAGGAAGAGAGAGGCCAAAGTTAATATAGGCCGCTTAGAGAATGAGGTTGGGGAAATAATAATGAGGAACCAGGAAATGGCAGAGGAGTTGAATAAATACTAATTTATCAATAATTAATAAATAGAAGACACTAATAGCATTCCAAAAATACTAAATAATCAAGGGGCAAAAGTGGGGAGGAAATAAATACAATAACTATCACTAGAGAAAAAGTACTAGGGAAACTATTGGGGCTAAAGACTGATAAGTCCCCTGGACCTGATGGGTTGTATCTTAGGAAATTAAAGGAAATAGCTGCAGAGATAGTAGATGCACTGGTAGTAATCTTCCAAGAATCCTTAGATTCTGGAAAAGTCCCAGAGGATTGGGAAACTGCCAATGTAACACCCTTATTCAAAACGGGAGGGAGGCAAAAAACAGGTAACTATAGGCCAGTTAGCTTAACATCTGTCATTGGGAAAATGTTAGAATCTGTTATAAAGAATGTAATAGCAATGCATTTAGAAATGCATAACATAATCAAGCAGAGTCAGCATGGCTTCATGAAGGGGAAATCATGCCCGACAAATTTATTAGACTTTCTTGAGGAGGTAACAAGCAGGATAAATAAAGGAGATGTAACATATTTGGATTTCCAAAAGGTGTTCAATAAGGCACCACACATAAGGCTACTTAATAAGATAAGAGCCCATGGTGTTGGTGGTGGTATATTAGCATGGATAGAGGACTGGTTAACTAGTAGAAGGCAGAGAGTTGGGGGGCATTTTCAGGATCACAACCTGTAATGAGTGGAGTGCCACAGGGATCAGTGCTGGGGCCACAATTATTTACAATATATATTATTTGACTTGGATGAGGGAAATGAATGTACTATCGCCAAGTTTGTGGATAACACAAAAATAGATGGGAAGGTAAGTGGTGAGGATGACACAAAGAGTCTACAGAGTCTACTATAAATGGGTTAAGTGAGTGGGCAAAAACATGGCAGATGGAATATAATGTGGGAAAATGTGAGGTTATGCATTTTGGTAGGAAGAATAGAGGAACTGATACTATACAAGGCACTAGTTAGACCACAACTAGAATACTGTGAACAGTTTTGGTCCCCTTATCTAAGGAAAGATATACTGGCATTGGAGGCAGTCCAGAGAAGGTTCACTAGGTTGATCCCAGGGATGGAGGGATTTTCTTATGAGAAGAGGTTGAGTAGGTTGGGCCTATACTCATTGGAGTTTAGAAGATTGAGGGGCGACCTTATTGAAACAAAGAAGATTCTTATGGGGCTTAACAGGGTAGATACTGAGAAGTTGTTTCCCCTTGTGGGAGAGTCTAGGAGCAAAGGGCATAATCTCAGAGTAAGGGGGCGTCCACTTAAGACAGAGATGAGGTGGAATTTCTTCTCTCAGAGGGTAGTCAGTCTGTGGATTTCTTTACCACAGAGGGCTGTAGAGGCTGAGTCATTAAGTGTATTCAAGGCTGGGATAGACAGATTTTTAATCAGTAAGAGAATAAAAGGTTATGGGGAAAAGGCAGGAAAGTGGAGTTGAGGATTATCAGATCAGCCATGATCTCATTGAATGGCGGAGCAGACTTGATGGGCTGAATGGCCTAGTTCTGCTCCTACTTTTTATGGTCTTATAATACCAACCCCTAAAGGTCAAAGGCAACCTACTGCCAAGGAGATTGGCAGCCATGATAACAGTTTGCTGGTTACAGTTATGCAGACATTTCTTTATGCATTTTAGCTGCTTCCCACTAATTCCAAAAGATTCTATAATGTGGATGTACCTATTGTGACATAACTTATCAAATGCCTCCTGAAAATCTAGATAAAAAATGTTTACCTCATCTAATTGGTCAGACATTACCTTCTCTGCCAGGAGCTGTGTTGGCTGTCCCTAACGACTCTCACTCTGCCAAGGTAATTCAGGTCTATAAAGCAACAAAAGGACTAGATTATGTGCAAGCTGGCAAATTATTTAAACTAAATAGGTTGTCCAAGGATCATGAGTGTAAATATAGCGCCTGGATTACTGAAGGCCTGATTTGATGGTGGAGCGGACGAATCGGGGCTGCCCCGCCAATCACTGTGGGCTCCTCTCACAGCAATCCGGACAAGGGCGGCATTTCCTCCACCCCACTGGCATCTGATGGGGCTGCGATGAATAAGGAGTGCCCAGCTATGTCACTGGTCGCACACCCTCAGGTGCAGCCTGCTCATGTCCCACCGGCCAGAGGATGACCACCAAGGTCATCAGGGCTGACATGACAGCAGAGTCAACAATCTGCCTCCAATGCGACTATCAGCGAGGTGGGTGGGGAGAACCAAGACACAGCACTCGCGAGCGTAAGTTTAAGGCACCGTGAGCACAGGATGGGGTTTTCACAGGTGAGAATCTTTCATTTCATCAGCATTATATATTGTTTTGGTGCAACAGGAGCAACAAATTTATGTTATGTTTGTTTTATGCAACTTTGGAGAAGATATAAATCTAGATTTTGTTTCAATGCTCTGAGTGCCTTTCAGGTTTTCCATAGGTACAGGGCTCATCAGTGCCTTATGATAGACGGCAGGGGCTGCAAACTTTCTTACAGAGGTTGTGAAGCAGCATTGAGGTCATGGGATTGCCTCCTCAGAAATGTGTGGTAAGGAGGTGGCACTCGTGCCATGAGAACAAAGCCATGCCTTGGTAGCCTAGCTGAAGGTGCTTTGAATCATAGCCTCCCCGATGTCTCTGTCTCCCTGAAGGTTCCTCAAGCCTGCCTCCATGACCACACCCTGTGCCTGCCCAGGCTCCTCATCAGATCCATCAGTAGGGTCATCCTCTAAGAGCCTGCGTCTCTATCTTCTTCCTCTAGTGGGTCCCCCTTACCAGTTAGTGCAGAGTGCAGCATACAACAGCTATAAGCAACATGCGCTCTGGAGGATATTGCAGTGCACCCCCTGATCGGTCCAGGTATCTGAACTTCATCTTCAGTAGCCCAATGGTCCTCTCAACCACTGCCCTTGTGGAGGCCTGGCTCTTGTTGTACCTTTCTTCCACCTCTGTCCTTGGGTGCTGAAGTGGCACCATGAGCCACCCTTTCAAGGGATATCCAATGTCAACCAGCAGCCAACCATCCAGCTGAGCTGGAGCCATGAACGGTTTCAACACTTAGGAGTGTCGCAAGATGTAAGCATCATGGGAGCTACCAGGGTACCTTGCATTGACTTGCAGAATCTGTGTTTTGTGGTCACACACTATCTGCATATACATGTAATGGAACCCCTTTCTGTTCATGAAGGTACCGGCTGACCCATTGAGGCCTTGATAGCCACATGAGCGCCCCAGATGTGGGGGAACACAGCAATTCCTGCTGGAAAACATCAGTGACCAGCTTGATGCCACTGTGGACAGCTGATTGGGACACTCTACACAGATCCCCCAATGACCCGTGGAAAGAACTGGATGTGAAACATTTGATGGGTACTGTGGCCTTTAGAGCCACTGGCACTGGGGGCACACCTATAGAGTTGGAGGCGTTCTCCAGCCCAATCAGCTGGCATATGGATGTCACAGTGTCCCTAGAGAGGCAGAGCCTCCTGTGGCACTGGACCTCAGACATGTTGAGGTAGCTGGATTGCTGCCAGTACACTCTGGCAGCAGGATAGTGGTGTCTTCTGCGGTGCCTTCTGCCTTGCTCTCTCTGTTAGCCCTGCACACCCTGTGCCTGCCCCTCTCCTCCCACAGGTCGCTCCCTGGGACCCTGCTTTCAGACATCTTGCCTCCTCTCCCTTCTGCCCTCTCTTCCTCTTCAGAGGAAGACCCACCAGCGGAGTAAACAATCCCCGTCTGCTGAAATGCAGATGGCACTATCTCATGAACTGAAGGCTGCACTCGGCAGGAGTTGACAAGAGTTGACAAAACAAAAGAGTCCTCAAAACAAAGCAAACACTTCAGCAGAAACCACAGGAAAAAGTATGAAATCTCAACAGTAAAACAGCAGCAAACTCTCACCTGAGCTCCTAACAACTCACAGAGTCAATGCTCCAGACTCCTTTTATCCCGCCCTTGGATGAGAAATGAGAAAAAATGGATTAGCTGCCTGCCCGTGTTGCCCATGTGATCAGCACTAAATCACGCAGGCAATGTAAAATTCAGATCAATGGGGTTGTTAATGGGCTTAATTACACATTAAATTGTCAGTGGGCAC
This sequence comes from Carcharodon carcharias, assembly GCF_017639515.1. Lineage (NCBI taxonomy): Eukaryota > Metazoa > Chordata > Chondrichthyes > Lamniformes > Lamnidae > Carcharodon > Carcharodon carcharias. The sequence continues at coordinate 45,421,234 of NC_054467.1, read as the reverse complement.
GCTTCCAATTCCTGAGTGTGCCTGCCAACTGCAATGTTATGCGCAAGCATGATGATGTCAGGACATACGCCCGATATCTTCTCATGCTATTTCACACGATTTCAGTTTGGGCGCATCCTCAATCATTCAACGTTAAATTCTGGCCTGAAGTTATCTACTTTGGTAGGAAAAATATAAAAAGCAGAACAGTTTTTGAATGGTGAGAGGCCAGGAAATATTTGCATTCAGAAGAACCTGTGTGTCCTTGTACATGGATCTCAGAAAATTAACATGCAGATACAGCAAGAAATTCAGAAGGCAAATGGTATGCTAGCTTTTGTTACAAAAGGAATGGAGGAATGGAGTAAAAGAGTAAAGAAGTCTTACTATAATTATACAAGGCATTGGTGAGACCACACCTGGAGTTTTGAACCACTTACCTAAGAAAAGACATACTTGGCTGGGAGGGAGTGCAAATAGGTACACTAAATTGGTCCCTGGGATGAGGGGATTGTGCTATGAGGAGAGATTGAGTGCACTAGGCTTATATTCCCTGGATTTCTGAAGAATGAGGGGTGATCTAATTGAAACATAGGCCAGAATTTTACATTTGGCATGTGGGGGCAGGCCTGACACACCAAAACGTAAAATGATGCGCGATGATGTTGGGCGTGCATCCCAATGTCACCGCGCACCGTCGCGATATTCCGGAAGGTGGGCGCACTATGAGGACAGAGACGCTCCCACCATTAATTAACAGGCCAGATAAGGCACCAATTGAAATTGATTTTGCGCAGCCTGTGTGATTTTCGGGGTGTCGCATGGGCACAACAGGCAGGCGGATAGGCCACATTTTCAAAAACCTAAGCCACGGGCGGGATAAGAGGGGTGAGTGGGTTCATGAATGCGAGTTTTTAGAACTTTAGATTATAACTCACCGCTACTTGCTTGTGTGAACGGGACAACTGCTCCTACCTGCTGTGCTAAGTGACCCAACCCAACACGGTACTCACCCTTCCCGATCGCAGGAGGTCATTGAAGTGCTTATGGCACTGCACCCATATGTGCCTCACCATACCATGGGAACTAACCTTGGATGCCACACCCTCCCAGGCATTTTTGGTGAGATGGGGGGTTGGGGGGCGCCTTCTCCTCCTGTCTCTTGGGACAAGGGTATTCCGACGTGCTGCCACCTCCTCCAGGAGTGCAGCGAGACACTGGTCAGAAAACCTTGGGGCCAACTGCTCCGCCAACCTGCCCTCCCGCTTGCCATTTTCTGCAATGATGTTCTGCATCAGTACAGTACTGCAAAGTCAATGGCAGCCTTCGCACGGCTGCCTGTGCCGGTTTTGAATGGGCCGCCGGGTCGCCATTGGACCCGGTGGACATTGAGCTCCCACCCCTACCCACCCCTTCATGTTGATGCCAGAGATGCACATTACGCTGGGTGGGCCTTAATTGGCTCGCCCACGTAAAATGGTGGTGCACACCCAATCGCGGGTGGTGGTTGGGTTCCCAACTGCCACCGTCCACTCCCGTCGAGCCCGCCCAACGCAGGAAAAATTCAGGCCATATAACATCCATAAGGGGCTTGATGGAGTAAATGCTGAGAAAATTTTCCTCTGCCTAGGGAATATAGAACACAGGGCTACAGCCTCAGTGGTAGGTCATTCAGGACAAAGGTGAAGAGAAATTTCTTCACTCAAGGAATGGGTCGTGAATCTTTGTAATTCTCCACCACAGAGAGTCATGTATACTCAGTCACTGAGTATACTCAAGATAGAAATTGATAGATTTTTGGGTACTAAAGGATAAGGTGGACCAGACTCAAAGGGCCAAATAGCTTACTCCTGCTCCTATTTCCTACATCTTAATTAAGCATGCAATTTTTATTCCCAACCCACCCAACTCCTCTCATCACAATTTCACCCTTATGCCTTTCTCCTTTTAGATACTCATCAAAAATCATAGTCACTCAGTCTCTCACACACAGCTGCCAGTTCAGATATTGACACTGCACATACTTTAGTGGATAGCTTAGTGCACATGGTGGACATGAGTTGCTTGCAGTCATGGCATGGAGCAAGATAGCGTAGGTGCCAGCTCTTCGGAGGGTGAAGTCGCACACAACTCCTGCTGCAGAGGGCTTAGATGAGCAATTCGATGGGGTGGGCCAAAGAAGAGAGCTGTTGGGTATGTACAATGAAATAGTTGGTGCATCGGTTGGCTTGCCAGAAAGCCTGTATGAAATGGCATGGAGCATGGAGAAGTCTGGCACTAACTTTGCACAGGGCTTTTTCATAACTTGGGACCCTTCCTTTCCGGCATGGATGTTTCTTTCAACTCCATTAACATGACTGTGGATTCAACCATGATGCAGTATTTGATGGCCTCAGCTTCAATTTCTCAGACTTCTTTCATACAAGCTCAGATATCTGCTATCATGGCTGTGGATACCAGTGTGTTACTACAGTCTGGTAGTCTGTACTCCAACTGATTACTAAGATTGTTGAGGTGCTTTCCCAGAGGAACACAAATCTACTGTCTTCTCTCAGGAAGACAGCATTTGTCCTGCCACCCCTACCACTTTGCCAGTTCTTTTGCTGTTGTCTGTCAACCAGCTGGCTCAGACTGTTGTCGCCCAATATGAGAGGGTGTTATCCGCAGCTGTGCCTTTTAGGTCTAGAGCTGCTTGATTTTGTCATCCAAGACCATGTACAGTGTCCTCCACTGAGAGTCAATAGCCATCCACCACCCATTCTATAGCTACTCAGGTAAAACTGTATAGGACAGGCAAAGGCATATAGAAGACAGGCACTAAGAGAATGCAAAAGGATAACACAACAGTCGCCTTTACGGCCACTAGCAATGTGATCCTCTTCTTGCTCTGAGATTGCAGTTGTGGCTGCAGCAGGTGACAGATTTCACTGAAGGCATCTTTACTAAGATGTAGACATCTAACATGTTGCTCATCCTGAAGTACAGTTGGGAGAATTTCTTCCAGAAAATCCTAGGTGGATATGGCCTCCTGCTGAGAGCCCATCTCCCCATCCTCCTTCTCCATCCTTTAGCTGTCCTTCTGTATCTTCTAGCAACTTGCCCTGGTCTGTGAGCCCTCTACTCATTCTCCCAGTCATACTTTACACCAAGGGGAATGCTGATTTTTGCAATCGTGCCTGGAAGCAACAGGTTTGGTGGAAAATTTGGGGCTGAATTTCACAGGGGGGTGGGGGTGCATTGCTTGCCCGCCTTCGGTGCAAAAGTCAGATGCCAGCGACCAACTTAAAAAAAGTCGCCCCACAGCAACAGGGAGGCTAAACAAGTAGAGATAAGGACTTCCACCCCTCAGTGGAAAGAAATAATGCCCTCGAGAGCTGCCAGCCAATCTGATTGGTGAGCAGCTCTAGCAGTCTGAGCAGCCCCAGAACTGAGAAGTGTGCGCTGTGTGACTGCAAGTAGGCCTCAAGAAGAAGACAGCCATGGCATCTGCCCTAAGTGAAGGGAGAATTGGGGAGCCTAGGGAGGGGGTGGGGGCATTGGGTTCTGGTGGCCAGGCAAGGAGGAGCAATGAGGGGTAACATCTTGGGGTTGGGTGGGGGGGGTGCCCCTAATGCGCATAACTAGGACATCCACTTTGTGACATGTCCTCCTTCCTTCCTGCCTTTCCCACAAAGTCATTTTAAAAATGACCTTCTCAGCCTTGCCCATCTGTCCGCTCCAATTGTACTATCGTGTGTGCTGCATAAAATTGGGTCAATGCGCTTGGTAACAAGCTCAATTTCCTGGTAGTTATTTCTTCAAAAATGGCAGACAGACTGCCGATTTTAGAATCCACCTGCCTACCATTTTGTGAGGACTGGGTGGGAGATGTGCAGGAAGGCGGTGGGCTAACCACCCATCAACCAAATGGGAATATAAAACCGATTAATTCCATGTACAAATATGTTTACATCTTATTTTTATTTTGTTTTGAAGAACCAACAGCTCCTAGTGAAACATATTGCTACTGCATGCCTGAACTTGGACTACCGTTCTGAAGCAGTAAAAAGATGCTTGACAATACTGAAAAAAGAGCCACACAAAATATTTAATTTTCACTCATATCTACTGAAACAGGCACTGCACTTAATGATCTGTATCTTAAACGCAGGACTAGAATAGTATTAGTAAAATAGTTCGCAATCATTCCCACAAAGTCATTCAAAAATCTTTGGAAATTTACCTGTTGAAAACAGAACCTCTGGTCTTGTTTGAATCAGTCCAGTGTCTTCCTGTTCATTCAATCTAGGTTGCCTTAAATATTAACGAATAGGCTGACTAATTTGCTATTTTTTGCCTCTGTGTCCACGTAATACTTAATCATTTGTTAATCCATTTTGAAAAATCCCCAGGTAATCCTTATACAGAATTAGATACTTACTGGGCACAGATGTGCAGTGTTATATATCTTGGCGTGTCTTATCACTCTGGTACATTCACTTCTAACAGAGATTTTACTGTTGTTGTAGCCTTAGAAATATATTAACTACAGTAATGATTAGGCTGGTAGCCTTTGGGTTTGGAGGTAGGAGGGGCACCAAGGAAGACAGCAGAGAGCAGGAGCAGCTACCAGAAGAAGGAGATGGAGGAAGGCACTGGGCAGAGAGCTATACCCAAGAGTGGTATTCAAGGAATATTTTGCCATTAACTTTACTGAGGACAGCACTGCCTGTGGCCATCAAAGTCACCAAATGCGCTCAACTTCAATCCCACTGACCCTTCCAGGCAGCATAAGATCATAAAAAATAGGAGCAGGAGTAGACCATTTAGCCCATTGACCCTGCTCCGCCATTCAATAAGATCATGGCTGATCTAATTGTGGGTTCATCTCCACTTTCCTGCCTGCTCTCCCTTAACCCTTGACTCCCTTGTAGATCAAAAGTCTGTCTAATGCAGTCTTGAATATACTCAATGCCCCAATCTCCTTGGCTCTTGGAGAAAGAGAATTCCAAAGACTAACAACCGTCTGAGAGGAGAAATTCCTCCTCATCTACATCTTGAATTTTGAGACCCCTTATTTTTAAAGTCATGGTGTTCCATGTGTCTGCTTGCCTTGTCCTTTTAGATGGTACTAGTTGTGGGTTTGGAAGGTGCTGTCTAATAAGAATTGATGAGTTCCTGCAGTGCATCTTGTGGATGGTACACACTGGTGCCACTGTGTGTCAGAGGTGGAGGGAGTGAATGTTTGTGGATGGAGTGCCAATCAATGGGCAGCTTTGTCCTGGATGGTGTCAAGCTTCTTAAGTGTTTTTTGGAGCTGCACTCATCCAGGCAAGTGGAGAGTATTCCATCACACTCCTGACTTGTGCCTTGTAGTTGGTGGACAGGTTTTGAGGAGTCAGGTGAGTTACTCGCTGCAGGATTCCTAACCTCTGACCTGTTCTTGTAGCCACAATATTCAAATGGCTAGGCCAGTTCAGTTTCTGGATAATGGATGTTGATAGTGGGGGATTCAGTGATGGTAATGCCATTGAATGTCAAGGGGTTAGATTCTCTTTTGTTTGAGATGGTCATTGCCGGGCACTTGTGTGGTGTGAATGTTATTTGCCACTTGTCAGCCCAAGCCTGGATATTGTCCAGGTCTTGCTGCATTTGGACATGGACTGCTTCAATATTTGAGGAGTTGTGAATGGTGCTGAACATTGTGCAATCATCAGCGAACATCCCCACTTCTGACATTATGATGGAAGGAAGGCCATTGATGAAGCAGCTGAAGATGGTTGAGCCTAGGACACCACCCTGAGGAACTCCTGCAGTGATGTCCTGGAACTCCAATAATCACAACCATCTTCCTTTGTGCTAGGTATGACTCCAATCAGTGTAGAGTTTTCCCCCTAATTCCCATTGACTCCAATTTTGCTAGGGCTCCTTGATGCCACACTCAGTCAAATGCTGCCTTGATGTCAAGAGCAGTCACTCTCACCTCACCTCTGGAGTTCAGCTCTTTTGTTTATGGGTAATAACGCCAGGAGCTGAGTGGCTCTGGCAAAACACAAACTGAGCATCAATGAGGTTATTGCTAAACAGGTGCTGCTTGATAGCACAGTTAATGACCCCTTTCATCACTTTACTGATCATGGAGAGTAGACTGATGAGGCAGTAATTGTTGGATTGTCCTTTTTGTGTACAGGTCATACCTAGTCAGTTTTCCACATTTCCGGGTAGATCCCAGTGTTGTAGCTGTACTGGAACAGCTTGACTAGGGGCACGGCAAGTTCTGGAGCACAAGTCTTCAATAATATTGCTGGAATGTTGTCAGGGCCCAGAGCCTTTGCAGTATCCAATGCCTCCAGCCATTTCTTGATATCATGAGAAGTGAATTGAATTGGCATCTGGGAACCGCCAGACGAGGCCGAGATGGATCATCCACTCTGCACTTCCAGCTGAAGATTGTTGCAAGTCCTTCAGCCCTATCTGTTGCACTGATATGCTGGGATCCTCCATCATTGAAGATGGGGATATTAGTGGATCCTCCTCCTCCAGGGAGTTGGTTAATGTCCACCGCCATTTATGACTGGATGTGGCAGGACTGCAGAACTTAGATCTGATCCGTTGGTTGTGGAATCATTTAGCTCTCTCTATCATTGGTGCTTATGCTGTCTGGCACGCAAGTAGTCCTGTGTTGTAGCTTCACCAGGTTGACACTTCATTTTTAGGTATGCCTGGTGCTGCTCCTGCCATGCCCTCCTGCACTCTTCATTGAATCAGGGTGGATCCTCTGGCTTGATTGTAATGGTAGAGTGAGGGGTATGCTGTACATGGGGTTATAAATTGTGTTTGAGTACAAATCTACTGCTACTGATGGCCCACAGCACCTCATGGCTGCCCAGTCTTGAGTTGCTAGATATGTTCGAAATCTATCCCATTTAGCACGGTGGTACTGCCACACAACACGATGGAGGGCATCCTCAATGTAAAGACAGGACTTTGTCTCCAAAGGACTGTGTGGTGGTCACTCCTACTGATTCTGCCATGGACAGATGCATCTGTGTTAAGATGAGGTTGTATTTCCCTCTTTTTGGTTCACCACCTGCTGCAGAGCCAGTCTAGCAGTCCTTCAGGACTCAGCCAGCTCGGTCAGTAGCGGTGTTACTGAGCCACTATTGGTGATGGGCACTGAAATCCCCCATCCAGAATACATTCTGCAACCTTGCCACCCTCAGTGCTTCCTCCAAGTGGTGTTCGACATGGAGGAGTACTGATTCATCAGCTAAGGGGAGTGGGTGGGGGGGTGGGGGGGTTGAGGGATTGGGCTGTATGTGGTTATCAGCAGGAGGTTTCCTTGTCCATGTTTGACCTGATGCCATGAGACTTCATGTGGTCGAGAGTCAATGTTGAGGATTCCCAAGGCAAATCCCTCCCGACTGCATACTGCTGTGCCGCTACCTCTGCTGGGTTTGTCCTGCCGGTGGGACAGGACAGACCCAGGAATGGTGATGGTGGTGTCTAGGGACATTGTGTGTAAGGTAATGTTTTCGTGAGTATGACTATATCAGGTTGTTGCTTGACTAGGCTGTGAGACAGCTCTCCCAGCTTTGGCACTAGCCCCCAGATGTTCATAAGGAGGTCTTTGCAGGATCGACAGGGTTCAGTGTGCCATTGTTGTTTCCGGTGCCAAGGTCAATGCCAGGTGGTCTGTCCAGTCCCATTCCTTATAGACTTCGTAGTGGTTTGGTACAACTGAGTGGCTTGTTAGGCCACTTCTGAGGGCAATCAAGAGTCAACTACATTGCTGTGCGTCTGGAATCACATGTAGGCCGGATCAGGTAAGGACAACAGATTTCCTTCCCTAAACAACATTAGTGAACGAGATGGGTTTTTACCAATCAACAATGATTTCATGGTTATCATTGGACTTTTAATTCTGGATTTTTATTGAATTCAAATTTGAATTTGGGTCCCCAGAGCATTGCCCTGGGTCTCTGGATTACTAGTCCAGTGACAATACCACTACGGCTCTTCTAGTTGTGGATAACCCCACAATGGAAAATATCCTCCCAGTATCCACCTGATCAAGCCCTCCTAGAACCTTATGTTTCCATAAGATCACCTCTTATTCTTCTAAACTCTAATGATATAGGCCTAAACTGCTCAACCTTTCCTCATAAGATAACAGTTTCATCGCAGGAATCAGCTTACTGAAGGGCACATTAGTAATATCTCTCAGTTTGTAGCACACTGCTGTAACATGGAGGTGACCAAGGCTTTCAGCACATGAAATACATCAACATCTTCTTTACTATTAACAGCAAAGCAGAACAAGAAAGCACAAGTCTTTGTAGGAATGGCAAACTTCCCTATAGCGCAAAGTGTCAGTGACTGAATGCATCTTGTCTTGCATATTCCACATTAACACTCTGACATATTTACCAATCAGAGGTGATTCTGCTCCTCCAATGCATGTTTTGTTTGCAATCTCAAGTTCTGAAAATCTTCACAGAAAAGGTGGTAGCAGTGTGGAACTCTCTACAACAAAAAGCAATAAATGCTATTTCAGTTAATAATTTTAACTCTGCAATCAATACAGTTTTGTTCAACAAGGGCGTAAAAAGACGTAAGTGGATGAAGTTAGGTTACAGGTCCGACAGGACCTCATTGCACGCTGAAATAAACATGAGAAGCTGAATGGCCCACTATGTTCCTACGTTTCCCGTAATGTCAGCTTGGGAGGTGAAAGGCTGCTGAGCTTCCACTAAAGACAGTTCAGATGACAGTGGGAGCGAGCACGAGCAGCTCTTGATCTTGTGGGCCTGACTGTACACTGTACCATCTCAATAGGCACCAGGGTAGTTTGGCCTAGTTGTCTGTGTACTACTAACAAGGACACTGGTGGAATGGCTGGTGAAGGGAAAAGGCATACTGAGAGGGGAAAGCATGTCTTCTCCCATGGATCTAAAGCTGCTGTCCTTGGGCTATGTCTCAGCTTTCGCTGCATGTGTGATGATGTTCTGTGTAAGGAAGTATAATAATGTTATTGGAATTTATTGTAAAATAGTGGTATCTGTGTCTGTGCGTGTGTGTGTGTGTGTGTGTGAGAGAGAGATTTAATTGGATTAAAGGCAGCTGGTCTGAAGGCTTTGATGTATTAGAAGATAAATTAGGTTTGAAATGTTAAGTAGGTAAACATGGGGGAAGTTTAAAATGTAAAGTTTAAAAGGACATTTGCATTTTTAAATAAACTAGACCAAAAGAGGGAGTGAAATTTTACACCTAACCAGCAGAAGTTAAGAAACTGTGTTTATTTTTCCCAAAGATTACTGGTAAAATTGGTACTATGATAATTTTTCATGATCAGGAAGGTAAAGTCCAAAGACATAGTGAAATAATGGAAATTTGCATTCAAAGGGGAAATACGTATAAAGGAGAGAAGGCTGTGTGTAAAGGTAGGAATTCTAAGATCAAACAAGTGTGAAAAGCCTTCAGCTTCTATGCCTCAAGCTGTTGTCTGCAATGAACTGAAATTAAGAAAACTCACTTTGAATTGGATTGTTCAGGGAAATATGTTTCTTTGCTTGTGTCTTTTACAGTCTATGTGTCTTACTATTGCCTTAACAGAGGTATAAATGGGAGTCAGGTTACTTAGGGGATTTAGAACTTATTATAGTAGTAATTTGTAGACATATGTATGTGCTTAAAATCATTTCTCTTATTAAATAAATGCTTAATCAATTTTGTAAAAACCTATAAGGCTCAATGGTTCTTATTACTATTGAATTCAAAGCCCACACCACGAAACATATAAATTGCAAAAATAGTTGTGACAGTTATCTCAAGTTCCCTTTGGGATTTGAACAACTCAGCATTTAACACCGGCTGTATCATAACATTCTGAATGTCCTTGACTCAGTGGCCTCCTTGACAGCCTCCTGAGCTTTTGTTGGAACTGTCAGAGTTTACAGGGATGGAGCCCACTGCATTGAGCACCTGATATATGCCCATGAACCTTTCTCAGTAGACTCTGCAGCAGAGCTAATAGGTGATGTTGTCCTTCTGGAACCTGGAGCATCCATTCTTCCTGCCCTTGCTCTTGAGCATTTCTGCATTTCAAACACAACCTGTTTTCTAACCTAATCATTAAAAATGTGAGTGTTGCCAACATCTGAGCTGATGCTTGCAAGGATGAGAACTGGGGCTTCCACATGTTTAGCACCTGAAATTAAAAAGAGAGATAAGGGTTAGCTTGTTGTGTGAAGGGAAAGCAGGGAGAGAGAACTGGGTGATGAAAGTATCTACAGTTTATCATACAAATTGTGTGGTGTCAGAGAGAAGTCAGGAGGGATTAAGACAATTATACATAAGGAAGTCCTGTACAACATCTGCTACAACAATGAGAGTCACCACAGCCTCCACTCTGCTCCTGCCCATGATGACAAGCACACTTTCATAAACGGGGCAGAGGGTGTGCAGATGAGTTGCAATAGTAACTCTGGTGCTGCCTCCTGTCTGGAGTTATGCAAAAGAAGGGAGTAAGTTAGTGAAAGTCTTATGGGATGTTTGTAAATGTGCCTGCTTTGGTGAAATAGTTGGCATTCAGTGCGTCTGATGTAAGTTTCAGGAGCTGGAACGTTGTAACAGTGGTGAGTATATGAGTATGAGGAGAAGGAGGTGTGTTGAAGTGTGTTGCAATCATTGTAGATGAGTGAAGAGAAAGGTGAGGCGTGTCTTTTGAATATTAAGGCTGTGTGTGGTAGAGGTGTGAGAAGAGGGTATGAAAGCAATTCATATATTAACAATTCTAGTTAAGTCATGAACTTTTTCCAGAATTGCAGCCTTTTCATGAGTGCTAACCTCTTCGCATTGCCATTACCTCTTCCCACTGTCTCATAAGTTGATGGTTGATCCTCCAATAACAATCCACTGTCATCCAACTGTTAACTGGTTCCATTCTTATTTGATTGTAGCCAGAGAACCACTTGTTATGGCATCTCTTCCTGTTTCTGCACTATTTCTTCTGGTATCTCCCCTTGGTCCCTTCTATTACTCATATACATGCTGCCCCTCAGCACCTAGTTCTACCTCACCACCACCTTTCTCGACTCTTCCATTGTTGCTAAATGACCAGACTGCTTTTTCGACATCTGGTACCGGATGAGCAGAAATTTCCTCCAATGAAATATTGGAAAGACTAAAGACATTGCTTTTGGTCCCTGCTCTAAAATGTTTGCGTCCTTGCCTATACAGCACCATGTATACGCCCATGTGGTTTATTTAAGTGTGTGTGGCCCTTTTAAATTTTTTTGCTTGGTCATGTAAGCATTGCAACTTGAAGTGACAGACACGTGCGCAGGCTCTGCAGGGATTTTCTGATTGCTACTCATCCACTCATTTACAGAGAACATTGCTGGCCACTGCCTAAGATTCCTGACTATGCAGGGGAGTTGAGCAAGGATATCCAGTAACCTCCTTCACCCTAATCTGCTTATAAGATCACCCGGAAGCTAAAGTGTGGCTTGTATCAGATGTTACGTGTGGAATACTATTGAGATGGTGTTTGTGTGCAGATGTGAGGCAACTAGCATGCGGAATTATCTGATAAAGATACTCTGAAGAATGGGTCTCAGACATGCTCAGTTACTTGACATGAGATGGTTAATTTGGCTCAGGAGGATGAGAAAACATTTAATCAAGACACTAACTTGATTCAGAGAATTTGAATAATTAATAAAACATCCCCACAGATGCAGGCATGTGGACAGTTCCACACTGGCACATGTATGGAGAGCTCCAACGAAATCCTGCCAATGCCACCAACAATTGCTTGGGCTTTGATTCTTTTAAAAGCTGGGCCCAGAGATCAGAATCCTTTTCCTTCACTTTCTACCTAGATGGTTCCTGCTCCTATCATACACCACCATTTGCTCCTGCTCACTTGTGATCTATTAATTCCTCACAGTGCAAGTTCCACATTCTCACCACTTTCCAAGTAAAGAAGTTTCTGAACTGTTATTTTGGTTCCCTTGTTTCAGAGTTCCCCACAAAAAGTGGGGAAGCATCTTCTCTACTTGTACTCTATTGAAGCCTTTAATAATTTGAAATTACTTAGTGTGGATAAGTGTTCCAGTTGTACCCTACCCCTAGAGCCATCCAAATTCCTACATCTCTCGTTCTAGTTCCAGTGCTAATCAACTCTTCGGCACCTCCTTATGTGGTAGTAGAACCCATAGTTACTTCAAGTACTACACGGTAACTATAGGTTGTGGAGTGCAGGCAGATAGCCTCTATCATCTACACTAAGAACTATGGTCAAAAAGCAACCATTGCACCTCAAAGAGATGCAGCATTTCTTAAAAGACCTAGGAGCTTTTCTGTGGAAAGGAATTAATGAGTGGTGGAAGAGCTATGGGTACAGTAGCATAGTGTTTATGTTACTGGACTAGTGATCCGTGATCTGAACTAATGATTCAGAGACATGGCAGCTGGGAATTTAAATGTAGTTAATTAAATCAATGTGGAATAAAAAGAAGCATCAGTAATGGTGACCATGAAACTATTGGATTGTTGTAAAAAATCCATCTGGATCACTAATGGCCCCAACAAAAATCCTTGCAGAATACCACTAGACCCACCCTGCCAGTTAGAATACTTGCCTATTATCACTACGCTTGGTCTCCTTCCATTCAGCCAATTTTCCAAGCAGATCAATAATTTCTCTTCAATCCAAGAACTTCAAATTGAGTTAACTGCCTCTTATGAGGAACTTTATCAAATGCCTTCTGGAAGTCCATTTTAAATAACATCCATAGACATTCTCCTGACCGTTACTTCAGTTACGTTTTCAAAAAATTCAATCAAATTCAGCTTACATGACATACCCTTCACAAATCCATCTCTTTGATCAGCTGAATTTCAGTCATATCCTTAATTTCACTCTATCCTTAATCTTGGACAGTTGTAATTTCCCAACAACAGACATTAGGCTAACTGGTCTATGGTTCTCTGGTTTTCCTCTCTCACTTTTCTTAAATAAGAGCATGACAGGCGCAGTTTTCCAATTAAAAGGAACAGTTCTCAAATAAACCTTTTCTCAAGCCTAAACTGGAAGGATCATGTCTTATTGTATAGAATGATTAGATTATTTTGTGTGATTAAGCAGGAGTAAATTAGGAGCTGATAAGTGGCTCCACAGCCTACTGGTTAGAAGCATTTGAAGACACCGGGACTAAACCCATCTGGGGTTCCTGTAGCTGCCATTGGTTTTCATTCTTTTTGTCATTTGCAAGATTCCATGGTAATATTGCTGATCCTGATATTGGCTGTAAGCCAAGGCCAGATGGTTAGAAGATTAATTTAATACAAAGAATGTTATTAAGCCTATCACAAAAAAGATGAGGATATGCTGATGTGCAACATGAGTCTTAAGAAACAGCAGCAAGCAAGAGATTCAAACTTCCTGGTTTTCTGACACAGACATGAGGGCTGATAATGAATGCCGTTTGCATGCATGCCTGACTGCAAACAGCTCAAGCTTGAAATAAAAATTGAGACAATTTAATTAATACTTCACGGTGAGAGGCACAGAAAATAAAAAAAAGGCTGCATTTGCTGTCAATGCGGTGCAGAAGAACATAAGAAAAAGGAGCAGGAGTAGGCCATTTGGCTCCTAAAGCCTGCCCCGCCATTCAATAAGATCATGGCTGATCTGCCCCAGGCCTCAACTCCTCTTTCGTGCCAGCTCCTCATAGCCCTCAAATCTCCAATTTTTCAAAAATCTATCTACCTCCTCTCTAAATACTTTCAGTATTCTAACCTCCACAACTCTCTGAGGTAGAAAATTCCAGGGATTCACTACCCTCTGAGAGAAGAAATTCCTTTGCATCTCAGTTTTAAATGAGTGTCCCCTTATTCTGTAACTATGTCCCCTGGTTCGAGACTCCCCCGCTATTTGAAACATCATCTCAACATCTACCCTGTCAAGCCCCCTCAGAATCTTGTGCGTTTCAATAAGGTCACTCCTCATTCTTCTAAACTCTAATGAATAAAGGCCTAACCTGTTTAGCCGTTCTTGATAAGTCAACCCCTTCATCTCAGAATCAGCCTAGTGAATCTCTTTTGAACTGTCTCCAATGCCAATATATCCTTTCTTAAATACGGGGACCAAAACTGTACACGGTACTCCAGGTATGGCCTCACCAACACCCTGTACAGTTGTAACAAGACTTTTCTATTTTTAAACTCCAACCCTCCAGCAATACAGACCAAAATCCTATTTGCCTTCTTAATTACTTGCTGCACCTGCAAGCTAACATTTTGTGTTTCATACACAGGAACACCCACCTTGCACAGCCATCTTGTGAGAAAAAAAGCATCAGTGGGACCCCCTCCCATTTTTGGAACAACCCATAAATGGACTTGTACTTATGTGTGCACTTGAAGTGTTTTATAATAATTTGCGCAAAAGAGGGAATTTAGAAAGCACCAGACATTTCATGTTGTTCCAGTAGAAATAGGGCCTGGTCATGCTTTGCAAAGCGTACTGCCAGCTTTCGGTTTCATCCTGGATGAAGAATCCCCTTAATTATATCATTCAAATCACTCGATGGAATTCAAAAAGGAGCAACATCGCCTACTCAGAGAAAAGAAGATATTGTATTGCAACTAATGGGGAGCATTACACATATGAAGACACTTTATCCCAATTAGGCAGTCAACATTTTGCCTTCCACGAATCAATATGAATAAAACTGGGGTTAGAGTTTTGAGGCCTAAGAGTCCATGCAAAGACAGAAATTAAGTAAATGTTCCCCTCCAGTAGAGACACTGCGAGCCATTGTAATATTTGGCCATCTATTTTCACTTCTTTCTTTGAGTCTTAAATCTATATTACAATAACATTTGGTACATAGGCAATTACAAATTAATAACATTAAGTGGTCTATCACCATGCTGGATGATCACCCCTATAGGGAAATAGTGTACAATACATGACCACACCTCTGGATAAAAACAACCACTGTTTTCCTGTTGTGATTGTAGATGATGATTGCCCTTATAAGCGATACATTGTATAATTAAGGGATGTAGTTAAGTTGAAGAATATAATACAAATGTTTGCACTGACTGAAAGATAAGTTTCAAGACTACAAAAAGGAAGAATTTTTGAGACTATGTGGCTCAGTGACAAATTTCGCTTTATAATGCTCCTGTGAAGTGCCTTGAGAAATCTTACTATATTAAAGGCACTATATGAATGCAAGCTGTTGTTGTTGCTGTTGAGGCCTGAGGTGGGGAAATGCAGCCAGGAGTAAGATTGGTGGGGAAGACTCTAATAATTCAAGTAACGTCATTAAACATTTATCAATTTTAAAGACACATATGCAAAGCAAAATTAAGAATTTGAAATATAACCGAGTTCTGAGAGGTCATATGGAGGACAAGATTTGAACTTGTGAACAAAAATTAATGGACTAATAATCATCAAGGGCAGGCATGGTGTGTTCTGGAAACTGAGCCAAACGTCACAAGCTAACAAGAAGAATTACAAATACAATAGACTAGTTGGGAAAGGATGAGCTAGTTAAGGTACAAACTGAGAAGAACAATGATTGTGCCTTCCAGGTGCACTAAAGAAGATTACATAACTTAGAAGATGACTTAATGGGTTAGTGTGTTACATATTCATGAAAAAATAACCAGAACATGTTGACGTTCTATCATCACGCTGGCAAGACATGACTAACACAATAAATGGCAAACACAGAAAAACTCAGGTGGGTGTGAACTTCTAACTTCAATCATCAGTATAAACAGATTAGAACAATGCACTTACAATTTATCTTCATGCATCCACCTCATGAGTATCTGTCTGTACCAGTAATCTCATGATCACTGTGTGCATTAGGTTGTGTAAAATGAATAAAAAAGGATTAAAGCAACATATCATTGTTTCCTAGTTTTCAAGCTTGTTTTAAGGATTCTGGATATCAATTATTCTGTATGACCCAGTGTACATTAAAACTGTGAGCAAAAACATTATAATGTCTCTTCTGGAGGTCCTAGGACTTGGAGCCTGGAGCTTCTCCTGAATCGCCTAAATGTCTGTTCTGTGCCTGCTCCAAGAAACATCAATGGTAGGAGGTGGGACAGCAACATGCATGTGTATAGTCATTTGGTAGTACAAAACTTGAGAATTGCTTAAAAAAAGAGACATGCTGTCAAAGTTTTTCATCTTACACTTATCCAGACAGATGTGAGAATACAAATTGTAAAGGGAACAACAATTTATACTGCATGAGAAGAGAGTGCTAATTGTTTGGCAAGTGGACTATGATGGCCATGGAGAATACGCCATGGAACAGTTAACTGCCAAGCTTTTGTTTAAATTCAAACCAGGCAGGTCGGCTTGGAAGGCATTGCCATGGGGAATGAACCAGGGAATGTCCCTAAGCTTTTGTTTAGTTAAAAATGGTGCAATGCATGGACACACTCCTTCTGTCTGCAAAGGACAGGGCTCTGTGTGTGAACATACATAGCTTCTAGCACTCTTAAGTGAGCCACGCTATGTGCCTGACTGATAGGGCAGGATGAGTGGGCGGGTGCACGCCTGACCTGCTCAAGCATAAAATGAAGCTCGATAGCATCGAGCAAGCATCTCAATGTCATCATGTGCGTCTGCCATCAATTAACAGGCCTATTAAACTCATTAAAGTCATAATTAAATGCAATTTTTTGCTGCCTGTCCGACCTTACAGTTGGCAGGCAGGCAAATCGGCAAATTGGATTTTTTATGAAACCTCATTGGTGGGCGGGATGAGGTTTCCAACAGGAATTAAAAATACAATAAAAATGTTCAAATCTTATTTATAACATGTTCCTACTCATGTGGCAGAGTCACACGAGGGGACATGTTTTTAAAATTTTTAAATTCTTTATTTGTGTTTTTAAAAATCTTCAGCTCCCTGAAGCAGCTCTGTGCCTTCAGGGACCTTTCAGTACACGCGCCTGTGTGCATCCACAAACTTCCATGCTCACTCTCCTCCCACCCCCACCCCAGCAGCGCTCAGCGTCGCAGCGCGCAATTCACACTGGCTGGCCAATTAAAGGCCAGACAGCGTGAAATCAAGGTTGGGGCCCGATTGCAGGTGGCGATCAGCTTCGCGGCTGCTCCCGGGTCCGCCTGATGAGGTAAAATCCTGCCCATAATCTTAAATCAGTTCAAAAACAGAAAATGCTGGAAAAAACTCAGCAGGCCTAGCAGCAGCGGTGCAGAGAGAAACAGGGTTAACGTTTCGAGTCCATATGACCCTTCTTCAGAGGTCATACAGACTTTGAAACATTACCTCTGTTTCTTTCTCCACAGATGCTGTCAGACCTGCTGAGTTTTTCCAGCATTTTCTATTTTTGTTTCAGATTTCCAGCATCTGCAGTATTTTGCTTTTATCTTAAATTGGTTGTCAGAGTAATTCTTATCACAATCAGGATTGTTTAGCAAATGTTGTCCAATCGTAGAATCACATCTAATGTTGGGCACTATGTTTTGAGTTTTGTAAGCACAAGCTGGTTGGGTACAGGCAGTACTTTGCAAACAGCTGAAGGGACATGCTGTTTGATACGATCTGTCAGTTGTTGGGACGTAAGGCCGACATAGCTGGCGTCATACCAGCATTGAAATTCATATACCATATTACTCATCAGTGTGAAAGGCAGAAAGTCTTTTTGGCTTGATGGCAGCATCCTGTTAGTGGAGAATAACACTTGTGTTGCTACTGCATAGTAGCAGTGTGAAACAGCTAGCTTCATCTGTTGCTCAAATTTTAGAGACGCCTTACCCTTAAATAGGAGATAGACTGAAAGTGGCAACCTTAGGTTCATTCATGAGTTTATGCGATATACAGCAAGCAATGATCAGATCAGGGGTTTCAATGTATGAAAACATGAGGTTTGGATTTAAAAAGGATATAACAGGATACTTTCCAAATGGTGAAAAGCTAGAAACAGTGGACGTCCAAAGAGACTTAACAGTCTAAGTAGGTAGATCATTAAAATGTCACAAACAGATACAGAAAATAATCAAAAAGGCTAATGAAATACTCAGCTTTACATATAGATGAATAGAATACAAAGGGGTAGAAACCATGCTTATGCCATACAAAGCCCTGGCTAGATCACACCTGAAGTACTGTGAGGATTTCTATGCATCTCATGTTAGGAAGCATATATTGGAGGGATTGCAGCGTAGATTTACTAGCTGAAGAATGCATCCCCACCAACATTGGCTGCTCTACAGTGCCAGAAGCTGCAGTGGACAGGACTGGGACTACAAGCAGTGTCCAGAGTCTAAGTCCTGGAATCCAGGACCAGGTAAGTGTGGTCTCAGTACGGGAAGGCTTGGGGGTGTAGACAGAGGGGGCTGGGGGTATTGAGCACCTGTGGGAGGCAGGCCTTGTTGATAGGTTATTGATTGAGTTAAACTGGCAGAACAAACCGGAGGGACTAAATTACCTACTCCTGTTGTCATGCCAGTGGGTCACAGCACCGAATTACTTACGGCAATTTGAACTTTTTAAGTAAGACATGTCTTTTTTAAAAAGACCTACAAGCAAAAGCTGGCTGGCAATGTAAAGTAACCACTTGCTGGAAAATTCCTATGTGGATTATATTTGACCGACTAGTCCTGAGAGAACATGGAATGTCGCACCTAAAAAAGGTGTCAAGGCCTACTTCAGACAGAGACACTTGAAAGCGAGAGATGCAATGCGAAATACTAAAAGTAAATCTCCTGTGGTTGTGGAGCCAATGGAGACTGATTATCACATCTCAACAGAAACCATTTCCTGTTGAGTTATGTCTCAGAATGTGGACATGTTCTGAGTTGAAAGAAAGCAGATTCTGGGAAAAAGACATGTTTGTTTTTCCCTTCCAGAAATACACAAGAAAAGGGGTTAAAAATTCAGCTGCAAACCTAATCTGTGTTCTAGTTCTGGTGGGCTAGTGTGTGCTCTGAAGGTCACAGCAGAAGAACATCAACCAGACGTCCCTGCCACATAATTTTTGGGAGAGCTGATGCTATTCCTTTAACTCACTGGGGAATAATTCCATGCCTTTAATTCACAGGGATCTGATCTCATTCCTTTAGGATGTGCTCTGCCTGATGGATTTGAATTCAGTTATTTACCCAGCACTAATTTGATAGAACAAAGGTTCACAGGCAGCATAGCTCAGAATGTGAACCTATTAATAGGGATGCATCATCACAATTTATCTGGGTAAAATCCTTAAGGCATGACTTCTATTTTAAGACCTTTTTTAGACATACTAACTTTAGAGGGCATGCTCACATGTTTTCCACTCCCTCTTTGGTTTCCATACAGGGTTAACTTTCAGGACACTCTAGGTCTTACTTTGTTGCCACTCAAAGTCACTTAGGACAATGGAAAGAAACACTCCCTGCAAGGACCAAGGGATTATTGGGTAAGTGGAAAACAGCATATTACTTAAGGATGAAAAGGAGTTTACAATGGAAATCTTACAAGGAATTATATTACAATGGAGCTGATCTTCATTCAGGCATTCTGTGCATGCTGTTGGCAATTAACTACATAACACTGAGGGCAAGGTATGGGAACTAGTATGGGAACCGAGACTTAAGTGACCAGAACTTACATGATAAAGTGAGCACTAGCCATGAATGTCAGTTAGAACAATGTTATCTAGTGGAGAGATGAAAGTGAGTCCATGTTGCAGGTTGTCACCACAGCTGAGGTGCACTAATCTGAGAATTAGTCCATCTCAAACACCAGGCCAATTGTTAGAAGCAGCAGAATTAAGATCCTGATTTGTTCAGTTTACTGTTTGGATCTAGAACCTGTGAATAACTCACTATAATCAATATATCCTGGGAGCCAGAGCCTGCTTCCTTACACTACCAGTTGCTCATTTTCCAGTAGCGTGCTGAGGATGTTGGAATAAAGAATAAAAATTCTTCCAAAAAGTTATGTTGCCTTTACTCTTCAAATGACTTTGTGTTCTTCCATACACTCCTAAAGTCAGACTGGTACCACTCAATAATGGGGTATTTAAGGAGCATGGTTTATGAGGCTTGTAATGAATTAACCAGAACCACGTTCTGCTGCAGTAGCATCTTAGAGTAGCATCTTCTCTTAGAAGAAACTGAGCAATAGAATCTAGAAACAAAATAATGATAGACTGTCCTGGCCTCCACACTGACTGCCTGAGGCCAATTCCAAAGCTTGAGCACATAAATCAAGGCTGACACGCTAATGCAGTACAGAGGGAGTGCTGCACTGCTGGAGGTGCCATATTTTGGATGAGACATTAAACCAGGCCCAATCTGCTCATTCCAGTGGATGGAAAAGATCCATGGCACTATTTCGAAGAAGAGAAGAAATAGCCTCAGTGTCTTTGATCAATAATTATCCCTCAATTAGCATCCCAAAAACAGATTATTATTATATTGCTATTTGTGGGAGTTTCCTGTCCACAAATTGGCTGCTGCATTTTCTACAATACAGCCAAGCACTTCGTTCTTTCATTCAGACTGGTGATTGGCCAGTGATGTGAGCAAGTTAGTCGATTTAATCAACCCCCAACTCCTGAAGGTACTCTGGATTACTTCAGTGTGGATCATCCACTTAACAGGTTAGTTCACACAGCAGATAACTGTGCTGACTGTTGTGTTGCTCACATTTGGCACCAAGAGTGTCATACCACGGTTTAAGCACAATAATCAGAAATAAGAAAGTACTGGAAATACTCAGATGATCAGGCAGCATCTGAGGAGAGAAACAATATGTTATCTTGACAGAGGGACCCAAGAGAGGGTCTCATGTTGTTTGTTGACCTCCTTGGTAAAAAAAAGTCTTAGGTCATAGGAATGTTGGAATAGAGCACTCTTAAGATCCTGGGTGCCTATGACCTCCTGCTGAGAGCTCTCCTAATCCTCTCTCCTGCAGCTCTGCCTAGCCTCACTGCCTCTTCCAAATTGCCATGCAGGGCAGCTGGAACCCCTAGCAAGATGCCCCTTTCTCCTGGTGACTCCTGTAAGGTGTCCAATAAGATACAGCAGCACAACATTCACTCTTTTTAAGTGAAATCCTGAGGGAATACTCAGAAAAATGGAGATAAGAGTGTTGGTAAAGTGTTGAAGAACTGGAGAAAGGATGAAGAACTATAGCTATGATGTTAGGTTGAAGAGGTTGGGAGTCTTCCCTGGAGAAAAGAAGGCTGAGAGGACACTTGATAGGGGTATTCACAATCCTGAGGGGTATGGATAGGGTAGATAGTGATAAACTGTTTCCACTAAGAGAACATCAAGAACTAGAGGACACAGATTCAAAATAATTGGTGAAAGGAGTAAATGTGATGTGAGGAATTTTTTTTTTACCCAGAGGGTGGCTAGAGTCTGGAACAAACTTCCTGAAAGGGTGGTGAGGCAGGTTCGAATGTGCAAGGTTACGGGGATAAGGCAAGGGAGTGGGAATGCTCATTCAGAGTGCCAGTGCAGGCTCGATGGGCCAAATGGCCTCTTTTGGCACTCAAAAGATACTGTGATACCATGAAAGTCTCTCAATGTGTCTCAAAAGTTCCCTTCAAATGCAGTGTACACAAACAATCTCAATCAATAAGTGAACATTGAAAGTGGAGCATGGCTTTAAGTAGTGCTTGAAATTCTCAGCTGATTCTTGTCAGCAGGGATCGTTAAATGAAGTACTATTCACTAAACTGGTATGCAGCCTCTTTAATGAATTAAGTGAATTTAGTGAATTAAGCATGCAAATTATCATGGAAGTTGGAAAGCCACCACTGATGCTCACAATGGATGATGGTTGAGGGAGTGGGAAAAGAAGGGCTAGGATCGGCTGGGAGAGAAAGAGGTGGTGGGGGAGAGAGTTTGGGGGCTGGGGAATGAAGGTGTTGGGGGGTGAGGTCGTGGGAGGGGAAATGATGGTGTCAGGGGTGTAAGGCTGGGAATGGGGGAGGGAGTATGGGGGAGGAGGGGGTAGCGGGGGAGAAGATGGTATCTGGGGAGGTAGGAGTAAGGGGGTGGAAGGTGTAAGGGAAGGAGTGCAGAGAGGGAAGGAGAGCGGAGAGGGGAGGAAGTCCAGTGGGAGGATGGAGTGCGGAGAGGGAAGGGAGTCCAGGAAGAGGAAGGAGTGCAGACAGGGGATGGAGTAAAGTTGGAGGAAGAAGGGTGTCTGAGAGAGTCAGGAAAGGGGAAGGTGTAAGGCTGGAGGAAGGAGTGGGGGGAAGGACTAGGGGTGGCGGAATAAGTGAGGGTGGAGGAGGAAGTCAAGAAGGGGGAAGGACTATGCAGTGGATGAGTCTGGGGGAGTGGGAGACTAAGGGCGGGTGGAAGGTGTTCTGGGGGGGAAGGGGTCCCAGGGGTAAGGGGTGTCAGGAGGAGGGATACGAAGGGGGAAAGGTGTCTAGAGGGGGGGGGTCTGATAGGTCCATGTCTGCATCCTGGGGAGCAAAATGAGGGTGGGCATGTTATGAAGGAATGGTGAAAATGACTGAGGGCAGAGTGAGATATTAGGATGGGATGGTGAAGGTCGACGGTACAATAGAAGGGAACGGTGAGGGTGGTTGGTGGGGACTCGAAGGCAGACATGGACCCTGGAGGTGGGAAGGAAGAGGTCAGGGAGGTTAATGTGGATGGGTGATGGGATTTTCTGCAAGGGAGGGAACATGTATATTCACGTGGATATCCCCAAAGTTAAAGAGCTGTGGATGGTACGTCACGGAGGGGAGGTGAAAGGTGTTGCTGGGGGTCAACTATCATAGGGGAAAGGAAATTGGTGAAAGGGGGAAGGGAGAATATGAGGGAGTGCACAAAAAACCGAATCTAGGCCACTATGTCCAAATTGAAAATAAAGCGACAGTCATGGTGGGCGAGATCAGGTGCGGCATGGAACTGTGCTGACTGGGTGGGCAGAGATGCAGGTCAGCTCAGATGGACAACTGAAAGTGAACCCCAGCAGGCAGCATTGAAAATACTCAGCACCTTGAGGTGAGTTTGATAAATGAAGGATCGGCATGTGTGGGAGAGTGCTTGAACGAGGCTCCGAAAGGCCCTGCCACACACATACTTTTCCCTCCAGAATCACTTGTGGGTGGCTGCTCCCTCTGTGGTGATGGGACAAGGTTGAAGGGCTCACAGGCAAAGGGGACTCAGAGGGAGAGGACAGCCCATGAGATTCCTCAGTGGATGACCCAGGGGTATCCAGCTGCCGCTCCTCCTCCCTTTGGTTGCCCAAGGACCCTAGCCTGATTCCTTGAGGGAAAGGAGCACCTGGAGGAATGCTGAGGTGCCTGTTTCCCTCTCGTGTTGGCATTGTAGGAACTCACCCATGGCTACCGCAATGGAGTGCACATGTCTTTGCATTCTGTCGGACAAGGGTCTCCATGACATCTGCCATTCTCCTCATGGAGACCTCCATACACGCACACGTGGTCACTACTGCATCGGAGAGCAGGCGGACACACTCCTCCGACTCACATGCCACTCTGTTGAGGGCTTTCAACATCTGTGTGATCCCCTTCCTTCTGCTGACTCTCCAAGATGAGTTGGAAGGCCAAATCCGGAGGTTCATCATCTGACTCGGACCTCACAGATGCCTCCTCCCCAGTAGTCCTCCGAGTGCTGGGGAGCTCAGCTGAACCTGCCTCCTCCTGCTGCGGATACATATCCATGCAGTGACCACCAGATTGTGAACCCGAGCCTGTTCTGGGTCTAGGTCCCACGGAGATGCGTGTCTTTCTGCTGGTGGAGGGCGTGGGTAAGCGCTGTGACGGGTCTTCCGGGCTGCTTATTTCCAGCTCTTCACTGGAGGAGTCATCCACTTGGCTGGAGGTGAGGATGTGGATGGAGCTGAGGGACTGGCTGGCTGAGGTCAGTCCCTTGGCAGAACTTCCTGTGAACTCATGTAGAGATAATAGTGCATGGTAGCAGAGCCAAAAGCAGGAGAGAGAGCACTCACATTGCGTTGAGAGGGGGATGATGTGGTGCAGGATCCTAAGGTGTCCACATACCTCACCACTGCTGCAGGCACTGTCCATAGCCTCACCAGTCAGCGCAATGGCATGCTTCTCAAAGTGAATGAGGGGCCTAATGTGGGCCACTCCATTCCCAGTCTGGGACCTCTCCCTGCTGGTGTGAGCAGGCTTCTCCTGCATGAAAACAGATGGAGAGAGTGTGAACAGGACACATGGCACTGCATGGAATGTTTGCATGGTGAGCTGAGCCATAGGCAGGATAATGACATGAGCTCGAGAGGGTATAGCTGATGGTGTGTGAGTTAGTAGTGTTGTCCCTTGTGGTGTGAGATCCCTGTGGGTGTGTGATGGGTTTGTGAGTGTGAGTGTTGAGAGTGATGAGAACAGCGAGTTACACTGGCGGAAGGAGTGAGACCATTTACATAGGTGGCTGTCCTCTTGCAAGGCATTGGAGCTGACCACAGCTGCCACCACCTGCCATGCTGGATTGGTGATGCTGCTGCCTACCTTGTGGCCAGAGCGGGGGTAGAGGATACCATGCCGGGCCTCCACAGCATCCAAAAGGCATTCCAGGTGATACGTCATTGAACCTGGGGGCTGCAGTCTTTATGCCTTTCAGGACCATATCTTCTTTACAGCAGTCATGGACTGAAAGCACTGAGAGATGTGCGCGTGGCTGGACTTTAATTATGGCGCCTGGCATGCTGAAGCAGCGAGGTGATGGTGTAGTGGGCGAATGAGAGCCCGCCTGCCATGGAAAAGGTGCTGGGAATGCATAATTAATACGGCAGGTTTGGGATGATAAGGTGTGAAAAGCCACCATGCAGCCAGTGCGTAAAATGCTACAGCACTTAGTGCAAACCTGGGACGATTCCACCCCCGATCTTGATCACCTCTTTAGTGCCTGTTCAGTCAAAATTGCCCCACAATGACTGTAGCCTTCTGATGTCTGTTATCGATATGCCCCATCCATGTGGGTGATGCAATGATTTCTAGGAATTTGCCATTTCTTCCTGGTTACATCTACAGGGTATTAGCAAATTTTCTCTGGTTACATCCGCAATCAAATCGGAGATTAGGTGTGCAGTATCAACCATATTACCAGATTTTGAGAAACTGTCTTGCAACGTACATGCCCATGGGCCTTATTAGGCCTGGTTCCACAAAGTACTTCAAAAACAGATTTTTACATTTATAGGAAGTATTATATGTTGATCTATAACACAGGATGTTTAATAATTATATACTGAATGTTACTATGCTGTTTTATTGCTGTTTTGTTTCTGGGGTTAACTTTCAAGTGTTAAAATGGGATGGTATTGGAAGATAGTTTGGGAAGCGCTGCCATAGGGTTCATCACAGTCCATTTTAGTTAGCGACTTCTTCAAAGAAGTGAAGGAAGTTTGTCAAAGAGTTCTTCCCTATTTGAATCAATGAATTTATTTACTTTTGTCATGAAACCTGCTTACATGGGTGGTGCTGTTGTTGATTTTGGCAAACAGTTTGCGGAAGCCAACTACCCTTTGATATCTCCTCAGGTCTCCTCCTCACCCATTTTTCTGAAACGTTGGTAATGGCAACGGGACTATTTTCTGCTCCTGCTCTGAACTGGATAATTTCAACAACTTTACTTCCAATCTCCACTCTTCTCTCAGCTTTACATCTCTGACTCTTCCCTTCCTCGATTTCTCTATATCCGTTTTTGGGCATAGATTATTGAATGATTGTAGGCTGGCCAATAGCTACTAAAAACCTACTGACTTGCACAGCACCTTGATTATACTTCCTCTCATCAGCTTCCTGTAAGAACTCTATTCTATTCTCTCAGTTTTTCTGTTGCATCTGTTCTGATGCTTCTACCTTCAATACCAATATGTTATGGTCCCAGCTGAGGTTATCCCTGGACAAACCTGATCCCAAAGTGCAACCCAGCTTGACAGATCTTAACTTTTACATGTTTGTTTAGATATGTGGAGAGTAGCTATTGTACAGAGGCACAGGGGTCAGTTGATTAACTTTTAACAAAAGAATAATACATTTATTCAACGAGAAAAGATGAACTATATTACAATGCTCCTTCACCCACAACTAAACCTTTACAGATGTATACAAATTTGTAAGGATAACACAAGTTACAAAAGCTATCTTATACTCTAATGTACACAGTAAGTACCCAGTCCATGTAAATCTATGGCACCCTGTGGTCAGACATACTACAGTCTGAAATCAAGTGACAGATGCCACCTCAACCAGATGCTATGGATCTCTCCTCAACTCCTCCCAGACGCTTGTCACACCGTGAGCCAACCAGTCTCACTGCACTCCGTCTTTCACACGAGAATTTCCAATCTTCATTCTCCAAGACCTCACTTTGGAATCTTCTCCAAAACCGACACTTTCGCTCAGGCACCATCTGCAAGGGTTCACCTCCAGGGTTTCGAACTCTTCTTCCAATGTTCCTTTTCCCTGGGTCACCACATGCATTCAAGCTGTCTTCCACACACTTTCTCCCCAACTTAGTTGTCAACAGTACACCACTGTTTCACATGCTCATAGCAAAGAGTTACAGACCTTCAGCAATCTGTTTGGGTTTTCTCGCCTCTTACAAACTGTTCTTGTTTTAAATCTACTTTCTGCAGCTTTTGTACCTTTAAATCTGAAGCTTGGAGCCTTTCTCTCTGCCCCTCTCTCTTATCTTCACATAACAGGACCTTTTCCCAGGTTCCTGGCCTTGCTTTGACTAGAAGGTCTTCTTTGGACTTTCCCCTCTTCCACTCCCCCGGGTTTTTGGGGTTTTTCTTTAGCTTGGGACTGGCTATCTGTCCCCTTGGCTCCAGTCTCTCCTGGCAGCAACTTTCAGAACCAACCTCGCTCAAACAGCTTCTAAAATAACTGCTGTTTATCTTCTTGTGTGTGTGTATGCCTGTGGGAGGGACCTGCCTCTCTTGACCCCTGTTGCTAGACAACATTCCAATCATCTTACCCTTGCATGTTTACTTTTACTTCAAGGCTGGTAAAACTCATTAGAAATGCAAGCACCTTTTTAAAGTGAAACTAAAACTCCATTCAACTTTTCTTAACACACACAGAAATACAAATCAAACTTAAACTTTAAAGCTAAAACTCATTCCTAACACCCACAATTACAAATATAACTTACTTAAACTCTCTCTAATTCCTAACAAATGGTTCTTATGTATCTACCTTTGTGATCAAATGAGGATTTTCCTCCACCTTGACAGTGTCCATTCCATTTCAGGCACTCTTTTCCCTTCTTCTCACGATAGGGATTCCCTTGTTTTCCTTCCTTTCTCCCCAGCCCAACAGCTTCCATTCAACTAATTACCATCTCCAGTGTGATACTGTTTTATGGCAGAGTGCCATATACTTTTGTATTCTTACACTGCATTCAATAGAAATTAGTGCATTCACAATACTTGCTGGGAAAATAATTAGATGAAGCTGAGGTAGCTCAGCTGAGTAACAAATGTAGGAAATAAAACGTGTATATTTCCTATTGAAAGTGAAATGATTTTCTTTTTAAAACAGTTGAATGTCAGGAATATAAAGAGCTGTGTATCTTAGAAAGCAGGTAACCTTCTGTTAAACAGAAATAGAACACTTTCTGTGTTCAATATTAAATATTGTCTTATTTAATTTCATTTTCCAAATCGTTTGTTTTGAAATGCTTATTAATGTCCGCTAATTCTGAATGAGATATTTTTTATCTTGTTCCAAGGGGGTAGCCCCGAAAATGAAGCTGTGCACAGGGCCCCACTAACTCTAAATCTGCCACTACCTTAACCACTCTCTGCCTGAAGGAGACCAGTGAAACAGTTGACAATTAACTGCCAACTGAGCTAAGTTAAAAAACAAGCTTAAATTTCAGTTCAGTTAAAAGCACAACTTCTGACTGCTTACTTCTATTACATTAACTTCTAGGCACTAAAAATAGGTGGAGGTATTGGATTTCCAATGGGTAGAAATATTTCCCTTTGTCTTCTATTACCATCAAGACTGTGGACCAATGCATTTGTATAAAAGTAACCTCAACATTACAGCATTCAATGCAGCTAATGCAAATAATGCAGGATGAAGTCCATACTGTGAACAGAACATGAACTTGTTGGATTATGTACATGCGAACTGAAGCAAAGCAAAGGACTACAACAGTGCTTCGCAAACTATTTGCCAATGTGACCCCATTTTAGTTCACCACCACCTTCTCAAAAGCGACGAACGATGGGCAAAAAATGTTGGGCTTGCCAGCAATGGCCATATCCCATGAAAGAATATATAACTCTTGAAAATTAACATGATCCCAGATGCCAGCAAAAACAGCAATAAAGCAACATAAAGTAGTAGCATCCAGTATATAAAGTTTGTGTATTATAGATTAAAAGATAATATAAACATGAAAATGTGTTTTTAAAGTACTTGTAAAAATATTATTTTATATATTCATGCCAATCTCTCTATATTCCCCAGTGACAGAAGACTCAGTGAAGCCCCTCTGCCCCCAATCACACACATGCCTCTCTCTCCAAATCCCTTCACCCACTCATTCGGCAGTCTCTTTCCAAACCTTCTGCCCTACACTCAGAAGCCCAACTCCCCACTCACTTAACAACCCCTCTCCACAACACCACTCCCATGCACTCAGCAACCCCGCTTCCCAACCACCCTGTGAAAACCCACTACTACTTGGGCCCTGCTGCTCCTCCTCCCACCCCCGGCTTGCTGTACACCACCGAGACTCAGGCTCTGCTGCTCCCCTACGGTCACCCGACTTACCGAAGCCTGCAAAGACTTGGCCTCTGCTGCTCCCCTGCTCCACGCCCTGTTAAACCTCACTGGGATTTGGGCTCAGCTGCATGCCCCCTTTTGGATGGCGAACACTGCTCAGGCCTGAGCTCTGCTGCTCCCTCCTCCCCCTGCCTGCTGAACCCGCAGCTCCACCAAGTGTCCGGCAGCAGTGCATGTAAGATGAGTGGCGGCTCCCCCCAAGGATGCTCCCAGCCTTGCTATTTTCAGAGATTTTCCAGACTTTCTGACTCTCTCCTATAAAATAAAAGGCAGAACTCCATGTCCAAAAGTCTGAATTCTGCTAAATGGCAGAAATTTCTCATCCCTGCAGCAAAGGATCCTCTAGGCAGGAGTAATCATAACATGATAGAACTACACAGTTAGTTGGAGGATGAGTAATGTGGGACTAAAACAAATGTCCTAAGCTTAAATAAAGGCAATTACAAGGGAATGAAGATAGAGTTGGCTAAAGTGGAGTGGGAAAATAGATTAAAAGGTAAGATGGTAGAGAAGAAGTGGCAGACATTTAGGGAGATATTTCATAACTCTCAACAAATATGTATTCCATTGACAAAGAAAGACTACTAGAAGGATGCACAATCTAACAAAGGAAGTTAAAGATGGTATCAAATTGAAAGAAAAGATGTACACCATGAAGTTTAGTGGTAGGCCAGAAGATTGGGAAAAATTAAGAAATCGGCAAAGAATGATTTAAAAAAAAGGAGTAATTGGAGTCTGAGAGAAAGCTATCAAAATATAAAAAACGGACAGTAAAAGCTTCTAAAGGAAAAGAGTAGTTAAAATAGCATGAGTCCCTTAATGAGGAATTAATAATGGGAAACAAGGGAATGGCAGAAACTTTGTACAGCGTATTTTGTATCTGTCTTCACAGTAGAAGGCACAAAAAGCATCCCAAGAATAGTAGAAAATCACAAGGCAAAGGAAGGGAGGAACTTAAAACAATCGTGATCACTAGAGAAAAAGTGCTGCGAAAATTGATGGGGGCTAAAGGTCAACAAGTCCCCTGGACCTGAAGGCCTGCATCCTAGGGTCTTAAAAGAAGTGGCTGCAGAGGTTGTAACCTTCCAAAGTTCTCTAGATTCTGGAAAGATCCCAGCAGATTAGGAAGCCGCAAATGTAGCACTTCTACTCAAGAAAGAAATTAAACAGAAAGCAGGAAGCTATAGGCCACTTAGCCTAACATCTGCTATTGGGAAAGTGCTAGGGTGCATTATTAAAGGTAGTAGAAGAACATTTAGAAAATCATGGGAAGTCGATTGCTGCCCATGATTGAGGCTGGAAGGCGATTTCACGCTGGCAGGCCAATTCCACCCCCCACCTGCTCAGCGCTGCCCTGTGCGGATTGGGGGGGGGGTGGTGGGGGGAGGTCGAGCAGGGCTTCAACTATTTATGATCTATATTAATGAATTGGATGAAGGGAGTTATTAGGGTTAAGAGGGCCAGAAAAATAAAGATTGCAAATTGAGGTGGAAGTACAGACATAAAATGTGTTCCAATAATTGATTCAAAAAATCTAAGCTTTCAAACACAAAGAGAAAGCATACCAACTACCAAAGCCAATGAATGATTAAATAAGTTGGGGAGAGAATACATCTACTGAAGAACGAAGACAAACACAACTGATGAGATCATTGCAGGTATAAAGTGGGGTGTCACAGAGGAAGGCAGATTTACCCAATGCCATAGGCAACTCACAGCTCTGAGAAACAGTTTGTAAGGCTGTTGCCTATGTTACCCACTGAAAGCCTGAGAAAAGGTGTTGAGCTGAACATAGACTGTCAATATGACCACACTAATCTTGGATATTGAATGGGATAAACGAATTGAGTGATTTAATTTGAGTGCTGCTCTTATTTCTATCATAATTACTAATTGAACTTTTGCATTGAAATATACATTTGTAATGGGTGAGGTTGGAATGTGAACTTGTATGATTAAAAAGCCATAAGCAGTAACGTTTTAATTGTACGCTGCAATCTGAATGTGAAACCAAGCAGAGATAAATAGAATTTACTGGATAAATAGTTTTGATACTTAGAGAACAGAATTCATTTGTACTGAAGTAAGAGATGATTATTTTGGCATTGGGGGTGCATAAAGGTTATTTGATTTGTTTTAAATAGGATACATTTATTTTAAAGTTCAAGACCTCAATGTTCTGACTGCTCAAAGTATGAACTGTAGGTGTATCCATACAGTCTGACTTCAAGTGGTGTAAAGTGTGTATAGTGGAGTCAAGTGGACCACAGCCAGCAAGAGAAATCACGGGCCTGCAAGAGAAATCATGGACCCTGGTGCTTCTCCCATTTCCAGGCCCCTTATCCTGCGCCCCCCCATCCTTTAACCCTTCCCGTCATCTTTCAGGTGCCCAGAATTATAACCATAGTTACAGTAGGGTCAAACTATTTTATATAGGTTTAGCAAAACATCGTGGCTTTTATACTCCATGCCTCTATTTATAAATCCATCGAGAGCTCAGGTTTCATTATGATACACTTTACAACCATGGCTTTATCAGGCAATTTGGTTGTTCATATTATGCAACCCGCTCTACTTCTTTGATCCTGGCCCTATGCAATATCATGTACATCAACATCTAAAAAGGCTTGAACCTTAAGCACTGCAAACAACAATCCTATGCACAAATGAGAATATCTTGAACTAACAGTGACGTATTCATTTGGTGCATGACTCCTGGTTTTGCTTCCAAGTTTAAAAATTGCAAAACCTTCCAGTAAATTAGCACCGACCAATTCACCTGCAATAATGTGCTATTTCTATCCACACAAGTTAGATTTGTTAACAGAAAAATTACTCTTTACATTGAGAGATGAGTGTTTTCTCATTTTAAATTGAAACTAATTATACTTCCAAATGCCCAGCATGGAGCATATAATAGGAGAGCAAAGTTGCTGGAAATCTGAAATAAAAACAGAAAATTCTGGAAATACTCAGCAAGCCAGGCATCATGTGTGTGTGTCCGGTTCTCTCTCAGTCTCAGGGTTCTTTCACTCGTTTGCACTCACCATTGAGGGAGACTGAGGTCAGGGGGGGAACATAGGAATATAGAAATTTTATAAGAATGCATTCAGAACCAGAACTACCTGTGGAGGAAGTAAAGTCAGAGTCTGTATTGGAGATGAAGGTTACTGAGGACTCTGGTAAAACCTGCCGATCCAGCACCCATTGTAGCTAAGGATTCCAGGGCGTTCTCCTGGAGTTCAGTAACATGTAAGAATCTGCCCGCTAATGGCATTGCCCTACGACTGGAATGTGGTGCAACTCCATATTAACACCAAGTGTAACAGCTGGAAGGGGTTGGGAAGGGCCCACACACCATTGAGGGAGGAAGGCCAGGAGAGTTGAAGCGCTAGGCGCTTAATCTCTTACCTTGCGCTCCCTCAGCCTCCAGCCAGGTATGAAGAAAGAAGAGTGAAGATTAAGGAGGCAGCACTCAACGACAACAAGGTCCAAATAGAAGTCCATGGGCCCTGATAATTAGTACCATCTGCACGTGCCCTGAAGTGGACACATGAAATTTCAATCCATTTAATTCCATTTTCCAATTGATTTGCAAATAACGCTAATACCAACAGATCTTGCTGTTCTGGTTTGAGATTTCACCACCAGTGAGGCAAAATAGACAAAAAGAACCAGTCCTTTCCAAACCTTCAGGTCCATAAAATTCAACCAGGACAAACCATGAATAAGAAACAGAAGACAAATAGGACTGAGTTCCCTGTGCTCATAGGCCACAATTAGGAAATCTCTGACCTAATGTATTAGTGTTGAAAGAAGTTGGTTTTAATTACTAGAATAAAAAGATGCATTTCCAAAAAGGTAAAACTTGCTTGGGTGGAGGGGTTGAGGGGTAAGGTTCGGAAAATAGAATTGTCGTCAAGCAGAGCGGAAGTCGTCTAATTTTGGTGTGCTTAATTAACAAATACTTCCTTTCTAAAATTTGACAATATTATGGAAATGCATTTATCCATCAGCCGTAGAAGGATTCATATGTATATGGGTTGGGAATTCCTTAGAATCATGCCTGCTTTACCACCTATGCGTATAAACAGGGGACTGCCAAATTTCTACAAAGTTACAGAGGCAGAGGGGGAGAAGAATTT
Organism: Carcharodon carcharias; assembly: GCF_017639515.1. NCBI lineage: Eukaryota > Metazoa > Chordata > Chondrichthyes > Lamniformes > Lamnidae > Carcharodon > Carcharodon carcharias. The sequence continues at coordinate 45,388,313 of NC_054467.1, read as the reverse complement.
CCTGGCCACTCTGTATAGTGCTGCTGAGGCGCTGGTTGACTCCAAGAGATGCTGGTGAAAGTTGGGCATCAACAGTTTAACAGTTCTCAAGGATTCACTATTTATTGTACAATAGTTGCTGAAACCATTTTAAAATTTAGAAAAAGAAAGCTGTGAACCTATAATGCAGACATCACATTTTACTGAGCAAAAGTCTACCAAAACAAACAATTTGTTGCCTCATTCCTACTGGTCATGACTTTGTAATTCTGGTTTTACACAATTCTCTAATTAGCCACTATGGAAAAGCATTAGATTGAAGTAACTGAACTAAAGGGAATAGTTAGAAAAGTTGTGCTCAGTATTCCAGTGCTGTGTACCAATTGCAGCATGTTTTTGCTGACTTAGTCAACCTTCAATAATTATTCAATTATCTTTCTACTTCCTCGTTCAGCATGGTTATTCTTTGCCAGCTACTCCTTCAGTATAGTCCTCTAGTATTCCTGCAAGATGGTCATTGTGTGTCTTGAATTTTCTTCTCTGGGAAGCAGGTTTTTTCCTCTTCTGAACACATGCCTAGGGATAAATATACATATTTTAGAAATAATGTGCAACAAACTTGATTTCTTTCTTGCTGGCAAACAGCTGGAGAGAGCATTTGTCACTTTCTTGAGAGATTAATAATGACTATTTAAAGCTAGAGAATACAGGTAGGCCCACATGTTCCAAGTACACAAAGCAGTGAGCAAGCATGAAACACCAATGATTTAACAAAGCAGCAGAGACAATGTGGCTATACACGGTGAGCTTGGTTGCTTGCTACTGACAATGAAAACTGCCTTTGCAAAACAGCCATATTATGGTTTATAAAATAATAATTCTAATTTCAATTCCGAAGTAATAAGTCAGAAACAGAGAGGTACTGTGGCAGAGGGGGCTTGAGCCAGAGGGGCTGGAGCCAGAGGGGTCAGTTTAAGTCATTCAATAGTGAGGAGGTTTAAATAGAAATGTACATACCACTTTCTTTGGTCCCGTCTCCTGCATTGAAGAAATGCCCTGCTTTTTCAAATACTCCTCAATCTTCTCTTCATCCATAGAATCCACTGGAATACTTCTCCACAGTTTCTGAAATTCTACATCAGAGTAAAGACTTAATTGTTATAATTAATGGTTATTAACCAAAACTGTAGATATAATTTATGTTTTGGGAGCTGGAACTAGTCTGTCTAAATTAAAAATCAGAACCTCAAAAGGTAATAATCTCTGGTTTGTTACCTGAGTCATGTGCCTTTTGGTAGAGGGTCAAATAGATTAGAGGATTAAATGCTTGGTTAAAAGGTTGGTGTGAGAAGAAGGGTTTCAATTCATGGGGCACTGGCACCAGTGCTGGGGAAAAAGGGAGTTGTTCCATTGGGATAGGCTCCAGTTAAACTGGGCCGAGATCAGTGTCCAGGCAATCTATATAGCTAGAGCTGTGCATTCGGCTTTAAACTAAAAAGGTCAGGGGTGAGGTCAGGCAAAGGGAGATTTAGAAATCTAAAGAGAAGTGTAGCAATTTGGGTAAAGACAAGCAGAGTGGGATAGGAAGGGATAGAGTTTAATGGTAATGGTGTCAACGAATAACATCCAGGCAAAGAAGTTAAAAAAATAAAATTAAAGGCACTTTATCTGAACACATGAAGCATTCATGACAAGATAGACCAACCAGTGGCATTGACAGAGATAAATGGGTGTGATAAAACCACCAATAGAGGGATCTGGCTGCAAGGTGACCAAGATTGGGAAATAAATCTTCCAGGGTACATAATATTTTGAAAAAGACAGGCAGTATGCTAAGCGAGGAGTAGTAGTCCTGATAATAAAAGTATCACATAAGGAGAGTAGTAAAACATCTGAGCCCAGAAAATCAGGAAGCAGAATCCATATGGGTAGGAAACTCAGAATAGCAAGGGTTGGAAAACACTAATGGCAGTCATACGTAGGTCCCCTAACAGTGGTTAAATCATGGGACAGAGCATTTAGCAAGAAATAATTGGAACTTGCAACAAAGACAACATTAATAATTGTGGGGGAACTTTTATCTTCATATAGGCTGGACAAATCAAATTGGAAAAGGTAGTCTGGAAGCTGAGTTAGAATGCTTTTGCGACAGCTTCCTAGAATAATATGTTGTGGAACCAATTAAGGACAAAGCTATTTTACATCTATATAAATATAAAAACAAATATAAAAACAAAAAACTGCGGATGCTGGAAATCCAAAACAAAAACAGAAATACCTGGAAAAACTCAGCAGGTCTGGCAGCATCGGCGGAGAAGAGTATAGTTGACGTTTTGAGTCCTCATGACCCTTCAACAGAACTGTTGAAGGGTCATGAGGACTCGAAACGTCAACTGTACTCTTCCCCGCCAATGCTGCCAGACCTGCTGAGTTTTTCTAGGTATTTCTATTTTACATCTAGTTTTGTGTAATGAGGCAGGGTTAATTTGCCATCCCATAGTAAAAGATATCTAGGAAAAAGCAATCATAAAACAAGATGCATCCATAGCTTGCTCAGGAAGTTAAGTATAGTATTCGATTAAAAAAGGCTTACAATGTTGCAAAGAACAGTAACAACTCTGAGGATTGGGAGTGTTTGAGAAACCAGCAAAGGGCCACCAAAAAGTTGATAAAGACAAAAAATAGAATGGGTGTAAACTATCCAGAAATATAAAAGTTCTTACAATCTGCATTTATAAGTATACAAAGAGAGCAGCTAAAGTAAATATTGGTCCCTTAGAAGCGGAGACAGGAGAAATTATCATGGAGGATGAGGAAATGGCATGGGTGTTGAACAAAGGGAGATATTCTTGTGGAGGCAGAGGGCATGGCTGAGGTACAAAAATGAGTACTTAGCATCTATTTGCACTAGAGAAGAGAATACTGTGAATGTAAGGGGATGCACTAGTGATATTGGGTAGGAGAAAGATAGGTAAAGAGGTATTTATTGGTACTTAAAAAGGTGGCAGTCCTCAAAGTAAAAATGTCACTTGGTCTGGATGGGATGCATTGTAGGTAACTAAGGGACATCAGGGTGGAAATCCTTAGCTATGGGAGTGGTGCCCGAGGGCTGCAGGATTGTAAATGTTGCACCCATTTAAAAAAGGCGGGGGGGGGGATGGAGGGGATAAATCTGACAGCGGCATGTCAGGGAGCCAAATATTGGCGGAGGGAAGCTTTAAGGGATAAAATGCTGGATTAAAAGTAATTGACGTTTGAAAAAGTATGAGCTAATAAATGAAAGTCAGCAAGTATTTGTTAAAGACAGCTCATGATTGACTAATTTGATTGAGGATTTTGTGAAGTAATGGAAAGGGTTGATGAGGGTAATAGACTCAAATGGCTTTTGAGATGCTGGGACCAAAAAGACAATGACAGTGTGGAAATGAAATTAGCTAAGGGACAGAAAGCATAGAGTTGTGGGAAATGTACTTTTTCCCAGATTGAAGGGAGATACAGAGTCCCAGGGGACAGGTATTGGGACTACTGATATTCTTGATATATGACCAATGACTTAAATTTTGGGATAAAAAGCATAATTATAATAATTTACAGATGATGCAAAATTTGGAAATGTGATAAACAAGGAGTTCAATAGCAAAAGACATCAGGAGGACACAGATTGGTGAAATGACACGTGACATTTAATGCAGAGAAGTGGGAAGAATAAGGACAGGCAAAAAAAGCTAAAAGATACATTTTAAAGGGAATGTAGGAACAGGGACTTGGGTGTATATGTACATAAATATTTGAAGGTGGCAGGACAAGCTGAGAAGTGTTAGAAAACCAAACTTGGCTTTATTAATGGAGGCAGTGCACAAAAGCAAAAAATGTACTGCTAAAACTGTATAAAACACTGGTTACCAGTGAAACGCTTTGGGACTTTTTATCACATTAAAGGCTCTACATAAATGCAAGTTGTTGTTGTTAATACTCAGCTGTAGTATTCTGCTGAATTCTGGGCACCAGATGAGCCTTGGTGAGGCTACAGAACAGATTTACTAGAATGATGCCAGGAATGAGGGACTTCAGTTATGTGAAGAGAATGGAGAAGCTGGAATTATTTTTAAAGCAGAGAGGTCAAACGGAGATTTAATAGGTATTCAAAATGATGAATGGGTTTGATAGAGTAAAGAGAAACTGTTTCCACTGGGAGAAGGGTTTGGAAACAGAGGACATAGATTGAATATGAAAGAACTAGAGGTGATATGAGGAAAAAAGGTAAGTTTGCATCTGAAATGCGCTACCTGAATGGGTGGTGGAAAACAGATTCAACAGTAACTTGGAAAAGCAAATTGGATAACTATTTGAAGAGAAAAAAATTACAGTGCTAAAAGCTGCAAATGGAGTAATTGAATAGTTCTACCAAAGAGCACGAGGGGCTGAAAAGCCTCCCTCCGTGCTGCATCATTTTATTATTCTTTGGACTGGAGTGTTAGCTTAGGTCATGTGAAATAGAACTTGAACCCACAACCTGTTCACTTATTAGCTAGCGATTGCCCAATCAACTGAGCCTAATGAATCATAGGTCCTGATTTTAATTGGAGAATTTGGGGAAGAGTTAATGGTCTGTGCTACCACCAATGCAAGTTGTGCACTCAATGATTCTCGGGGTCTGGAATCCAGAGAATTCAATTTTAACAGCCAGGCTTCATTTCCATAAATTTTCTCTGACTTTCGCCCAAACCCCAATCAAATCCACTGCAAGAGGCCACAGTTGAGCAGCTGAGGGATCAGTCCCTAGTTGATGGGTAAATTGTGCATGCTTTGTATATAATTACGGGGTGCCTGGGGTAAGGGTGGCCTGAAAGTTCCTGATGAGGCCCGAAGGAGTCCGATTGCCCACAATCCAGCTCTCGCCAAATTAGGCCTGAGAGGGAAGATCCCCCACTTGGACCTCCATCTAAAGTCACAGATTGTGGGATCAGGCCTTAATGTGCTTATTTAAATGAGATGCCACCAGATTGGCATAGCCCATATTTTTAATTAGGCATATTTCCAACATCATAAACTGCAAATTGTGCTCCACAGCTAATGACTCATCAGTGGACTGGTGCAACAACCTAAACGGCTGGATATTCTTGTCCACTTCAGCATGAAAGATTTCTGATAAATATAGCAGTTCCTGCAAAGGCCTGAGCAACCTACTTGATAATGTATTTGATTCAATGCACCTAGTAAAAGATCATCTAGTCTTTCATCTGTCCTCATTTCAAGGGTTGGGGGCCAAACTATGAACAATCTTTTCCTACTGATTTCTATTCTCTACTGCCCTCACTACCTGTCGCATAGAGAGGCCTGTCTACATTCTAATATTACCCATCCATGCCATATTGGGTCTTCCTTGCACACATTTTCCAGGTGTTTTTCCTTGCATTACCTCTTTTTCCAAACACCGCCCTCCAGTTCACATCACATGTCCAAAATATGTGAGTTTCCTTGATATTACTGCCTCAAACAAGTTCCTCTTAACACCAGCTTTCTTCAGCACCCACTTGTTTGTCCACTTGGCCAAGAATAACATACATAATATCCGAATCCTTTAATTTCAAATGCTCTTATCCGAGCCTCATCACTTGTCTTGATGGTCCAGCTTCAACAGCATACATTGTCACTAGCCACACAAGGGCTTCCAGAAGATGAATTTTCATTGTAAACCAAGATGCTGTGGCTACTCCATACTCTTTTTAAGTGAGTTCACAACATCATGACCCTTGTTAAATCCAAACCTAATTTCTTTGGTAGACTGCATCTTACATAATGAGTGACCCAAGACAGTGGAAGGTATCAACTTGTTCAAGCTGAACTCAATTAATCAGAATCTTGCAGTAAAAGATCAGTTACACCTGAAGAGTGCCTTCTGATTGCAAGAATGATTAAGATCTAAATTCTTGTGGTCTCTTTGGGGTTTTCCCCTATGTGGATGACTTTCTGGTTTGAACATGGAGGTTCTACCCAGCAGAATTGGTCAGTGTTGAGGAAACCAGCTACTTGCTGAATGTACATATCCTGCCATGTGCTCACATACTGTTTTTATATCTAAATATATGGTTCTAAACAACAATAACTTGCATTTAGATAGCACCTTTAAAGTATTAAAATATCTTTAGATGCTTTACAAGCATTAACAAAATTTGACACCAAGCTACAGAAGGTCAGATGATCAAAAGCTTCATCAATGTGGTAGGTTTTAAGAGGCATCATAAAGGAGGAAAGAGCTGTGGGCAGGTGGAGAGATTTAAGGAGGGAATTTCAGAGCTTGGAGCAATGGCAGGTGAAGTAATTAAAATTGTGAACATACAAGAGGCCAGAATTAGCAGAGCACAAAGATTTCAGGGGGCTGCAAGGCTTCTAGAGATCAAAGCACTAGGGAGTGGTGAGGCTATGGAGAGATTTGCAAAAAAAAATGAGCATTTTAAAAACAAGGCACTGGGAACCAACATAAGTTAGTGAGCATAGGTGGGGGGATGGGTGAGAACTTGGTGCAAGGGCAGGGTTTTGAATTATCTCAAGTTTACAGAGGGTAGATAGGGAGGAAGGATGGTCAAGGGTGCATTGGAATAGGCAAGTCTAGAGGTAACAAAGACATGGATGAAGGTTTGAGGCAAAGAAGAGTTAGGCAATGTTAAGGAGTTGGAAATATCTGGTCTTAGAAATGGCACAGATGTGGGGTTGGGGGCAAACACCAGGGTCAAACATAACACCAAAGTTCTGAACTGTCAGGTTCAACCTCAGCCAGTTGTCAGGAAAAGAGATGGAGTCAGTGGCAAGAGAACAAAGTTTCTGATTGGGACGAAAGGCAATTGCTTTTGTCTTCCCAATGTGGCTAGTGCAAATTTCTGCTTATCCAGTACTGGATGTCTGACAAGTAGTCTGTCAGTTTAAAGACAGTGGAGGGATCAAGAGAGGTGGAGCTGGAGGTGAGGTACAGCTGGAGGTGAGGTACAGCTGGAGGTGAGGTACAGCTGGGAGTCTTCAACTCAGATATGTAAACTAACACTATGGGTGGAATTTAATGTAATATACCCAGGCAAGCCTGAGAGGACCCGGGGGGTCCCCTTCTGATCAGGCCTCCTGTGGCCAATGAAGTGGCATGCAGGTGGCAAGGGCTTCCTCTATTGGAAGACTTCCCCCTGCTGGGGCCTGCTTAACTGGCCCCGGCAAGTCCACCCCACTCACCTGTGTTCTGGGGACTTCAGCCCTGCTCCTGGTCCCTGGCCTACTGCAGTACTGGCAGCAGTCACTGCTCCTTGTGGTGCTGCTGGCACTGAAGAGCTGTTGGTCTCTGATTGGCCAGCAGCTCTTGGAGGCAGGACATCTGCTCTGCAAGACCCAGGAACCCCCGATGTTGACGAAGCAGGTGTCTGGTTTTTGATTGTGTTAGGACACCTTGGAATGGCTGTGGCAGATTGCCTCCTGCTCTCTAGCTGGTGTATGGGCCCACTGCTGTGACTGTTAAATCCAACTCTATGTTTTTGGATGATATTGTTGTGGGGCAGCGTGTAGGTGGGAAATAGGAGGGGCGAAGGGCTGTAACTGAATAAATAAGAATGGAACCAAGCCAATTCGGTCCCAGCTAGACTATGGTGTACAGACATTGGTCAACTTCATGGTCAACTGTGTTAAAGGTTTCAGACAGATCGAGGAGGGCAAGGGGGATAATTTATCTTCGCCGATCATACAGAATGTCATTTGTGACTTTGGTAAGAGCTATTTTGTTACTATGGTGTGTTTTCAAACATGGAAATCTGAGAAAGACAGCCATGAATTTGGGAGGCAACAAAGTCAAGGACTTCAGAGATGAAATAAAGTTTGGACATGGGGTATTGGTTTGCAAGGATGATAGATCTTGGGTTCATTTATTTGAGGAGAGGGTGAGAATGGCAACTTTGCAGGAGGGAACAGTGCTCAAGTTGATAGAACAGTTAATGTCAATAAACGTAGGAACTAGGAAAGAATGTTGAGTGGTCAACAGCTTGGTAGGAATAATTTCCCCATCTTGATGCCAGTTAGTATGTGGCTTGGGTAGTAATCCTGAGATTACCACCAGTGAAGTTCTGTTTATATAATTTGGTTCCTAACTTCTGACATTCCCTTAGCAGGGCCTTCTCCCTTTTCTTCCATGTCATGGATCTTATCCCCCGCCCTCCCCCAAAATTCCAAGTTCTTCTCAGGTTGCTGTAAGATATCCTTTATCTTAGCACCAGATTAATCCACATCCTTCTGGGCTCTCAGTCACAACTGGACAGGGCTCTAAGTATTCCCCTAAACATCAAATCTCCAGTGGCTTTCTTTGTATTCTACTCTTCACACCCCTCACTCAACCCCTTGGATTGCTTCTGGTTCCATGTTGCCATCGTTAGCACCCTGCAGTCCAGCCCACAGACTGTATTTTTATCCTTACAGATATTAAATAGATTATACTGCTGGACAAGACAACAGGCCCTTGAATTGCACAAAAGGGGAAATAATGCAGCATGTGACTTAAACCACTAATTACGCCATTTGACATTTCCCTTGGGCTTTTACATAGCTTTGCTTTTACTCTCACCCAAGTGTTACATGATAACTATCACAGCTTCTCTCCTCTATCAAAATAAGGGGCAATCATGATTTTCCTATATTCAAACTAGGTTCCACGTCTCTGCCACTTAAAACTTCAAAATAATAGTGCTGGTGACCTTACAGAGGTATACTTTAGCATAATAATTTATTGCTCCTGGACTGATATGGAAAATAGAGAGCCAAAATCAAACGGCATTCCCAGTATTATTTATTCTTTGCTTGGAAGCTCTTGCTATTATTTTTGATAGTGACAAACTTTAGGAAGTCCCAACTGCCTCAAATCACAAAGTAACCTTTACATAAACATTTATTTAAACATTTAACTAGCCAAGTCAATTATTTTTCTTCAACTGTGTGTCATGGGCATGTATCTTATCAGGGCATCAGTGTTTAATAAAGGAGCTCAACTATACATTAGAAAGTAATTAAGAAGTTACTCCTCTTCACTTAAACTCTCCCATAGTTTCAGATGATAAATATATTGTATTTTCAGTTCTTAGATCAGTGCTGAGTTTCTGATTTACCACTATGTTTACTGTGATATATTATAATTAGGAAACCAGCAAAATTTGGAACAAGTTATCAATGGCATAAAAGGAATACTAAGCCGCAAGTTTTACGGTGCATCTTGCTGATCATGTTGATGCAGTAAAACCTGGGCCAAAATACTGCCCGTCAGTGCCATATTCCAGCTCATTAATATCCTTTAGCACCAAACACAGAAAAGATGTGCCTAGTACAACCAGTGTGACATTTCTAATTCCCACATCAGCCCCCTGAGAAATTGGGATACAAGGAATCTTCTATTACTCCAACAGCCAATCATTCACCTGAAGTAAATTTATCCATGAGTACCAAATTAAAAGTAGTTTTGTGCTGTGTGGAACGAAGCTGACCAAACCACTGAAAAATGCTTACCTTCATCCATTGTGAACTGGCAGCTCTTGTCGTTATAGAAGAGAATCTTCTTCTTATCTGGTCGTGTCACAAAAATAATTTGGTCTCCTAATACCTAGGAAGGTACATAAACCCAAATTATGCCTACTTATAGTACAAAATTTGTTGAAAACATAGGTGTTAATATGACTATGTTTATTTCAATTGTGCTGGCAGTGATTGTTGTCTAGGTGACATTGAACTATCTAGAAGAGCTGCTGAAAGGGATCTTGAAGTGGCAGACTCCAGTGCCATGTTCAATTACAGCAGAACATTACCAGAGATTGATTCTACAGTACAGTTCAGCAGACTTCAAGGTGTAATAGGTTTTATGCAAGTACAAAGGCAGGGAAAGGGAGGGATGGGGTACAGGGCAGAAAGTAAAGGTGTGTGACAGGGTGGACGGGAGCAGAAATGAAAAGACCAAAGGGATAATGCTTACAAGGGAAGGGGAGATGGTAACTGGGCAAATAAACAAACAGAATGTGTCTAGAGGAGGTGTGAATGGAAAAACAGAATCATTAACAACAAATGTAGTTCCAATACAACAAATGAACAAAAGGCTCTTGTTGTTATGATCTTGCTGAACCCAATGTTTTTTTTTAGATACGTTCATGGGATGTGACCATCACTGGCTCAGACAGCATTTATTGCCCATCCCTAAACTGCCCTTTTTATTTCCAGAGGGCATTTAAGAGTCAACCACATTGCTGTGGGTCTGGAGTCACAAGTAGGCCAGATCAGTAAGATTTCCTTCCCTAAAGGACATTAGTGAACCAGATGGTTTTTTTTAAAAAACAATAATCAGCAATGGTTTCACGGTCATCATGAGACTTTTAATTCCAGATTTTTATTGAATTCAAACTTCACCAACTGCCGTGGTGGGATTCAAACCCAGGTCCCCAGAGCATTACCTGGGTCTCTGGAATACCAGTCCAGTGAAATTACTACAATGCCACAAGTGCCTAATTGAAATATGGTGCTGTTCCTCAAGCTCAATTGAACAGGCTAAAAGCTGAGGACAGCGAGATCAGGGTGGAAGTGGAGTGGAGAATTAAAATGAAACCAGTACTCTCTTTTACACAAGTCCTACTCGAGGGTTAATTAGTTCTTTTAATTTCTGAATTAATAAAGCCTGCAAGACTAGAAAATGTGGCTTACTGAATTAGGCAGCATGCAAAATTTCGATTTCCGACAGCAAGTTGAGATGCAGAGATTAAGTTAGTGATGTGTTTATCATATGTCGGGCCTCAACACTGTCCTGTAGCGGGTTGCTACATTTGCATATCATGAATACTCATTAGCGTAAAATGTCTTTAAAATTACATCCTACCTTTAAGGTAAAGTCAGTGGCACACAAGAATCTCGTGGCATCCAGTTCACATTTGTTTAAAGGTGGCGTGCACCAGTTTTTTTGCAGTTGTGTCTGAGGTCAGCGGTTTTCCTTGTTGAACTCATGAGAGGGGAGCAAGAGAATGGCAGCTTGCACTGAGTGTCGGGATCGGCAAGGCTGAGTCAGGGGGTGGATGTGTAAAGTAAGGACGAGGGCATGGAGAAGTGAAAGAGGGATCCAAGGGAGGGCAGAGGGTGTGGTTGGGAGCATGGAAGAGGAAAGGGCTTGGCGTGGTGGCAGAGGGTGTGAGGACAGTCAGTCCAGGTAAGAAAATGAGAAACCTAAAGTGCAGGGTCAGTAGCGTCCACATGTGGGTCCATCTTAGGGTGTTGGTTGGCAGAGGGAATGTTCACAGTCACAGGGTGGGAGGTCAATTTGGTAGGGAGGCAATGTTTAAACCAATACCTTTATGGCTTTCTGTGCATTTGGTAGTCCTTCCTCTATATCTTCTAAGAGGATTCCTCCCAAACCTCGCTGATCATGCTTGTCCAAAAGCCTCAGAAGAGCTTTTTTATCTCTTAAGTTGTATTTGGGTTTAAAGGCATATTTTCCATCAGTCACATCAATTTTGGGGTTGCTTATCAATGCCTGAGGAAAAATAAAAAGATGCTATTGAAACATTTTCAGGAAAACAAATTACTACTAATGGATCTGCTACTTTGAAAAGCCAGGACAAAGCAATTTTCCCGGGCCGTTAGTGACGCTACTGATAAAAGGATTGGGAATCAGGAACTAAGAGGTAAAGACTTGAGTGGTAAAAATGTCTAGCTGCAAGTAAGACTGTGTCAAACTGGTGATGGCCAAATAAGGGATTTGATATTTATAAAACAGCTTTATTATAGATACACATACATATTAATGGATATCATTGGCACTGTTAATCGAGTACCATAACCAACAGACTACTGCTCTATAATGGAGAAGCTTAGATGTACAGAAGGGTTTTTCCTCTTGCTTCTTCCTTCTCCGTCTACTTCACTATTCCTCTCAAATAGTTCAGTGGCTTTCTTCTGACTTCTAGGTGTCTGATGTCTTCATTTTCCTGGAAAACTCTCTTTGTCTTTCTGATTTTGATTCTGTATGTCTTTCTGATTGTTTATATGTTCCCTTATTTATTTTTTTTATTTTGCATTTTTTATTCTATTCTTTTTTGTGTTCTACCCCTCTTCTTTCTTAGTAGGCGGTTGGTGGGAGGTGAAAAAGTGATAGCGGGTGGAGGCTATACCAAACCACAGAGGTATTAGGGTAGATGACCAATGGCTTTGTCAAAAGGTAGGTTTTGAGGAGGAAAGCTTTAGGGAGGGTATTCCTAACTCAGGCTCTTGGCAGCTGAAGGCACAGCCTTCAATGATGGAGCAATTAAAATCAGGGATACTTAAGAGGCCAGAAATGGAGGAGCAGAGATATCTTGGGAGGGTTGTGGGGATGGAGACGATGAGAGATAGGGAAGGACAAAGCTATGGAAGGATTTGAAAACAAGAATGAGAATCTTCAAGGGTGAGACTCTACTTAACTGAGCGCCAATGTAGGTCAGCAAACGTGCATACACGATGGGTGAATGGCATTCATTGAGGGCAGCAGTGTTTTGGATGACCTCAAGCTTACGGTGGGCAGAACATGCAAGGACAGCAGAAGTGTTTTGGAATAGTCAGCTCTAAAAGTAACAGAATGGATGAGGGTGATAATAGCACAGTAGGCTGAGGCAGGGGCGGAATTGGGCATTAAGGAGTTGGAAATAGGCATTCTTAGTGATGGAGCAGTTAAGTGGTTGGAAGCTCATCTCTGGAGTCAGGTATGACATCAAAGTTGCGAACTGACTGGTTTAGCATCAGGCACTTACCAGGGAGTTGGTAGCTAGGGAATGGAGGGACCAGAGGCAATTACTTTTGTCATCCCAACATTTAGTTGGACGAAATTTCTGTTTATCCAGTACTGGACAGTCTCTCAATTCAGAGGCAGTGGTGGAATCGAGATAGGTGGTAGTGAGGTAAAGCTGAGTGTGGACAGTTTTCTGATGATGCAGCTAGAGGGCAGCATGTAGATAAGAAATAAGACAGAGCCGTGAATGGATCCTTGGGGGACACCAGAGCTAACAGTAAGGGAGGATTAAGAGAAGCCATTGTTGTGATCCTTTGACTGTGATTAGATAGGTAATAATGGATCCAGGCGAGTGCAGTCCCAACCAGCTGGAGAGCATTGGAGAAGGATGATGTGGTCAACCATGTCAAAGGCTGTATCACGTTGAGAATGATGAGAAGGGATATTTTACCTTTGTCATCTCACATGGCATATATGTGTCAGTCAGAGGGAAAGGCATCAATGATCACTTCCTTCTATCCCTCTCCATTCATATCCTCGCTTCCACTCCTGATTTCATCTGCATCTAACATTCTCTCTTAAATGACCTCCAACAGCATTTTCAAATTCCCGACTGTCTATCCTTTGGACCCCTATTCACAATATTCCAGCAGCTATCAGCCTGGTCAATCTCACCCATATCTTTGATGCCGATGTTCCCATAAGACCATTATTCACTCTCATGCACTTCAGACAACTAGCTTAGCTATTCATCAACAGATCTGCCTAGACCACTTAAAGCAACACAGGTACGGGCCCCCTCTGCCAAAGCTGCTCATTATGCCTGGATAATTCTGGAATGAAAAGATAACCCCAGATTTCTCTTTACTACAAGCCTTCTCCTTAAACTCCTCTTCTTTACCCCTCCACCTTCACCTCCAACAAGCTTGATGAGCTCACGGTCTTCTACAACACGAATATTGAGACCAACTGTTCAGCTGCATCTACTGCCTCCCTAGTCCACCAAACCAAATTTCCCTTGGCTTCCCCCGCCCTAGTCCTGAACTTATATCATTCTATAGGTTTATCTCCTATCTCCACTCATTCCCTCTCCGGTCTAATCTTGTCCACAAGACAAGGACAGGAGAACAAGAACACAGGAATTAGTAGTGCAGGCCATTTTGGCCCTTTGAGCCTGCTCTGCCATTCAGTAAGATCATGGCTGATCCGATTGTGGCCTCAACTCCACTTTCCTGACTGCCCCCAATAACCCTTGACTCCTCAATCATAACTCGAAACACATCTCCTGCTCCTTTTGACAAAAGGAAGCACAAAACTGTTGATAACCCAATGCCCATTCCTGGCCCCCACATTACATAATATTGTTAAAGGTTCCCTCTCCTCAGATATTGAACCCCTTTAAGTCTGCTGTTATCATTTCCCACTCCTCAAAAGCCCACCCTTGACCCCGCTGTCCTTGTAAACTACTGCCCCATCTCCCTTTCCTTTGAGTACTTAAACAAGTTGTCACCTCCCAAATCTATGTCTATCTTCCTTGGGTCTCCACATTTGAACCCCTACAAGCAAGATAAGAGCTGGCAGAGGCACAACCGGCTGAATGGCCTGCTTCAGTGGCGTTTTATTGGACATAAATACATTGGATGGCTAGCCCACTGCTTTCCTACCCACCCCTGATCTAATCCCCATCATACGGGGGTGGGGGGGGGGAGCCTGCCCACCTGTCCTTAGGCCTACTGAAGGCCTAAGGTGGCCAATTATTGCACACTTAAGGACCTCAATATACCTCCACTGCCATAATATGTTGGGCAGCAGAAGGCAGGTGAAGGTGGGACAGTCATTTTTCACCTAAGTGGTGAAAAGGCAGGAAGGAAGGGGGATGCCCTGTGCATATCATAGGCACCCACCCCCCAAGATCGTACCCCCCATTTTGTGCCTCCTCATCTGGTCTCCAAACCTGCACCCCCAACCCCCTCCCTAGGGTGCCTGATCCCTCCTTGCACAAAAAGTCCTGGGATTTACCTGTATCCAGCATCCATGACACTTGTTTGTGGGACTGCTTGCATTCCCAGCAGCACCCACTACAGAGTTTTTGTGGCGCTCGGATTGCAAGAGCTGCTGACCAATCTGATTGGCCAGCAGCTCATGAGAGCAGGACTTCCTTCCTTGGAGGGGCAGAAGTCCAACCCTCAGCTTGTTAAGCTGACTCACAACTTATCATCACTCCGGAGTGGCCTTTTTTAAAGTTGTTCCATTTCTGACCAACTTTTCTTCTAGCCGGTGTGGGGGGGGGCGGCACCAGCAGTACATTCCCCTGCAAAACCCAGCCATGGAATTTTAAGGGATGATCTAATTGAAATATTCGAGGTGATTAAAGGACTAGGTAGTTTTTCTCTAACATTTTTGCTCCAGTGGGAAGTCCAGAAGAAGGGGAAATAATATTAAAGTTACAGCTTGATCATTCAGGGGAAATGGCATGATGCACTTCTTCACACAAAGTGTAGAGGAAATTTGGAACGCTATACCTAAAAAGCTATTATGAAAAGATCAAAACATATGTTAATAAATGCAAAAGCAAAATACAGCAGATGCTGGAATCTGAAATAAAAACAGAAAAGCTAGAAGTATTAAGCAGGTCTGGCAGCATCTATTGAGCGAGAAACAGAATTGATATTCTGATGAAATGTCACTGACCTTAAATACCAACTCTTGTTTCTCTCTTCACAGATACTGCCAAACCTGCTCAGTATTTCAAGCATTTTCTGAGATTAGTTGATGTTTATTTAAGCAAGGGGATTGAGGTTGGCAAATGGTGTTAAAATAAAGATCAGCCGTGATCTAACTGAATAATGGAACAGGCTTGATAGGCTGAAAGGCCCTCTCCAGTTCCCATTTTCATCCCCACTCCAGAGCCTTGAGTACATAATTTCAGCTGTCATTCCAGTGCATTTCCTAGGGAGGTGCTATCTTTTGGATAAGTCCATAAACTGAGGCTCTGTCTGCCTTCTCAATTGAATGTAAATGATCCCATCGCACAACTTGAAGCATGGGAGTTCTCTGAATTTCCTGGCTAATATTTATTCTTCAATCAGCACCATTAAAATGAATTAACTGATTATTCATCTCTGATACGTGATTTAATTGTGCACACATTTTCCGATGGATTTTTCTACATTATAAGACCACTAAATTAACCGTTAAATGCTTTAGGTCATGAAAGGCGAACTATAAATTCAAGTTTTTTTTTCTGAGCACAATGTTCAACTGTATACTTAGGTAGATTGGTACAGTACCCACTCCTCCATCTATTCTGAAGAACACTAAAATATTTTGTCAAACATTAGTCATATAAATCTCTCACCTCAGTCATCAACCATTGCTTTTGTCTCATGCCGATATCCAGGAGTTTAGTCTCATCCAGAATTTCATCCAGTGTCAGTGGATGGGTATCTCCACGCTGGTGGCGAGTCTGCACAAAAAAGTTAAAATTTAAACTAGATGTAAGTGCGAACAAGCCACTTGTCCCAACAGGTCTGTGACAGCATTTACCCTCAATTTGAGAAAACAGTATTCACATCTACTTATCATGTTCTAATGTCCCTTTATTCGCCCTATCCAAACTAAGCTTGAACGTTGACAGTTTCTACCTCAACCACTAATCCAGGAAGTGAACTCCAAAGCCTCAAGACAATGTGAAAATAGGTTCCCACTTGCCCTCTGTTCTAAATCTCTCACATTTAATCTTGTATCAATGGTCCCCCTCAACTCAAATCTCAGCCTATTTATGAGGTCCCCACCATTACAGATGCCTGTCTTCAGCCACTTTAATTCATTCCAAGTGATATGAAGGATATCTGAGTGCCATGGACAAAAAAAAAGTTCACAAAGCCATGAAAATATCTGATGTGATGATGAAGACATGTGCTCTATGACTAGCTACAGTGCCAGTGTGGCTGCAACACTAACATCTACTTGACATGTACTAAATTGCCCATGTATGTCCTGTCCATAAAAAGAATAAATCCAAGCAGGCAAATTACTATCAGCCTTCTGTAAATCACCAGTAAGTAATGGAAAGAGTTGTCAATGATGCTATGAATTGATATTTACTTAGTAATAATCCAGTGCAGAATTGATGGGCCAAAGGGCCTCTTTCTGTGCTTTCCTATTCTACTTGATAATTCCATCTTGCTGATTGATGCTCAGTTTTAGTTCCGTCAGGACCATCTGGCTATAGACTGCATTATAGCCTTGCTCCAAATATGGGTAAAAGAGCTGAATTCCAGAGGTGAGAAGGGAAAATTAAGATGGTATTCGGCCAAGTGTGGCGCAAAGGAGCCCCAGGTAAACTGAAGTAAATGAGACTTGATGAAAAATCTGATGGGTCTGGAGTCATAGGAGGCACAAAGGAAGTTGGTTGTGGTTATTGGAGACCAATCACCTAAGCTCCAAGACATCATACAGGAGTTCCTCACAGCAGTATCCCAAGTCCAACTATCATCAGCCGTTTCATCAATGATCTTCCCTTCATCAATGATCTTCCCTCCATCAAAAAGAGCAGAAATAGGTGAATTTGCTTGATGATTGCACAGTGTTTAGCTCCATTTGCAATTCCCCAGGTAATAAGGTGTTCATGCTTGAATGCAGCAAGACCTGATCAACATACAACTTGGGTCAATAAGCAGCAAGAAACATCTATGCCACATAAGTGCCAGACAATGATCATCTGTAAAAGGCATGCTCCTTGAGATTCAATTACATTATATTGCTAATGTCCCTTAAATCAACATCTTAGAGTGACACCACTGATCAGACCACTGACAAGCCACAGATCAGAAGCTGTGCACTCTGTTAAGGGTAGCTCACTTCCCGACCATCTAAATCCTCTCTGCTACCTGCTGGTGATGTTACAATGCACTCATTGAGTCAGAGTTGCTGTGGCTACATGTACTTTTACATGCATGTTGTAGTCTGGCGCTACGAATGTAATGGTAGAAGCTCCAACGTTCTTTCCATTACATCACTAACCAGGTATCTCTACCACTCTTACCACCTGCCATTGGTGGGTGTTGGAAGGATTTGCAGATTGATACTCAATCAGGCAGATTTATGAACCTTGGTTATCAATTCGTGGGGTAGGACTCAAGCCCGAGCTTCTGGATCTGAGTTCAGGACACTAATCACTGCATCACAAGACCCTTTTACTACCTATAAAGCACATATTAGAGTGCGATGAATACTCTTCACTTTCCTGGATATGTTCACCTGCACATCATCCAGGAAGCTTGACACCATCTAAGGTCCACATGATCAGCACCCCAATCACCAGCTTAAATATCCACTTCCTCCATCACCAGTATTCTGTAGCTGATGTTTATACTATCTACACAATGCACTGCAGCAAGTCACCAAGGTTTCTTTTTGCCAGCATCTCGAAACCCACAAATTCCACCACCTATTAAGTCAATGGCAACAGGTGCAAAAGAACAGTCAAGTTCCCCACCAAATCCCACACCATTCTAACTTGGAAATATAATAGCCATTTCTCCATCATGACTGGGAGAAAATCCTGGAACTCCCTACCTAACTTCGCTGTGGGAGTACCCTCACCATAAGGACTGCAAAGGTTCAAGAAGGCAGCACTTTCTCAAAGACAGTTAGGTGTCAGATGTGGCTCCGTGGTAGCACTCTTGCATTCAGTCTGAAGATCATGGGTTCAAGTTTCTTGAGCACAAAATCAAGGCTGACATTTCAATGTAGTACTGACTGAGAAAAACTCTTCTTTTATACTTCCCTGTAATCTGCATTATTCCAATGAAAATTGTAATAGGGTTCAGTTTTTGTGGCCCAGGTTGGGGCCAATAAATATAGAAGAACAGGGAAGAGGTCCTGCAAAGGGAATATCAGTATCTAGGAACTAAATTTTAAAAAAAGGATGCCATAGGTGATAATGTCACATTTATTGCCTGAACCACTTGCTAAGTGGCATCGAGATAGAAAGATCAGTAAGGTGAATGCATAGTTGAAAGAGTGGTATGGGAAAGAGCAATTCCAGGTCATGGTGCACGAACAACATTAATGAGACAAGTAGGAGCTGAACTATTGACAGGAGCTCCACCTAATAAAGAATGGGAGCAAAGCTCTAGCTGAAAAGGTAAAATAGGACTGATATTAAACTAGTAAGATGGGGGCATGGATCTAGTTAAAAATAACAGCAGTGTGAAGGTATAAAAAAGCAAAGATGAGAATAAGGAAAGGAATAATAATATAAACTTACAGGACATAATTGTAAAATAACTGCTAAAACGAACCAAAAGGAATGAGTAACCTGCCTATACAGCACTATACACAGCACCCAAATCCAACTGGAATACGGGAGGCAATAATTCATAGTAAGGATAACAGAAACGTGGCTACGTAAAGAACAGGTTTGACTTAAATATTGCAGGATATAATGTTTTAAGAAAGGATAGAGAAAGAAGGTGGAGGATGTGGGGTAGCTGTACAAATTAGAGATAACAATGGCAGTAGAAACAATCAACATTATGAAATAGCTTTTATCTCACTCTATATGCATTCTAAGAAGGGATTCATCAAATTAATAAGACTATAATGGAAACCACACAAAGTGGAAGGAAACTGGAGGGAGAAATATATAGGCAAATCTATGAAATGAATAATAATTATAGGAAACTTCAAATGTTTCAAATAAACTTCAAGACGGCTTAGAGAAAGGGAAAAAGGAAAGAATTTTTTGCAAAGTGTTCTGCAGTTCTTTCTTAGCCAGTTTCTAAGAAACCCACTAAGAGAGGAATCTAGCAAAGGGAAATGAATCAGAGGAGATGTGAGAAGTAATTGTGGAGCATTTAGACAATAGGTGATCACAAAAAAAAAGAAACTTAAGACTGTGAGAGACATAAGTAAGGCAAAGACCAAAGTAATAGATCATTAAAAAAAAACTAATTATGAGGGTTTGGACTAGGGAAGGCACACTGGGAAAAAAGTATTGACAAAGAGATTGAACATCAGTGGGAAATATTTTATTAAAAAAGGTGATTAATAAGGTTCAGGAAAAACGTATTCCACTAAGAAAAAAGAACAAACTTGGATGCCAGGCTTTGCTGGAAGTTGTTTATTGACCTCAAGCTAACAGTGATAAAGTAGCAGGATACATAAATGCAGACATCAGTTAAGGTTGTTACAAAAACAGAAAAGTTATAATGGGAGAATTTAATTTCCACAGAATCAGGGAAGGCATTACAGCTAAAGTTCCAAAGGCAACAAATTTCTTGTCTATTCAGGAGAGCTTTCTAGAACAATATTATCTTGAATCAACAGAAGTACAGGCCATCTTAGATTTAGCAATAAGAAATGATCCTGAGCAAGTCAATAATCTAATGGTTTTACAGAACTATCTAACAGCAACCATATTGTCACATTTTAAAACTCAGCCAAGCATTCATAACAGCATAACAAAAGAATGCTATTGAAGCTGCATGAACAGATGCTAATGGATTTTCTAACCTGCACTAGATGGCCTGTCCATCAAAGCAGTCTAGCAAAGGCTTTTTTTGAACTCTCGCTCACAGCTGCAGCTTGATTTTTTTTTAAATTTAAAAAGCAAAGTATTTTAAAAAAATCTTCAGATCAGACAGTTATGCAGACCTTAACTGCCTTTCAAGAATGTTTATGGTTACTCCAATTCAAGACTCATACACCAAGAGTTAAGGCCCTTGCAACATCAAAACAGGGTCTGAACTCAGCACTAAGTTCAAATGGTCCTGTTAAGTTTAGGTTTCTTTCCTGTGAGAATCATGCCTGCTTCCTTTTCCTTACCAGCAAAAATAGGACCCGTCGGAAATGGGGGATGGGAAATCACCATCTGGTCCTTTCTACTATTTTTAAAGGTCCACGAAAATCTTGTCCCTATATTTCAAAAGAGAGCTAGAACAATTCCAGGAAGGATGGACTAGCTCACTTAATGTTGGTGGTAGGAAAGCCCCTGAAATCTTTATTCAGAATAGTAATAAAAACAATTTTTGAGACTGAAAACATAAAAAATAGTCATCATGAATTTCAAAATGCAAGGTCATGCTTGACCACATAGTAGACTTATAGCTAAGGTCAGAGCATGTGGAGTCATGGGGCAAAGGAGCAATATGTGTGGCAAACTGGCTACAAAACAAGAAAGTGGGAATAAAGGGAGTTATTAAGACTGGATGGTGAGAAGTGGTGTTCAATAGGAATCGGTGCTGGGACTAGTTCACCTTTTACATAAACGATTTGGACTCTGGAATTGGAAGTACATTATCAAATATTAGCTTACGTAACACCAAATTGGGGAGTATAATAAATACTGAGAAAGACTGCGGGGGAAAATTTGGCATAGTGGTAATGTCACTGGACTAGTAATCCAGATGCCCAGGCTAATTCTCTGGAGGCATGGATTCAAATCTCACCATAGAAGCTAGTAGAATTTAAATTCAATTAATAAAGTCTGGAATTGAAAGCTGGTCTCTGTAATGGTGACCATGAAACTATCATTGATTGTCGTAAAAATACATCTGGTTCACCAATATCCTTTTTGGGAACCCGGTCTTTCCTACATGTGACTCCAAACTCTCAGCAACGTGGTTGAGTCTTAACTGCCCTTTGAAATGGCCTTGCAAATCACTCAGTTCAAGGGCAGTTAGGGAAGGGAAACAAACGCTGGCCTTGAGAGCGATGCCCACATTCCATGAAAGAATAAATCAAGAAATTATAAAATGGATTGAACAAATATGCAGAATGGGCAGGAAATGAAAATAAACATTAAAAAAATGGCAAGTATGATGTACTGCATTTTGTTGGGGTGAATAAGGGAGGCCATCTACTAACTGGGAAAAAAGTCTAAATGCGGTTGGGGCACAAAGGAATCAGAAGCAATGCCCATCAACAAAGCCATAAAAAGTGCAAAAGGAAGAGCTGGGGTTAATTTCAAGAGGAATAAAATACAAAAGTAAGAAGTTATATTAAACATGCATCACATTTTGGTTAGACCACAGTACTGTACACGATTTAAATCTCCATATTACAAAAAGGATATGGGTATGGTGTAGAAAGTGCAAAACGGACTCAAGGATACTGAGAGGTATAAATATCATCAAAGCCTGAATGGGCTGGGGATCTTTTCTTTAGAAAAGAGAATACTTCAGAGGTATTTAAAATTCTGAAGAAGTTTAACACGGTTACTGTAGAGATGTTTCTACTTGTGGAGGAATTCAAATCTAGGGGCCATAAGTATCAGATATTTACTAATAATTCCAAGAAGTATTTCAGGAGAAACTTCTTTACTTGGAGTAGGAAAAAAAATGGGTCCCCCAGTTCTAGTCTTTCCCATAAGAGGAAATATCCTCTCAGCATTCACTCTGTCAAGTCCCTTTAGGATTTTATATGTTTCAATAAGATCACCTCTCACTCTTCTAAACTCCAATGGATACAGGCCAAACCTGTCCAAACTTTCTTCACAAGATAATCCCTTCATCCCAGGAATCAATCAAGTGAACCTTCTCTGAACTGCTTCTAATGCAATTATATCTTTACTTAAGTAAGGAGACCAAAGCTAAATACAGCACTCCGAGTGTGGTCTCAACAACACCCTGTAAAGCTGTAGCAAAATATCCCTACTTTTATATTCCACTCCCCTTGAAACAAACAACATTCCATTTGCCTTCCTAATCATTTGGTGCACCTGCATACTAGCTTTACCTGATTCATGCACCAGGACACCCAGATCCCTCTGTACCACACAGTTCTGCAATCTCTTTCTATTTAAATAATGCTTTTTTTATTCTGCCTGCCAAAGTCGACAAGTTCACATTTTCCTAGTGATTGTAATTGTTTTAAATTCCTCCCTCCCTTTCACCTCTTGATTTACAAGCATTTCTGGGATGATATTTGTCTTTTCCACAGTGAAAACAGACACAAAATATCTGTTAAATACTTCTGCCATTCCCTTATTTACACTTATTAATTTCCCAGGCTCACTCCAGTGGATCAATGTTCACTTTACTCATTTTCTTTTAAATACTTGTAGAAAGTCTTACCATCTGTTTTTATATTGCTAGCTAGCTTTCGCTCATACTCTAATTTCTCCCTTATTACTTTTTTTAGTTATCCTTTGCTGTTTTTTAAAAAAAAAGATAATGGCCTCAAAAAAGGAGAGAGACATCAGGTTATGAGGTCTCTGCAATAGTGGGAGAGCAACTGGCTGAACACTAAAAACAAATAGACATACTTCAGAGCTGTTAGACACTTTCAGTTAATTTTGTTTAACAAAGATGCTTACTGGAATGCAAAAGTGTCTAGAAGCAAAATAGAAGTTACTTTAGGAATCACTTCATGGTTCAAATAGAACCATGGAATTAGAACTGGATGAACAGTTGACGAACATTTGATCAGCAGGTCTTATGGATGGCCCTGAGCATAAATAACTGATAACAGGCAAATACAAAAAAGCTGGAGATGAGATGTTTCAATGGAGGAGTGGAACTGATCATGGGAAGACAGCACAGGATGAGATAAGGGAAGATGATGTAAAGGTTGGTTGATCAAGGGTAGAACGTACGTACAAAGGCTCTAAAAGTTCACAGAAGGTGGATAAAATAAGGGAAGGCTTTAACCCCATAGTTTAGATAAAGAACTTGACATGCTATTAGGCATTCCGTATTAAGAACAACTGTTACAGGACAATTAAGTCCTGCCAATTTAACACCCAAAAACAGCCCTTAAAAAGAGTATAAAGGATAAGTTTTTGGAGGAAGCCATTGCAGTAGATGATGGAGAGGAACTCCTTGAATCATGCTGACTTTGGTCTAAAGCTCTTTGGTATTTTGAGAGGTCATGAAGACATGAGGCACTAGAAGAGTTGAGTAAAAGAACAGCTGTTTGCACATGCCAGCCAAACCCTGCCTGTCCTAGACCTGTACTTGCTACTTGTCACAGTCCTATACCTTTATTGTATAACTAGTGTGTTATATCTTGTGTAAAATTCTGATTAAACTCAACATTCCCACCAGATTTGTTGCAGGCAATCATGATTGATCAGATATAATTGATAATAAGTTGTGCTCAAATTAAAATTTCAAAAAATTGTTTTTATTAAAAATTGGTATCACCTTGGCTCATTTTCAATCCAGTGGGACCTCCCAGTGTTCAACAACTTGCTCATGGAGACTGTGGTTGACCGATTTGTCACAATGATTATTAAAGCATACAAGGTTATATCATTGTTTTCCAGGGAATCATTAGTTTTGAGACATTTATCCCTGCATAGGATGACCATACACGTGATATCAAGCTCGTTAAGTTTAACTGTAGAGCCTCCCATGATTGGTGATAAGCTACTAGCGAATATTTCCAGGAATTCTCATCATTTAGTACTCTACCTATTTTAGTCCATCCTCATTTACAACCTTAAGAAACATACATTTTCGAATGGTTCCTTTCACAAAGGAAGTCTTCACCTAATGTTCGAGAAGAACAGAAGGAATGTTAATCTGCAACTGACTATGTTACCTAATACTTAGCAACAAAAGAAAAGTTCCTCAAGTCCTGAGCACACTTGTGTTAAGATAACTGCAATTTAGCAAAAATAAACTCTTTCAAACTTTGAAAAGTAATATCTATAAAACAACAAAGAAAAACTGCTTGAACAGCTAAAGAGGAAAGGGCCCAAAAAATGGAAACTTTTCTGGTGTGTCACAAGGAACAAAATTGCTGCTAACAGGATAACAAATGCCTCCTGCCATCCCCATTCAAAAGTTGCATCGTTGTGATTGCTATATTGCACAAACAGTTAAAGGCAACACAGTTATTTCTTCTCCCCTTTCACCTGTGATTTAGACAATGGTCTACACATTTTTAACTGACTGAATGAGAAAAAACAGTACATTTCCCCAGAAATTTTTTGCCAAGTTAATTTTCCAGAAAAGATTTATCATTGAGCTAATAATTTTTATGTAACACCCTTTTCATACAAGACGTACAATCAAACACAAACAGACAAGAGACAAACGAGGCTATGAGAAGGAATAACCAAAAGTTTTATCAATGAACTGGGCTTTAAGGGGAGAAAAGCGAGTTGGGGAGGCAAAGAGATTTAGCGGGAAATTCCAGAGATCAGGGGTCTATATAATTGAAGACACAGTCACCAATGGTGGTTGGGGGGGGGTGAGGAGGCGGTTTGGCAGGCAAATGGAGTTGGGGGGGTGGTGGGGGGAATGTGCAATAAAGCCTCAGGGCAGGAGAAAGGATTGTAGAACAGTGTTAAGGAAGAGAAGAGATAGGCATGTATGGAAGCTGACAGTGACGAAGACAAAGCAGATAGAAACTAGGGCCTCATGGGACTCCAGTGCTACTACTGGGTGCAAACAGAAGCCATGGCTGGAGATTTTCTAGTTAAAGTTCAATAGGTAAGAGTGCAACCAATCAAGGGTAATCCCATTGAATTGGACAAAGGAAAGGCATTGAAGGTGAATGGTGTGACTATTCATGCAGGACAAAGTGGTAGAATGCACCAGAGTCACACAGAATGCCTTAATGACTTTGATTAGGGCCATTTTAAACCAATGATAGGGACAAAAAAATATGATTGGAATTGCAGGCACGTATTTGGGAGATCACAACACATTTGGCAACTTTAAAGAAAGGGCGCTGGAAATAGGCAAGTAGCTTGAAAGGGTAGAAGGGTTATTAGGGAATTAGTTTTTGAGAAACAGATCAACAATAGCACCTTTTAAAGCAAAAGGAGCAATACCCCATGAAAGGGAACCATTTACAATGTCACCATATGGAGCAAGGAGATAGGAGGGAATCAACAGAGACAGCAAATGATTAATCTTAATGAAGTCGTCCATGGACTTCTTTCGTCCGGTGGGGGTAAAGGTGGGGGGAGTGGGGGAAAGGAGTTTATGATGATAATTTGGTAGTAAAGTAAAGAAGCTAGGGATTATCTTTGGCTCTCTACAATGATCAGCAGTTTTGGTAAAGAAGCATGCAGCCTGTTAGGACTTAAGATCCAGCTGGATCTGGTGATTGATAGCTAAATTAGTTGTGCATTCGATATGATTTAAGTCTGTGTCCCTTAGATGTAAGTGAGTTGAAATGCAAGCCATCCAGGGAGATTAATCAGAGTAAAAGTTTTTGCTGGACAGGGATGTCAAAGGTAGATGTGAGGGAGTGATTTAGCAAATTGACAGTTGCAAAAGCAATATGGCGACTGAGCCAAAGCAGCTGGGATTCAAAGTTCAATTGTAACTAATCTGGAGAAGATTTTTCTTGGAGATGGACACAGAAATTTGGCAGCTGTCAATTAGATTTTGCTTCCACTCCATCTACAAAAATGTGGAAACTTCAAAATATTCATTGCCTATTTTAAGCTAAAATCATGAAAGCTAATTACTAGTCCCAGTAGAAAGATATGAAAGCAAATTACCTTCATGTAGTTTACTATTTTAGCAAGCACTCCAAACTTGTACCCAGCACTCCCTGGAAGTGTTCTATAGGCGAAAGATCCATTTTCTGTAAAAGAACAGGATAGATTATAAAATACTTTTTCAGGAAGTAAAGATACAAAGCAATGCCAAAATTCTTTTATGTTGCTGATTTTTAAATTGAAACAAAAATTCCTGCTGAACTGTCGCATTTGTTTTGTGGTTTAGTTAGTAGTTTTATTGGAGCATTCCAAATTTTTGTTTTAATTCTTTAATGCAATGTGAGCGTTGCTGGCATGGCCAGCATTTGTTGCCTATTCCTAATTGCCCTTGAGAAGGTAGTGGTGAGCCACCTATTTGAACTGCTGCAGTTCAGTAACTACACTCAGTTCCAAGTTTTTGACCCAGTGACAGTGAAGGAACGGCGATATCGTTCCAAGTCAGGATAATATGTGGCTTGGAGGGGAACTTGCTGTTAGTGGTGTTCCCCTGCATTTGCTGCCCTTGTCCTTCTAGGCATTGGAGGTTGCAGGTTTGGAAGGTGCTGCTGAAGGAGCCACGGCAAATTGCCGCATGGCATCTTGTATACGGGACACACGACTGCCATTGTAGGGGGTTGAGGTGCATAGGCTATTAAAATGTTATGAATAGGGACAAAAAATAAACAAATAGGCTAATAATGGAATGCTGACCTTTATATCTAGAGGACTAGAATATAAGTGATTGAATTAATATCTCATCTATGCAAAACCCTAGTTGGACCACACCTGGAATATGGACTGTGGTTCGGGGCACAACCCCTTAAGTAGTATATATCAACCTTGAAAGGAGTAGACTTCTCAGAATAATACCTAGACTCCAGGGATTAAATTATGAGGAGAGATAACATAAACTAGGATTGCATTCTCTGGAAATTAGGAAGTTATAGTACGAATTGACTTGGGGAAATAGAGAGGTAGTATTAATGCTGGTTGGGAAGTCAAGGAGCAATGGGCATAATCTAAAAATTAGAGCCAGGCCTTTCAGGAGTGAAATTAGGCAATATTTCTACACGCCAAAAGTTTGGACCATTCTTCCTGCCACCAGCAATGAATGTTAGATTTAAAATTAACAATTGATCTAAGATTGCTAAGTTTTGGGATATGGGGGAAATGTGGGTATGTGGAGTTAGGTCACAGATCAGCCATGATCTCACTGGTAGAACAGGCATGAGGGACTAAAGGGTCTATTCCTACTCTTGTGCTCAAGAGAAAGGACATTAAGAGTTACAGAATTAGGGTGGGTAGATAGAGTTAGGATACAGATCAGTCATGATCTAATTGGATGTCAGAACAGACTCAGAAAGGCTGAATTGCCTACCACTGTTTACATGAAGGGCAAGGGAGGTGGGATTGGGTGTGGGGAGCGAGAGAAAAATAATCAGAAGACTTTGTTACAACCGCAGCCGATGTTATTTGATGAGCAGGCCAAATTCCAGAAGGAAACGTCTTATTAATCATAACCTTTTTGTATTTTGAAAACGAGGGAAAGAACTACTGATCCCTGAAGCATAGAATCCCAGTAACACTTAAAGGATTTTAAAATTAAAAGATTTATTAACAAGAAGGAGAAAAAAAAGTAGCACGCACGATTAAAGTTACACAATTAAAACAGTTTTACAAAACATTCCCCCCCACCCCATCCAAGGAAAAAACTTGGTCAGAACACACAAGTAAACTAGTTGGCAACAGCTCCCTTACAGAAGGTTAACTTTAAAATCCAGTAATATTATGCAAGGCAATAATTGCTGTCACTTTAGTAAAGGTATACCATACGACTTCTCACTCTCTTCAACTCTGCTGTGGAAATCTAAAAGAAAAGTTCAGAAGCAGACTGCTTTCTGAAAACAAAGATTTCTCTGGCTTGAAAACTCGATGGCTGCTTCAAATTCACAACTTTCACACCTTCTCCCAGCACAGATCTGGTTTCAGGACATCTCCCCCACACAGCTACACCACAAATCAACCAAACATCTTTCTTTCCTTTCATCTTAGATTCCATTGTTCTCAAATACCTCCTTGGAATGAACGTTTCCAAAAATATAAAATTCTTTCAAGTTTTCCTATTGCCTCCACTTTCAAGTCAAATAATATTTAATAACTTTCCCTTGTTTATTTCTGAAACCTTTCTAAGTTGTAACAGTCCCTTGCCACTTCTGAACTCCCTTTTGAAATGTAGCAACTGAAAAGTTAAACCCCTACATATCTTATAATGTACATGTTAAAACCCAATCATGGACACCACCATATTCCTAAAATATTAAAATACAATCCATCTTCACATCATGCCAAAGACTGAGAAATGTAACAGAAGGCAAAAAGACAAACAGAATACAGACAGAAAATAAAAAAGAGATTAGAATGCAAGTGGAAGAGATGGAAGGGGCATAGAGAACAAAAGCAGCATAGATAAGTAGAAAAAGGATAAAGATTACTGACCAGGAGAAAGATATAATTTTTTAAAAACATGCTCACATTGTAAAAATCAATATCAATGAAAATATGCCATTCTTGGCCAATAGCAGACAAGTTCCATCTTCCTGCTTTCCGCAATAGGCTGCAAGGTTTACAGAGCTCATTACAGTATTTCCTGTTACAAGAACATCTTACGGCTCCCCTTGCCATAAAGGTATGTGTTCTCTTTTCTAATTCATGATTTGTTGAGAAGCCAGCAGACAAAAAGTATTACATTTGAATAGAAAGGTATTTAAGGAGTCATTTGTTGAAGCTCCTGTGTCTGCATGAAATCTTGTGAATTGATCCCTAATATCTCAAATTTAATTTAAAAAAAGGCCTGTAGCTCCCTTCCATTTACTGGTAATTCTGAGATGAGTAATTCATTTTTAGTATCAGTGACTGACAGCATTATAACTAAGTGAATAAATGATTGCTACTCGTTTTTGAATTTCTATTGAGAGCAACTACGTGGAACTAAAAGGCTGGCTGGTGGCCTTTAAAAATGACAGTGTGTGTGTGAAATACTGCCGAGTGGGTCCTGCAGCATAATCTGCAAGGCTGCTGAAATGGAAGGGTTCAGATGAACAAAGGCTGCAGACAGAGGTTTGCAGTCGCAAGATGATTGAAGGTGAAATTACACTGCAAGGATTGACATATGAAAATTTAACACATTCTTATATGTCATTTTTGCTATTTTAATAGATGTGTTGATCTATTTAAAATAAATTAGTTAAATGCCTTGAATATCATGTGTTTATGGTTCTTAAAATAAAGACTATTCCCAATTGTGTCAGGATATTCGTTGAGTCAAGTCAATACTCAAGTCAGAGACTGGCACATTTTTGGATACTAAAGGGTTCAAGGAATGTGGGGATAGAGCAGGAAAGTAGCTAAGGTGAAAGATCAGCCATGATCCAACTGAACAAGAGGAGCAGGCTTAGGATGACCTACTCCTGCTTCTATTTCTTGTGTTCTTACATAGGTTTGCAAAAAAAAAACTGCAACACGTGCTTTCCTTAACACATGATGAAAATTTGCTGATATACTTAAGGTATGTAATAAACCTTAACAAACACATGTTAAAGAAATATTTATGGCTTGATGTCTTGTGACTAAGTAAGCTCTCGCTCTAAAGAGGAGTATTAGAAAGAAACATCAATTCAGGTGCCGAATTTTATGGGCCACCCACAGGCAGGAAAGCAGTTTGGTGGACCCATAAAGTAGGGCACTGTGTCATCGGTGGTATGGCCTCCTGCCCACCTACCCTTGCTGCAATTTTACAATTATACAGTGAAGAGATGTTGGAAAAGGATGGCGCAATCAACTGTGTCAAAGGCTGAAGACAGGTAGAAAAGGACAACGAGGGATAGCTTAACTTTGTCACAGTCACATGTCATTTGTGATTGTGATACAGGTTGCTTCGGTACTGTGATACAAGTCACTCAATCTGGATAGGAGGCATCTTAGCTTTCCATGGGAAATAAGGCTAGAAACTGCTGAGGTGCTGGCCATAATCTTTCTGGGTTTTGAGAACGGAATGAGCTGACTAGAGGTGGGATCACAATTTGTGTGGCCTTGGGCGAGAGACAGTAGCAGATAAAGAGATGGTGAAGTGCACTTAAACAGGACAATAATGCTGCTAAAACTTAAATGAGTATGTGGAGTGATATGATTATCTTATCAAGCATGTTCTAAGTGATGATGGGGGTGCACTACAGGATACAAGTGAATCTACAACTGTGCTCACCTTTCCTGGTCTGGTTAGATCATTAAAACACTTCCTACATTGGACAGACATTCTCATCACATTTGTGTTTTTGTGAAAGGGAAATCATGTTTGACTAATTTATTGGAACTCTGTGAGGAAGTAACAAGAAATGTGGATAAAGGGAAACGTGTGGATGTGGTGTACTTCGATTTCCAGAAGGCCTCTGACAAGGTGCCACATCAAAGGTTAATACGCACAATAAGAGCTCATGGTGTTAGGAGTAACATATTAGTATGGGTAGAGGATTTGTTAGCTAACAGGAAGCAGAGGGTGGAGATAATTTTTTTTCTAGGTTGGCAAGATTTAACATTTGGAATGCCACAGGGATTAGTGCTGGGGCCTCATTTACAATTTGAATCAATGACTTGGATGAAAGCACTGAATGTATGGTTGCTAAATTTGCTGACAACACAAAGGTAGGCAGTTTTGAAGAGGACATAAGGTTTCTGCAAAGGGACATGGAAGTGAGTGGGCAAAAACTCGATAGAGTACAACGTGGGAAAATGCAAACTTGTCCAGTTTGGCAGGAAGTATAAAAAAGAGCATATTTATTTAAATGGAGAGAGATCGCAAAACTCTGAGGTAAAGAGGGAGCTGGTTGATCCGGTACATGCATCAGGAAAAGTTAGTATGCAGGTACAACAACTGATTGGGAAGGCAAATGGAATGTTGTCGTTTATTGCAAGGGAAATGGACTATAAAAGTAGGGATATTTTGCTACAGTTGTACAGGGTGTTGATGAGACCACATCTACAGTACTGTTTACAGTTTTGGTCTCATTTAAGAAAGGATATAAAGCATTAGAAGCAGTTCAGAGAAGGTTCATTCGACTGATACCTGGGATGGGGATTATCTTATGAGGAAAGGTTGGATTTGTATCCTTTGGAATTTAGACGATTGTGAGATGATCTTATTGAAACATATAAGACTCTGAGGGGAACGGACAAGGTGGATGCTGAAAGAATGTTTCCTCCTATGCGAGAGACTAGAACTAGGGGGACTCATTTTAAAGTAAGGTGTCTCCCATTTAAGATAGAGATGAGAAATTTTTTCTCTCAGAGGGTAGTGAATCTTTGGAACTCTTCCCCAGAGACCAGTAGAGGCAGAGTCAATGAATATTTTTAAGACAGTGTTAGACAGATTATTGACTAACAAGGGACTCAAAGGTCATTGGGGTAGGTGGAATGTGGAATTGACGCCACAATCAGATCTGCCATGATCTTATTGAATGGCGGAGCCAAGTGGCCGACTCCTGCTCCTAACTTGTAAGTTCATATGTACTACATTGGGACTCAATTTCCAAGGAATATGAGGTCTCCTTATTGTTCCTACCAAAATATAACACTTACCTATATTGAAATTTATTTGTCTGTTCTCTGAGTTTGCAAGTTTAATAATGTTGCATTTTTTTCACATTCTTCAACAATAACACTTCTATAACTATACCACTAACTTTCCTGCTATCAATTCCAGAGTCCAAATCAAATACATTTTGGACAGTGATCCCAGCACTCATCCTGGTGGAACACTTGTCATGCTTTCCCAGTCTTGGTAGCTACCCTGAACTGCTAAGCAATGTTTTTTTTCTCTGTAGACAGCTTGCTAATCATTCTACTATCATTTTTATTCTTTCATGGGATGTGGATACTGCTAGCAAGGCCAGCATTTTTGCCCATCCATAAGGAGTTGAGTGTTGCAAGGCCATTTCAGAGGGCAGTAAGAGCCAATCACATTGCTGTGATCTGGAGTCACGTGTAGGCCAGATCAGGTATGGAAGGCAGATTTCCTCCCCTAAAGGGGATTTTACAACAATCAATGATAATTGTCATGGTCTCCATCACTGAGACTAGCTTTATATTTCAGATTTCCATGGTGGGATCTGAAGCCATGTTTCCAAAGCATTAACCTGGGCCTCTGGATTACTAGTCCAGTGACATTACCACTACACCATCATTGCCCCTTTTCTACTTGTCACAATTCCACGTGCTCGGACTTAAGTGATACTTTAACAAAGGTCCTCTGAAGATCCAAATATATTATATTTACTTACTTGTCTCAAAACAGCTTGCATTTATATAGCCTCTTTCACAACCATTCAACGTCCCTGAGCACTTTACAGCCAATGGTATATTCACTATTGAAACATGGGATACGCAGCAGCCAATTTGCGCACAGCAAACTCCATCAAACAGCAATGGGATAATGACTAGAAAATCTGTGATTTTGATTGAGGGATAATTATTAACCAGGAAACCAGAGATAATACCTCTCTGTTTCTTCAAAATAGTGTCATGGGATCTTTGATACCCACTTGAGCGGGCAGCCAGGGCCTCAGTTTAATATCTCATCCAAAAGACAGGTCCTCCAACAGCACGGTCTCGTACTGCACTGGAGTGTCAGCCTTGATTTTTATGCTGAGGCCCTGAAGTGGGTCAGGATGAGAGTGTTACCATCTGAACCATGGCTGATGAATTCCTTCCAAGAATTCACTGAGACCGGATCAAGCATGATCTTTTCTTTTGAAATGCAAGGTGACTGCTCTATTATATTGTCAGGTCATGTACTTTCCTATCACATCTTTGAAAAAAATTCAATCTTTTACCAACATTAAGTTAATCAATTCATAGTTTCCTGCATGCTCTGCAGAGACAATGGCCACTAGAGTTCGGAAATGCTGAGCTTGATATCAAAAAGCTATTGGCCAGAGGATTCCGAATAAGTGTCATATTGGTCTCAAAATGTTAATTCTGTTTGTCTCTCCACAGATGCTGGCAGACCTCTGAGTTTTCCAGCACTTTGTTTTTATTTCACAGTTCCACACTTGGTCTAATGCTGCCTTTCTGTGAAGCACCTCGGGATTTCAGTTATTTAGTCCATACATTGACCAATACTGTATTGAGCTCTGGAACAGAGTAGGACTGGAGGGACTGAGCAATGGTGGACAGGTTATTGGTGGGAATGCTTCTTGATTGCACTGTTGCCAATTCTATCACTTTGCTAATAACTGAGAGTAGGCTGACAGGATAGACAATTGGCTGGGTTGGGTTTGTCCCATTTCAAATTGGTAGGACATAAATTGAGCAATTTTTCATATCACCAGCTGGACAGCAATATTGTTGCTGTACTGGTAGCTTGGCTACAGGCAAAGCTAGTTCAGGAGCACAGGTTTCAATTGGAATGTTGTTGGGATCCGTAGCCTTTGCTCTGTGCAGTGCACTAAGCCATTTCTTGATAACAGGTGCAGCAAATCGAATTGGCTGAAGACTGCCATTTGTGATGTTGAGGACCTCAGGAGGAAGCCAAAAAAGATCATCCATTTGCACATCTGACTGAAGATAGTTTTGAATGCTTCAGCATGGTCTTTTACACTCAAATGTTAGGCTCTGCCATCCTTGAAGACAGGGACTTTCATGAAGCTGCTACTCCCATTAGTTTAGTTATCCAGCACCATTCGAGATTGGATATGGCAGGACTGTACGACTTTGACCTGATTGTGTGATTGCTTAGCTGTCAAAACTATGCTGCTACTGCTGTTTAGCATCTATATAGCAATTTACCGGGTTAGCACCTCAGTTTCAGGTATGTGCCTGGCATGTTCTTGTACATTTCTCATGGAACTGGGGTTGGTCATCTGGTTTAATGCTCATGAAGGAGTGAGGGATTCACCAGGACATAAAGTTAAAGTTACAGTATACAAATTGCAATAACTGACACTACTGGTAATCCTACTATATTTCTATCCTTTTATAGGTCTGCATTTCTGAACTGTAGAAGAGCTCTGATCATCCAATTTCCAAAAATGGCTGCATGTAACTTTAGTCAAACTTGGTACTTGATCAACAATCCTACATCTATCTATCAAGACATTGAATTTCAAGTTCAGCAGATGCAGCTGTTTCACGATAGCTGGAAGATTGCTTTCTTTCTCGTTTTACTGCTATTTGTTCTCACCATAGTTAGTCTGGTTTTATTAGCATTTCTCCATGAGTTGCTTCCTTGCTGTGTTTGTGCAAAGAACAGAAGTGTAGAAGGCCTGGAAAATGAACATCATGATGCAAGAACTGTGTTGAGTGCCATGAGAAGACATAAAGTTGAAATGGTATAGAAAATAATTCATTACCTATCTATAAAACAAAATAAAACAAGTTCATTGGAAAATTATTACCATCTGATATCAAAAGGAATGAAAAAGTTGTGAACCTGAGCATTAGAACCAGATAAAATAATCAGCATATTAAATTGGATCACAGTCTTACTAGAAAAGGTTAATGGAATTAAAAGTCTCCAAACACAAAGTGGCTTAGAGAAAGAAATTTTTATAGTGAGCCAATTCCAGAATGTCTGAGATTAAAATGGGAGTATTAAGGTATTACACAGAGGATCAAGATCCATTACAATTAAATGCAGTTAGTTGTAAGTGGAGAATGTTCAGAGAACAATAAACACGTAATGGTACCAGTGTGCATGGGGTGGGAGAACATAGCAGTGGTGCCAAAAAAGGCAATGAAGCATCAACATACTTGCACACTGATTGCATGTAGTTACAATGTGGTACTTATGAAACTTGAATTTAGGCACCAGAATTAGCCTCATAAGAGTACAACACACTTTATAAACTTTTACTAGTTTTGCACAGGTCAAGCCTGAGCAGTCAAGATGATATAGCTTCTGACCTGCCCTATAAGAATATTCATAGATATTGTGACGACAATCTAAAGAATAGTGAAATGTAATGGATTGTCAGATTATTAATAGAGTATTAATTAGGTGCTTATCTTGAGTCTACATACTGAAAAAGATTATCCTAAAGACCCACCATTTTTGACAACCACAAAGAGATTCAAACATAACAGAGCATTTGAGTGTTTTAAATTAGGATTAATCATCTCTAAATGCAGAATACTCAGACAGCAGATTCAGATCTGGATGAATATCTGGATCTGTACCTGTTAAAACATGGTGGGGCATCCCTAAGGATAAGAGTTCTGAAGGGAAAGGCAAACACCCTTAATGAGTTGGCTCAGATTCTTAAGACAGACTGTTTACAGGGGTGATGTTTCCTCTGGTGGGGGGGGGGGGGCTAGAACAAAGGGTCACAGTCTCTCAGGATATGGGGTAGGCCATTTAGGACTGAGATGAGGAGAAACTTCTTCACTGAGAGGGTGGTGAGCCTGTGGAATTCTCCACCATAGAAGGCTGTGGAGGCCAAGTCACTGAATATATTTAAAAGGAAATCGATAGATTTATGGACTCTAAAGGTGTGAAGTGAAATGGGGAGAGAGGGCCAGACATGATCATATTGAATGGCTGAGCAGGCCTGAAGGGTCGAATGATCTACTCCTGCTCCTCTTTTTACGTTTCTATGTTTCCATGTTTCAATGTCTCGTTAGTCCACTCTCACGTTCTCTTTTTAATTTCTTGGTTGCCCTTTGCTAAATTCTAAAGGCTTCTGAATCCTCAGATTTACTTCTCTGTTTGGCAACATCAAAACCCTCTTCCTTTGATCTAATGCTATCTTCAGCTCCTCTAGTTAGCCACGTTGAACCACTTCTTTAGTGGGTTTTTTGTGCCTTTAAGGAATGTATAATTGTTGCAAATTATGTATTAATTATTTAAATATTAGCCATTGTTTGTCCACTGTTGTATACAGTAATCAGTTTCCCAATCTACTTTAGCCACCTCGACCCTTACGCCTGCACAGTTTGCTTTGTTTAGATTTAACCAAATTACTTTCAAACTTAATATAAAATTATGGTCACCCTTCCCTAGGCAGCTGTTAACTTCAAGGTTATTCATCAGCCCTTTCTTATTGCGCAAATCTAGATACAAAATAGACTGTTCCCTAGTTCATTCCCCAACATGCTGATCTAGAAACCTTTCATACATTCCATCACCTCATTCTGAACACTATTACTCCAAAGTTGGTTTTCCCAGTCTATATGAAGATTAAAGTGTCCCATGATTATCACATTACTCTTTTACATATGCCTCTAACTTGTTGATTTATAACTACACTAGAACTATTCTTAGGGGGCCTATAAACAACTTTGACCAATTTTTTCTATCTTTGCTGTTTCGTAAATCCATCTGGACTGATTCTACTTCTTGATACTCTGAGCTAATATCCTTTCTCTCTACTGTCTTTATCCCATCCTGCATCAGTGTTATACCTCCTCCTTTTCCAATTTTGTGTATCTTTTCTACAAGTTAAGCATCCTGGAATATTTAGTTCCCAACCTTGATCACTTTACAACCGCATCTCTGTAATGGCTCTCGGATCAAACCTATTAATTTGTACCTGTGCTATTAATCCATCTAATTTATTGTGAATGCTTCACACATTCAGAGCTAGTACCTTTAGCTTCAACATTTTTCCTTATTTTTCATGACTCACCTTCGTTCCTAATACTTAAATACTTTTGTTACTCTAACCCTCCAATTCCTGACTCACTCTGCTTTTTTATTACCCAAAACTCTGCTCTGCTTTAATAGTTCCCTTGTTGCTTTTGAATTTACCCTTCCTCAAACCCTCCCACACCAACCTTTAAAGCCGTCTACTGTTCTAGTTCTTCAATTGCCAGGTCACTGCTCCCAGTCTGCTTTAAGCAGAGCCTGTCCCAAATAAACAGCTCCTTCTTTCCCCAGTACAGGTGCCAGTGACCCATGAAACAAAATCCCTGTCTCCCATATGATTCTTTCAGCCAAACATTTAACCTTCTAATTTGTTTATCCCTATGCCAATTGGCATGTGGTTCAGGTAACAATCCAGAGATTATTACTTTTGAGGTTCTGCTTTACAATTTGGATCCTAATACTTCAAATCTCTCTCAGCAAAGAATAATCCCTAGTTCTGCCTATGTCGTTAGCTCCTAAATGGCCCACAACAATTGGATCTCCCGCTTCAAGTTCTTTTCCAGCTGTGAGATGCCCTTAGCTCTGGCACCGGAGAGGCAACACAACCTTCGGAACTCCTGGTTGCAAATGCAGAAAACAGTATCGGTTCCCCTGACTACAGTATCTCCTATCACTGCCATATTCCTTTTCACTCCCCACACAGAATGGCCTCCCACACTATGGCACCATTACCAGTTTGCTGATACATCCTATGGTTGTCGTTTTCATTCACACAGGCAGCAAGTACCTCGCACCTGTTTGTTAATGTTTGAGTTTCCTTCATCACCACATCCTGGATCCCCATACCTGCCTGACTTACAGTCACACCTTCCTGTCCCTGACCAACTCAAGTTTACTAAGGCTGAAGGGTAATGTAACATTGGGACAGTCAGCACATTAAGTACCTTGAGTAAAAAATGGGTAGGGTTTACTGCAAATGACATGCTCATTAGGAATGTGGATAAATTGCCACACAGGTCCTACAACAGGAGACAGCAGCTAACGAACAGGTCAAGATCCTGATTGGAATAATGCAGATTATGTACCAGTTAGTCCTTGAACAAAATACTGCCAAGTACACCAGCTTATGATACAGGGCATACTGGGGGCAAAGTAAAGATAGTATGGCCAACAAGGCCACAGAAAGCATTTAGCAGAGTTTTATCAAAATGATGTCAAAGAAGGGGAAGCTATAGTTATGAGGGGACTAGAGATACATTGGACTTTAAAAGGTATTTGATAAAGCAGAGACCTGGTAGCAAAACTGAAGCTCATGGGACTAAGCGGCAGTGTGGATATGAAATTAGCTGAAAGATAGAAATTGAAGAGCAGCAGAAAACAGTTGTGTTTCAGATTTGAGGGCCACATTACAGAATCACAGAACTGTTACAGTGCAGAAGGAGGCCATTCAGCTCATCGTGTCGTCTTCACCAGCTCTCCGAAGAAGACCACTGATCTTATATATATTAATGATCTGAACTTGAGTATAGGAGGCATAACTTCAAACCATACAGGCGACATAAAGTTTGGAAATGTAAATAATGAGGGTAGTAATAGGCTTTAGGAGAACATAGTGTTGAAATGAGCATATGTAAGGAATATGAAATTTAATGCAGAAAAATGTGAAACTTTTTAGAAAGAAAATGAAGGGGGGGGCAATATAAACTAAATTAACTATTTTAAAGAGGATACAGGAACAGAGACACGTGGGTCACATAAACTTTGAAGGTGGCAGCACAATCATTGAATTCAATGGGAATCAGGAGGAAAACTTTCCACTGGTTAGAATCATATCTACCATAAAGGCAGATGGTTGTGATTGTTGGAGACCAATTACTTCAGTCCCAGGACATCGCTGCAGGGGTTCCTCAGGCTAGTGTCCTCGGTGCAACCATCTTCAGCTGCTTCATCAATGATCTCCTTTCCACCATAAGGTCACAATGCTTGCTGATGATTGCAGAGTGTTCAATATCACTCACAGCTTCGCAAATATTGAAGTTGTCCATGTTTATATGCTGCAAGACCTGGACAATATTCAGGTTTAGGCTGGTAAGTGCTAAGTAACATTTGTGTCACATTAGTGCCAGGCAATGCACATCTCCAGCAAGAGAGAATCTAATCCTCGCTCTCCTTGATACTCATTGGAAATATCATTGCTGAATCCCTCTCTATCAACATGCTGGAGTTTATAATTGACCAGAAAATTAACTGGACCATTCATAGAAATACAGTGGCTATAAGAGCAGCTCAGAGGCTGGGAATTCTGTGGAGAGTAATTCACCTCCTAACGCCAAAATCTGTTCACCATCTATAAGTTACAAGTCAGGAATGTGATGGAACATTCTCTACTTGTCTGGATTAATGCATCTGCAATACTCAAGAAGCTGGACATCATCCAGGACAAAGCAGCCCGCTTGATCTGCACTCCATTCACCACCTTAAACATTCACACCCTCCACCACCAATGGTGTAGCAGCAGTGTGCACTACATACATGATGCATTGCAGCAATTTACCATACCTCCTTCGAAAGCACCTTCCAAACCACAAACTCTATCACCTAGAAGGACAAAGGCAATGGAGGCATTG
Organism: Carcharodon carcharias; assembly: GCF_017639515.1. NCBI lineage: Eukaryota > Metazoa > Chordata > Chondrichthyes > Lamniformes > Lamnidae > Carcharodon > Carcharodon carcharias. The sequence continues at coordinate 45,348,870 of NC_054467.1, read as the reverse complement.
GAACACCACCGTCTGAAAGTTCTCCTCTAAGGTATTCACCATCCTGGCTTGGAACTATATCACTGCTCTTTTATTGTTGTTGGATCAAAAGCCTGGAACTCCCTTCCTAACAGCACTGTAGGCATCGCTACATCAGATGGAGTGCAGGGGTTCAAGACGACGGTTCGGCATCACCTTCACAAGGCAATTAGCAATGAGCAACAAATGTTGTTCTTGCTAGTGATGTTCATATCCCATGAAAAAAATTTAAAAAGTTAAAGAAGCTGCTAAAAAAATTATGGGATGGTAGGTTTTGTGGAGACCTAAGGTACAAAAAATCAAGTCATAGTAAATAGCTCTGAAGAAGAGTCATACGGACTTGAAACATTAACTCTTGTTTTTTTCTCCACAGATGCTGTTAGACCTGCTGAGTTTTTCCAGTATTTTCTGTTTTTGTTTCAGATTTCCAGCATCCACAGTATTCTGCTTTTATCTTGGTAAATAAACCATGGTTAGAAGTCAGGTAGAGTGTTGTGTCCAATTTTGGGGACCAGATTTTAAAAGGGATGACAAGACCTTCGTGAATGTGCAGATGAGATTTACAAGAATAGTATCAGGACTGAGGGAATTGAGTTATATGGGCCTGAATTTTTACCTTTGGAGGGTGCACCCAATTGACAGACCTGGGAGAGGTCAGGAAACAGACCGCCAACTGCGATTTCACACTGGCTGGCCAATTAAAGGCCAGCCAACGTGAAATGCGCACCGAGAAACTCAGCGCTGCCAGGGTGAGGGCGGGAAAAGGGCGGGCGATGATGTCACCACGTGAGCGCTGCAAGAAAACTCCGAAGGCTGACAGCTGCCTCAGGGGAAAAAGTTAAAGTAAAAGATTTTAAAAGCTGAAAAAAACTGTCCACACATTATAATCAATCACCTGAAAATATAGCTAATAAAAATGTTGTCCACAGAAATTTATTTTTATTTTATTTCATCACGAAAATTTCATCCTACCCTTGGAGGAGGTTTGATGAAAAATGCAAAGGCCACCTGGCCAATTTATCCATCCGCCAACCGTGAGGTTGGACGGGCAACGAAAATTCAGAGCCAATTGCGCCGTTAATGGGCTTAATTGCCCTCTTAATTGTTGGTGGGTGCGCTTCTGACTTTTGCGCACCCCTGCCAAGCGAAATATCACGAGTGCACAATGGGACACTCGTCTTCTTGCGTGATTTTACACCCAATTGGGTCGGGCGCACGCCCACCTGTGGGGCATAAAATTCTGCCCATGGAGAGACTAGAAAAGAACAAGGGGAGATTTAATAAAGGCATTCAACATTATGATGGGCTTTGATTGTTTGTAAATGTTTCCACTGTCAGGAGAGTTGGTAACTAGAAAGACAGATTTACTAGAATGAAGGATGAGAATTGTTTTTATTCAGCAAGTTATGATCTGGGATGTATTATCAGAAAGAGTGGAGATGCAGATTCAATAATAATTTTCAATAGGGATTTGGATAAATGCTTAATAAAGAAAACCATTGGAAGACTATGAAGATTCTCTATATGGTTAAATAATTCTATATTTGGTCCAGGGCCTTCCACAATGCTGCACAACATTTCTAAGCTGCTTTGGATTAAGTCCAGACCTGATATAAAGCATTGCGGAGCCACTAGAATGGAGCATGCAGGAAAGGGTCAGATGTGGTATGAAGCAGAGTGGTGTTCCAATTGCACTGCAATAAAAGAGGGGGTAAGACCTTGCATAAAGCAGGGCAGAGCTACTGCAGCAGGGCAGAGCTACTGCAGCAGGGCAGAGCTACTGCAGCAGGGCAGAGCTACTGCAGCAGGGCAGAGCTACTGCAGCAGGGCAGAGCTACTGCAGCAGGGCAGAGCTACTGCAGCAGGGCAGAGCTACTGCAGCAGGGCAGAGCTACTGCAGCAGGGCATCATGGAAGAAGTCCAGACTTGAAACAAAGCAGAAAATGCTGGAAATACTCAGCAGGTCTGGCAGCAACAGTGGAGAGAGAAATGGAGTTTATATTTCAGGTCAGTGACGGTTTGTCAGGAGTTTGACACATCCTGATTATTTCAGATTTCCAGCATCCACAGTAATTTAGTCCTGATATAAAGCAGTGTGGAGCTGCAAAGCGTACAGATCTTACTAACAGAAAACAGATTGAAAAATTGATGTCAAAATGACACAATGAGGAGATTGAGGGATTGAAACTCTGTTTAGTTTATTAACACTCTAACGTCAACATTATTGTTGATCAAGAGGTTAATTAAACATAAAATTAATATACAAGAGACAGTGGTAAAAACCAAACTAGCAACTTCAAGTAAGTAAATAGGCCTAATGGGAGAAAATTACTGAATTGAGTAGAAAAAACTAATTCAACATTACATATGATTCAGTTAGCACTAGAGAGGAAGATCTTGTGGCTCAGTGGATAGTGCCCCTGCCTCTGAACCTCTGGGTTCTGTTGAAGGGTCATGAGGACTCGAAACGTCAACTCTTTTCTTCTCCGCCGATGCTGCCAGACCTGCTGAGTTTTTCCAGGTAATTCTGTTTTTGTTTTGGATTTCCAGCATCCGCAGTTTTTTGTTTTTATCTCTGGGTTCAGATCCCACTCTAGGAGTTGTTGGCCATTGAAGAGACTTTCATGACGTGATTCAAACAGTTTGATAATCAGCCTTCTACTCCTTCTAACACTTCCCCAAAGAGGGAAAAAAGTATGCATGAAGTTACAAAATAAGTTAGCACTATTGAGAAATAAGTAAATGCTATGAAAACAATAAATTTAGAATAGAAAATGGCAGCACAGTTACTGTGCTGGGCTAACAGAAAGTGTGATTTTGTGAACAATGAAACTGTCCCGGAAAGGTAAATCTGTAGGACACTGCCTTCAATCCTTGAGCTAGAGTGAGTTAGAGACACACTGACACATAAGGGAGTAATGACAGCCATAACACGTAGCTAGAAATAGGTTAAAAAAAAAGGGAAAGTGTGACTGACAGTAGGGAGAACCAAGTGTAATTGGTGTCGCGAAACTATAATAATTTTCATAATATTATTGTAGCTTATTATAAAGTAGGTTTATGGGTGTGAGCGTGGATGGTTGTGTGTGATTTAATTAGTCAGTTTGGCTGCAAGCTTGAAATTATCAAAAGAAGTTAGGGGTAAAAGGCATTTGAAATGCTAATGAGTAAACATGGACGAGGTCTTAAATGTAGTGTGTGAAGGAAATTTGCATTTTTAGATAAGTAAAAGAGTTATTTGGGTTTCAAAGGCAAGGTAGGATGTTTATAACTAACAAGATAAATAGGGCAAGGTTATTATGTTTATTTTTCCCAAAAGGCACTGATCATATTGGTAACATGACAGATTTTTATATTATGGGAAAAATAAAGTTCCAAAGGCATATGGAACAATAGAATTTACAGATTAAAGAAAGAGAAACAGATATAAAGAGGAATGAAAGGCTACGTTGGAGGCCACGTAAGGTCTAAAAGGAGTGTGTAAAACAGCCTTGCGGAAGCCTCCAGCCACTTTTGCAGAAGTCTATGGTGCCCAGCAACCAAAGGTGGAGGAAAGCCTTTGGAATTCCACTGTCGAGTGGGTGCTGTGGTAAATTTGCTGCTTGCTATTTAAATTTAAAATCTATTTTGGACTGTTGCCTTAAAGGGAGTGTGTAGTTGGGAGTCAGTTTAATTTGGAATTTGTTATATTAAGTAACTAATTTTATGTGCTTGAAATCTTTTCTTTTGTTAATAAATGTTTTAATTTAGTTTTTTTTTAAAAAACTCCAAAGATGTTAATGGACTCATTACTTCCGAATTCAGTGTCCAAACCTTCTTGTAATAAATACAAATTGTAAAACCATTGTGATAGGGTGGCCAAGTTTCCCTTGTGGATTTGGTCAACCTGGCACACATCACCTGCCACGTCATAACACTGGGGAATCGCAGAATCTGGTCCGATGCATGGTGGCAGCAGTGTGTGTCATCTACAAGAGGCATTGCAGCAACTCACCAAGGTGCCTTTGACAGCATCTTCCAAATCTACAATCTCTACCATCTAGAAGGACAAGGGCACCTGCAAGTTCCCCTCCAAGCCACACACCATCTTGACTTGGACCTATAATCGCCGTTTCTTCACTGTTGCTCGGTCAAAATCCTAGAACTCCCTTCCTAAAAGTACTGTGGGTGTTCCTACAACATATGGACTGCAGCGGTTCAAGAAGGCAGCACAACACCACCCTTCTCAAGGGCAATTAGGTATGGATGGCCAATAAATGCTGGCCTAGCCAGCAATGCCCACATCCTATGAACAAAAAAAAATCACACCTCTGACTTGTGTCTTGAGATGGTGGATAGGCTGTGGGCAGTCAAGGAGTGAGTTACAGTATTAATGTGGGTCATCCAGTTAACTTTCTGCTCAATGCTAACCCTTGGATGTTGACAGAGTCAAAATCATGGAACGGTTACAGGAGACAACTCAGCCTATCAAGCTTGTATCAGCTCTCTGCAAGAGCAATTTAAATAGTCTCAATCCCTCATCTTTCTCTCGTAGCTCTGCAATTTCTTTTCCTTCAGGTACTTATGCAACTTTAGAAAGTCACTAATTGAATCTGCCTCCACCACCTTTTCAGGGACTGCATTCCATCTCATTGCTACTTGCTGTGTAAAAATCTTTTTCCTCATGTCGCCATTGTTTCTTTCGCTAATCCCGTTAAATCTGTGTCACCTTGATAAGGATTCAACAATGGCAATATGGTTGAATGTCAAGGGGGAACTGTTAGAACCTCTTTTCTTGGAAATGGTCAATAACTGTGATTTGTGCGGCACAAATATTACTCGCCACATCTCAGCCCAAGCCTGAATGCTGCCCAGGTCCTCCTGCATACAAGTACAGCCCACTTTGTTATCTGAAGAATGGCAAATGGAACTGTGCAATCATTGGCAAACATCCCTGCTTCTGACCTTATGAAGGATGGACACTCAGCATACATTCTGTGCCCTTACTTATCTCAGTGTTTCTTTCAAATGGTGTTCAACAGGGAGGAGTACTGAAGGAGGTTAGTAGGTAGTAATTAGCAAGAAGTTTCCTTAACCATTTTTGACCTGATGGTATGACACTTTATGGAGCCTGGAGACAATGTTGAGGATTCCCAGAGCCATTCCCTCCTAACTGAACACCACTGTGCTGCCACCTCTGGTGGGTATGTCCTGCCAGTGGTACAGGACATACTCTTCTATAACCATTCCTGGGTGATAGCTGAACAATAAAATTGGTCACCAGTGAGATTGCTTTAAATTCTTTCATGGGAATAAAGAAAGATCATTTAAAGTAATCTTAATATCCAATTTGAGTGCTGTATTTGCATAATAACTGAAAATATGCAAAAATAACAAGCCTTGAAACATTGTTTTGGATTTCCAGCATCCGCAGTTTTTTGTTTTTTGAAACATATGAACTTCAGTTCTGGCATTGCAATTCAGTATTTGGCCATTTTATATGTCTTATTAACTATAAGTCCTTTTCACGAAACAGTTAAACGAAACAGTTGAACAAACCTATTGCTCTTTTCAAAATAAATAAATATATATTCATACATAATGCAATTTACCTGAATTTTGTTTTGAGGAACTTCCTTGGTCTGGCTTTAGTTTCTTCTTTTTGGAACTAGAGGAACCTGAAGAGGCAGAGACTTTTCGTTTCTCTACAGCAGGAGTAGAAAGGGCTCGCTTCTTAAACAGCTCCCTTTCTTTCAACAATGCTGGATCCATATCTACAATAGAAAGAATTAAATATTTGTTTGAACGCAAACCCAAAGTAAACATTTCAATTCAAAAGAACACCAACATGAGGATTCCCTGATGGGGGTTTGTATGGCAAGCTTATTCAGTGAGAAACAACAGGCTGCAATTAGGTTCAATTCCCAGTTTGTGTCAAATTAGCTGATCTCAGTCATAGCTCCACAGGGAAAGATAATGACCAGCATTTCCACAGCTGATAGCTAGCCAACAAATCCATGCTGTTAAGTATCCCAGAGATGTGCACTTCAACCTTTAGTAGTCTGCCAACAGCTCCCATCTCTCATGAATAATAATAATGAATTTAGGCAAGGTACCAGGTGACCAGAATAAATGCCAATGAGGAATCAATGCTTTTAGGGTAGAGAAGTAAACTGGCAATGAGAAAAAGACCCACACAGGACAAATTCAGGGTCACATGCTGACAACGCCCAGTTCTGCCTCACCACCATCACTTGACTCCTCCACTGTTGCTAAATTATCAGGCTGCTTATCCAACATCCAGTACTGGATGAGCAGAAATTTCCTCCAATTAAATAATGGGAAGACTGAAGGCATTGTCTTTGGTCCCCACTCCAAACTTTTCTCCCTGGTTACCAATTTCATCCTTCTCCTTGACAACAGTTCTGAGACCAAACCAGACTGTTCGCAATTGGTGTCGCACCTGACCAAAAAGTACTTCTAACCCCACATCAGTACTAAGGTTGCCTATTTCCACCTCCGTGACATCATCCAGCTTCTTCTGTACCTCAGCCCATCTCATGCTGAAACCCTCATTCATACCTTCGTTAGCTCTAGACTTATATATTCTACACTCTCCAGGCTTGTCGCCCACACTCCACACTTTGTAAACTTGAGGTCATCCAAAACTCAGCTGCCTAAGTCTTTTGTCATGCCAACTCCCATCTACCTATCATTCATGTTCACTGACCTGCGTTGATTCCCGGTCAAGCAACATCCTGAAAATTCTTATCCTTGTTTTCAAATTCCTCCATGGCCTTGCCACTCCCTATTTCTAATCTCCTCCAACTGCACAACCTTTTAAAATTCTGGCATCTTGAGCTTCCCCAATTTTAATTGCTCCACCTTTAGTAGCTGTGCCTTCAGTTGCCTAGGCCCTAGGCTCTGGAATTCCCTTTCCTAAACTCTCCCTCTCCTCCATCCTTTAAGACGCTCCTCAAAACCTACCCCTTTGACCAAGATCTTGGTCAGCTGTCCTAATATCTCCTCATGTGGCTTGGCATACAATTTTGCTTTATAATGCTCCTGTGAAGTGTCTTGGAACATTTTACTTTGTTGAAGGTGCTATATAGATACTGGCTGGCAATTATTATGGCATTTTAGTTTTTCCCCCCAAATTAAGGACTACGAGCATTAAATCACATTTTAGTGTCTTCATTCTTGAAGTTGAAGCACCCCATCATATACCTTTACAAGCAAAAATTCTATCAATTAAATGAAAATGTCTCAGAAAACATTTTGTACATTTATAACCTCTCAAAGAAACAATCATCTAAGTACAGATTAATGAAAAGGCTTTGAACCTTTAAATAACTTGCAGCCATAGGAAGGTATTTGTAAACATTTGGGGGCTAAGAATTGGATCATAATTCAATTCTTCAGTTCATTCAATTCTTTAGATCCAAGCAAGAGTCATATTAGACTCGAAATGTTGACTCTGTTTCGCTCTCCACAGATGCTGCAAGGCTTGCTGAGTTTTTCCAGCACTTTTTTTTAAAGATATAGCAGGGATCACAACGTCTGATTGACTCACACCCATTGAAAAAAAATGCCAGCAGCATGCAAACTTCATGTGTCTGCTCATTTCCAAGAAAGGAGCATGCAGCCTTCTGCTAAACATGGTACTGTTTGGCTGCATTTTCAGCAAGGGTTTGTGTGGGGTTAGCTTAAACCTAGCCTGCACCTTTTAAAGGGGACATGCATTCTAGCTAGAGAAGCGCATTCATCGGGCTGGGAAACTCTGGAGAAGAATCAAAATGGAGTAATGATGCAGCAAGCCAGAGAGAGGGCTCCAAGGTTCTCCAAAGCAGTGCTGGAGGCCTTAGTGCAGAAAGATTAAAGGAAAAGAGATGCTGCATCTGTAGGGGACAGGAGGCCTCCAAATTGACCTTCAAAGGCAGCGGTAGCAGATAGACAGAGATCAATAACATGATTCAGGTTCTTAAGACTTTGAGGCTGTGCTGGAAGTAGTTCAACAGCTTCATACAAGTGGTCAAGTGTAATGAATGCATCTTCAAATTCCTACCCCAGTAGCTATACCAACAAGCTTACACACATCCCAATACAACATACCCCCCATCACTTTATTAATAATTTCTAACAATGAGGACTCATGCCTAACATTCATGTGTTCCACCTCAACCTCACAAACCTACCACTGCTGCAAGCCTCAACACACAGCTTCCACAAACCCCAGAGTGTTATCTACACTCCATCGGTGAATATACTTAAGAATGAGATAGACAGATTTTGGTGTCTCAGAGAATCAAGGGATATGGGAAGCATTTAGGAAAGTGGATTTAGGCAGATCAATCATGATCATAATGAATGACAGAGCAGGCTACACAGGCTGTATGATCCACTCCTACTCTTATATGCTTATATTAGCTGTTCAGCTGTGGCAGACAAAGGCAGCAGTATCACCCAAAGAGATTGCAACACACTCTGACATTCTTTCCTCTCCCTTGAGGACAAGTGGTCCATAACAGGAGGGCTTGTACAAGCAGGGTAGAGACACAGCTGCAGATTCTCATTCCCTTGGAAGAGATGGTGCTTAGCATGATTGCTGTCACTGCGGCCATGGCAAGTGGCATCACCAAAGCTATCCATGATCATATGTTTTTGCCTTATGAGCCTTCTGAAATACCAATTCACCTTCATCCTGCACTCTGGTGTATAAACTGCAGATAGCATAACCATATACTTCATGCTTCCCCCCATCCTCCACTCCTCAACCTATCCTTCCCTCACCCAACCCTCCCCTTGTGCATTTATGTGTTCAGATACCCAAGAGCTGCCTCCTGGTCAGCCAGTGGTGCCGGAAGATGAAGGCCAAGAGAAATAGCAGACCTCAGAGGAAGAAACACAGTCACTTGAGCTTGTTATGATCCCAATGGAGGTCAACAAATCAAAAGAACCAATTTTACTCAATGACCCAACAAGAGAAAGAAAACCAATGGACAAGATTTCACTTCTTAACTTCTACTTTCATGAGCAAATCAAAATAACAGTAACAGGCAAATTGCAGTAACTATAAACCATAAATTACACATTAAACAGCAGTAACAATGATAGATTCCATGGATTTACTAGGCAATCCATTCAGCATACAGGGCACCAATTTGAGACATAAAAGTCCTTCAAAGATCTGAACTTCCTCAAGTAGAATTCCAGCTCCTTTCCTTCAAGGACCGACTAAATCTGACAACGACTCCCAACCAATTCAAGTTCCGTGGGCATGGTCTTCACCAAAATGGCGCACTTCTGCAGAACCTCCTCAGTTAAGCTCAGTTAAGTCTTGACAGCGTGGATCCACCAGAATCTCCTCTATCTGAAACCTCGGTAACAACCCTGTACACTCTTTTCCCCTCATCTCCACTCCCAGATCCAGTTTTTGTGTACACATTTTTTAACTGCATCACAATCTCTCTTGGGCTTGGTCACTTGTGCCACTTTTCACCACGGGCCACATGGGCTGGTTTTGCGCTGCACACCAGGTCACTGATGATCCAGCTTGACCTCATCCTGAGGCTCCAGCTTCTTAGCCAATTTGATTCATTCCATGAGATATCAAGAAATGGCTGAAAGCACTGGATACTGCAAAAGCTATGGCCCCTAACAATATTCCTGCCATAATACTGAAGACTTGTGCTCTAGAACTAGACAGGCCTCTAGTCAAACTGTTCCAGTAAAGTTATAACACTGGCATCTTTCTGGCAAAGTGGAAAATTGCCCAGGTTTGTCCTATCCACAAAAAGCAGGACAAACCCAGCCTGGTCAATCACTGCCTCATCAGTCTACAGTCATCTCAAAGTGACGGAAGGCATCGTCAACGGTGCTATCAAGCAGTACATACTTAGCAATAACCTTCTCACTGACGCTCAATTTAGGTTCTGCCAGGATCACCGTAAAGACTGTGGACCAAAGCACTTGTATAAAATTACCAAAGTGACGTCAATATTTCAGCATTCAATGCAGTTTAGTGCGTGGAATACAAGATGAAGTCCATATTGACAATAGAACGTGACCAAACTAGATCATGTACATGCAAAGCAAAGGACAACAGCAGTGCTTCACAAAGTATTTTCCAATGTGACCCCATTTTAAGTCACCACCACCTCCCCAAGGCAATTAGGGATTGGCAACAAATGCTGACTTTTCCACCAATGCTCATCCCATGAACTAATGCATATTACAAAAAACTTACAAACTAACATGATCTCAGACACCAGCCAAAACATAACAGCAATAAAGCAGCATAGTAACAGTTTATAATTATTAAAATTCACCAATAATATTTCAACATACAATAATAATGCATCATATAAATATGAAAATCTGAGTTTCTAAAGTACTTTGCAAAAAACATTACAGGCCCAAATCTTCTGGTCCCTGGGCCAGAGAATGGATGTACAACAAAAAATGCATGTCAAAATTCTGAAGTCTTAACGAACATACGTGGGAATTACCTAGGAAATTCCAATTCCCTGCTGCCCAGGACCGCACACGAATGCATTCGACCCTGAAGTCTTTGATCTGTGCCTTTTTGACCCCAAGATGAGCTTCTGACTACATACCCACACCGTCAATAAGAACACTTACTTTCACCCCCGTAACATTGCCCAACACCATCTCTGCCCCAGCATATTTTTTTTAACAAGTCATTCTTGGGATGTGAGTGCTGCTTGCAGGGCCAACATTTGATGGCCAAAAGGTCACCACTATTTTGAACCGCTGCTACACTCCATGCGATGTAGGTACACCCAAAGCCCTGTTAGGGAGGAAGCTCCAGGTTTTTGACCTAGTGACAGCAAGGGACTGGTGGCATTGTTCCAAATCAGGATATTGTGAGACTTGAAGAACTAGTTTGGAAGGTGCTGCTGAAGGAGGTTGATTGAGTTACTGTAGTGCAACTTGTAGATGATACACACTGTGCGTTGCTGACAGAGGGACTGAAGGTTTAAGGTGGTGGAAGCAGTTCCGATCAAGCAGGCTGCTTTGTCCTCAATGGTATTGAGCTGCTTGACAATTGTTGGAACAACAATCAACCAGGCAAATGGAGTGTTCCATCACACTCCTGAATTGTGACTTGTAGGTGGTGAACTGGCTTTGGGGAGTCAGGAAGTGAGTTCATCGCTGCAGAATTCCAAGCCTCAGACTGATGTTGTAGCAACAGCATTTATATAATTGGTCCAGTTAAGTTTCTAAGCAATGGTAGATGCTGACGGTCGGTGATTCAGTGATAGTAATGTTATTGAACGTCAAGTGGAGAGGGTTAGATTCTCTCTTGTTGAAGATAGTAATTGCCTGGCACTTGGGTGACGTACATGTTACTTATCAACTCGCACCTGAATTTTGCCCAGGTCTTGTTGCATGCATAGACATTTTTTTAGTATCTGAGGAGTTGCAAATGGTACTGAACACAGTGTAATCATCAGTAAACCACCCTACTTCTGACCTCATGATGAAGAGATGATGGTTGATGGAGCAGCTGAAGATAGTTGGGCCTAGAATGCTACCCCAAGGAACTCCTGTAGTGATGTTCTGGGACTGAGGATTGACCTCCAATAACCACCATTGTCTTACTTTGTGTTAGGTATGATTCCAACCAGTGGAAAGTTGCCCCAGCTCCCCAATTCCCATGGACTTCAATTTAGCCAGGGCTCCTTGATATCACACTCGGTCAAACGCTGCCTTGATACCAAGGGCAGTTACTCTTACTTCATCTCTTGAGTTCAGTTCTTTTGTCCATGTTTGGACTAAGGCTGTAATGAGGTCAGGAGCCAAATGCCCCTGGAGGAACACAAACTGAACGTAGTTAGCATGTTATTGGTGTGAAAGTGCCGCTTGATAGCACTGTTGACAACACTTTCCATCACTTTTCTGATGATCGAGAGTAGACCGCTGGGTCGTTAATTGGTTAGATTGGATTCGTCCTGCTTCTAGTGCATAGGATATAACCTGGGCAATTTTTCACATCATCAGGTGGATGCTGGTGTTATAGCTGAACTGGAGCAGCCTGGCAAGAAGCCAAGCTTTGAATCAAGTTTTGAAGCACAAGTCTTCACTTATACAGCCAGGATATTGTCAGGGCTTATAGTCTTTGCATTGTCAGGTGTCTTCAGCCATTTCTTGATAACATGTGAACTGAATCAAATTGGCTTAATGCGGGTATCTATGATACTGGGGTCCACAGGAGGAGGCTCATATTGATCTTTAGAACAAGGTTGTGACATTTGCAATCCTCCAGGCCTCTGGCATAACTCTAATACCTAAGGAGGACTGATAGACTGAGCACTCTGCCTCCACGAATAGATCTCCATTTTGTTCCTGAATCAGCCCACCACTCCTCTGACAATCATTTTACTATTAATATGCCTATAGATGACTTTTGGTTTCCCCTTTACGTTAGCCACTAATCTCTGCTCATACTGTATTTTCACTCTTCTCATTCCCTTTTTCACTCCAGTCTACTTTTTATATGCAGCCTGATTTACTCTTGTATTATCAAACTGATGTTTGTCATACAATCTCTTTTTTGGCTTCATCTTACTTTCTAAATTCATGATCATCTAGTGATCTCCCTTTGCCCCCACTTTTGGGAACGTACCTAGACTGTACCCAAAGTAAATGTTTTTTAAAGGTCACCCATTACTGCATTAGATTTCTGCCTGTCAGTCAATGACTCCAATTTAGCTGGATAAGATCTGCCACTCAATTCACTGAAATTAGTCCTCCTCCAGTTAAGTAATTTTAGATAGCTCCTTGTCCTTTCCCATTATTATTCTAAGCCTTATGATGCTAACAGGAATAGACCATTTAGCCCCTCAATCTTTCTGTGCCACCTGCAACCTTACTCCATATAACCATCTTTGCCCCATATTCCGGAATACTTCTGGCTAACAAAAATCTACCAATTTCAGCCTCAAAATTAACAACTGATCTAGCTTCATTTGCCATTTGCGGAAGAGAGTTCCAAACTTCTATTACCTTTTTTGTGTAGGAGCGTTTTCCAATTTCACTCCTGAAAAGTTTGTTTCTAATTTACACCACGCCCCCTACTGCCAAACTCCCCAGACAACAAAAACCATTTCTCTATTTGTTCCCAATAGAATCTTGAAAGTTTTAATCAAATGACCCGCCGATTTTCCAATTTTCAGGGAGTACAACCCTAATTTGTTTAATCACTCCACGCAATTTAAGACCTGGAAACCAGGGTACCATTCTGGTAAATCTAGGTTGCATGCCCTTCAAGACTAATTTATCCTTCCTAAGGTTTAGTGTCCAGAGCTGCTCACATTTTTCCAGGTTTAACCAGGGTTTTGTATGGTTGAAGCATTACTCGTGTCCTCTTGTATTCCAGCCCTCGAGATATAAAAGTCAGCATTACATTCGCCTTTTCAATTATTTTACGTAGCTATTCATGAAATTTTAATTATCCATGTACTTGTATCCACAAGTCTCTTTAGATCTCCACTGTTTTCATAATTTAGAAACTACCCTGTTCAATTCTCTCATATTCATGCATTAAAAGTCATTTGCACTAATTTTACCTCAATATCTCTGTAATTTTATGATTTGATCTACACTACTTACAATGCCACCAAATTTGTGTCATTGGAAAATTTGGATATGTGCTTTTTATTATCCCATCTAAGTTGTTAATAAATACAGTGAACAGTTGAAGCCCAACACAGATCCTTGCAGGACACCACTATCACATACTGTCATTTAAAGTAATTGCCCATCATCTCTTCAAAAAAAATCAATCAGGTTCATCAGGCATGACCTACCATTTACAAATCCATGCTGCTCTCCCTGATCAGCTGGCAATTTCCAACATATTCAGTCACCTTTTCCTTACAGACTCTTATTTCTCAACAATAGATGTTAGGCTAACTGGTCTATAATTCCCTGATTTTCCTCCTATGCCTTTCTTAAATAATGGAATGGCATGTATAATTTTCCTATCCATAGGAAGAGTTCTCAAAACGAAAGAACGTTGGAAGATTATAGTTAAGACATCTGCAATGTTCTCACCTACTTCTTTTACAGATGAGGGTAATATACAAGCATGGAGAGAGGATTGGCTAAAATACAGGAAACAGCTAGGATAAATGGACCATTTTCAGGTTGGTAAACTGTAATTTATTGGAGTGCCACAGAGATCAATGCTGGGGCTGCAACTATTTACATTCTATAATGACTTGAAGGAACCGTCTATAATGACTTGAAGGAACCGAGTGTAACGTAAACAATTTTGCTGACAATACAAAGATATGTAGGAAGGCAAGTTGTGAGAAAGATACAGAGTCTGCAAAGGGATATTGAGATAGGTTAAGTGAGTGGGCAAAAATCTGGCAGATGGAGTATAATGTAGGAAAATGTGAGGTTGTCCACTTTTGTGAGAATTAGAAAGAGGTGCTGCGGAATGCTGTGGTACAGAGGGAACTGTGTATTCTCATACATGAATCACAAAAGGTTAGCATGCAGGTACAACAAGTAATCAGGAAGGTGAATGAAATGTTGACCTTTATTGCAAGGGGGACGGAGTATAAAACTAGGAAGTCTTGTTACAACTGTACAGGGCATTGGTGAGACCATAACTTGAGTGCTGCATATAGTTTTGGTCTCCGTATTTAAGGCAAGATATACTGACAATGGAAGCAGTTCAGAGAAGATCCATTAGGTTGATTCCTGGGACGGAGGGTATGTCTTACAAGGAAAGCTGAGCAGGTTAGGCTTATACTCATTGCAGAAGAATAAAAGGTGATCTTATTGAAACATATAAGATTCTGAGAGGGCTTGACAGGGTACAAGCTGAGGTTAAACGTCTTGTCAGGTGGCAGAGGTGACCCGAGTCAATCTTGACTCAGTTTTAAGATTTATACACAAAGTGAGATCTTACAAATATACAGGTCCAAACTTTACAACTCACTATCAGCGTCAATGTGTCTCTTCATTTGTGCACAAGTAATTATCCAAAGAATGCCTCTTCACCTCCATATACACTTAACATTAATTTAAACAATTACAGCTGAGGATGTGTCCTCTTGTGGTGAAATCCAGAACAAGAGGACAGTTTCAAAATAAGGGGTCTCCCATTTTAAATGTGATGAGGAGGAATTTCTTTCCTGAAAAGGTTATTAATCTTTGGAATCCACTACCTCAGAGAGGAGTGGAGGCAGGACCATTGAATTTATTGCCTCCGCCCGCCTTCAATGGCAGAGGTAAATGTTTTCATCTTTGGTTGTTAGTCTGTAAACAATCTCAAAAAAATAATGGAAGGCTTGCAACAAAACCTGGTACACAGATAGGGTATAGGCCAAGGAAGAAATGATTCATTTTTAGCGAAGATGCAGATCTAGACTTTTTTTAAAAAAGGATCCATTCACATTGTGAGACAAGGCGAATTGATTTTTTCAAAGAATGTTGCGGATTGTCTCCGCTGCTGTGGTGCAATTTGTCACAGCTGTCAAAATGTGAGCAGAGTTTTCAGAGGAGGTTGTTGGATATGGATTGGTCAGAAGTTTCCTCAGTGAGTTGGAAGCTCTTAATAAAAAATATTTCATTTTTCAGCTTTGTAATTATAGAGCATGTCAATCAAGGAAATGCTTCAAGGAAGAGTTGCACAACTGTAATAACATTGAGTTAACATAGCGTGGCAGAAGTATGCAGCCTTGACAAGTCAAGGCTCAGTTAGATGGATTTTGAATCAACAAAAGGTGTCAAAGATTAAGAGTGGCCGGCAGGAGATTGGAGTTAAAGCCACAGTCAGATCAACCATGATCTTATTAAATGGCAGAACAGGATTGAGGTGCCAGAGGTCTACTCCTGCTCTTTTTCATCTTCATTACCATTATTTGCTTATGTTGATTTAGGTGAATACCTGACCCTGATTCAATATTAGCTTTTCCTCAAATGCATCCATGCTATCTGTCTCAGCTACTCCCTGCAGCAGCAAATTCTTTATTCCCAACACTCTCAGGGTAAAGGAATTTCTTCTGAATTCTGTAGCTAACTTTCTGGTGTCAGTCTTATATTGACAACCTCCCTTAAGTGGAAACACTTTTGCTGTGCCTACTTTATCAGAACCTTTCTGAATTTTAAAGGCCTCCAGTAGGTCTATTCAAAAAAAAAAGAGACTAAACCTGTTCATCCTTTCCCCAATAGGTATAACCTCGTAGTTCTGATGTCATATTTGCAAATCTATTTTGCAGCCTTTCCAGTACCTGTATATTCTTTTCATAATTGATGGCCAAACCATACATAGTACTCCATCTGGTGCTAATCAAGTAGCGATACAAATTTAGCATAACTTCTTTATTGTTCAATGCTATTCCTTTAGAAATAAACTTCAATGCTTGGTTTACTTTTATGACCTTATTGACCTATATCACAACTTTTGGCGATTTGTTAGTTGCACTTCAAGATAGACCCCTTTGCTGCTCTACCTCATTTAGATTATTTTCCAATTAATAGATGACTTCCCCCTTACACTTTTTAACTAAAATAGAATGTGTCACACATCCCAGGTTGAAATTCGTTTGTCAATTACAAACTCATTCTGCAAGTTTATTAATGGTTTGCTGTAAGATGTTGCAGTTCTCCTCAGTGTTGGCTATCCTACCAATTTGGTGTCATCCCCCTGCTAGTTTTTTTAATGGGTAAGTGGCTAGGCCAACATTTATTGCTCATTCCCAACTGCCCTTGAGAAGATGGTAGTGAGCCATTTTCTTGAACCACTACAGTCCATGTGGTGTAGGTACACCCACAGTGCTATTAGAAAGGGAGCACCAGGATTTGACCAAGTTACAGTGAAGAAATGGCAATATAGTTCCAAGTCAGGATGGCGTGTAGCTTGGAGGGGAATTTGCAGGTGGTGGTGTTCCCCTGCACCTGCTGACCTCGTCCTTCTAGTTGGTAGAGGTCACGGGTTTGAAAGGTGCTGTCAAAGAACTCTCTTCTCTATATTCTTTTAAAATGCATGGAGGCAATCGACCCATGCAGGGATTTTGTCTAGAGGTTGATAATTTTACATAATATTTCTCCTCTTATTTTAAAATGTAGTTATATCATTTCTAATGTCATCTTTTGATGTCATATTCACTGATCCAACTTCCTGGTAAATACTGAAGCAAGGCCATTATTTAACATTTCTGCCATTCACTATCGCTGCCTATGATTTTATCCTGAATGTCCCTTAGTGGCCCTATTCCTATGCCAACTTTCCTTTTTTAAATTTATGAATCTGTAGAAATGTTTTGCTACATTCCTATTATCACTTGAGGAATTATTCTCTATAACACAGACTTTATATAAAGGTATTCAATAAGGTGCCACACAAAAGGCAAATACACAAGATAAGGGCTCATAAAGTTAGGGCTAAAAGATTTACATGGATAGAGGATTGACTAACAGACAAGAAGCAAAGAGAATGAATAAATAGGGCATTTTCAAGTTGGCAGGCTGTGCCAAGTGGAGTGCCACAAAGTGCTAGGGCATCAGCTATTTACAATTTATATTAATAAGTCAGACACAGAGGCAGAGAGTAATGTATCAAAGTTTGATGATACAAAGCTAGAGAGGAATGCAGGAAAGTGGAGTTGAAGCAAAGATCAGCTATGATGGTATTGAATGACAGAGCAGCCTCAACATGCTGTATGGTTTTCTCCTACTACTATTTATGTCACGTTCTTTTACTTAACTCATTTTGCGCACAGCACATAGCAGAGCCACCTTTTTAAAAATCTGTAACTATCAAGCAGGCCAAATTACATACTTCTGTATTTTAATATTCTGATTCTACAAATTAAAATCTTTGGCCAGTTTTTGTCTCAATTACTACCTTCAGTTCACAAACACAAAAAAATCATGTAACAGCAAAATAACACAATAAAGATATCTTAAACTAGTACAACAAAAAAGAACTTGCAACACAAAATAGCTGTGCAGGCCCAGCCAGATGAACTAAACTATTGTTGTGGTCTTTTTTTAATCTTACTATATTCCTAAATATTAGCAAGTCAAAATAAAATCGAGAGCACCAGTAAAGTACGAAGCTTTGAGAATTTAGGTGTTTATAACCTAGAAGATGAATTTCTCACCTTTCGTGACTCACGTCATATGACTCAATAAGGCACGGAATAAAATGAGAAAACCTATGAATATTAGGTGGCACTATTGGTCTATAACTTATGACCACATAACCAGTAACAGGGTACCATTATTTACAACAAGTGTGCAAAAGGCTGTCTGCATTCTTTCCTCACTTGTCTTCCCATTTGGTTGAAAAAGGCCAGGGTGCAACTCCACATTCTGTACCACAGTAATCAGACTTTCTCCACTGCCTCGCTCAAACTGTATCGCGCCCCACCACGTTCTCGACAAGCACTTCCTACAACCTCTGAAAGCTCAACTGATCGTTTCTGCCCTATTCCGATTTAACACCGTGTAACCAGTTCCCCAGGCCTGTGATGCCTTGGACAGCTTTGGACGAGTCAGAGTCACCCGCCATTGTTGGGGGGGGGGGCGCTGGAGAAGGAGGGCTCATTAAAATTCAAGCAGTAAAAATGGAGAGCCCAATGAGCACCGAAGACCCGGCCTCGGACTAAATAAACCGGCTCTGAACTCGTAACCTGTACCTGTACACCGACAATCTGGGACTCCGTCTCCGGGGCAACCCTGTGATCACCGATCACATCAACCAATTGCCGCTCGCTGTTGATTGCTTACGTCTGGTGGCTGCCCCCTCCCCACCCCCCCCTCGATGTCATCACTGGCCTTGCTGGGCACTCCTTCTGCGTCTGCGCATTCGTTTTGGACCTGCGCATGCGTGTTCTATTTAACCTACAGTTTAACGGAGACAGGTCCTCCTGCTGACTACAGGCACTGGGAGGACCGGCCTTTCAGAAATTAGAGTCATTGGAACTGGAAACGTTAACTTCGTTTCTCTCTCTAGAGGCTGCCAGGCGTGCTGAGTTTTTCCAGCAGTTTTTGTTTTTCTTTCAGCAATGCAGTTTGCATCTGGTAAAAACAGGGAACTATCAGCTTCCCATTCAAAAAAAAAATCACCAGTTAGTATATTGAAGGCCATGAGATCAACAGCATGACATGTGAGATCAACTAAGGGACAGAAAGCAGAAGCTCGTGGTATACTATACAACAGGGAAGGCAGGTCTGGCAGCATCTGTGGAGAAACAGAGTTAACGGAAAGCAGAGCCAGAGGCGGGCAGGCCTGGAATTTCTTGCCACTGGCCAGTGTACTGGTTTGCTAGCAGGGTCCTGCCTCGCCATTTTCCAGGAGGCCTGGTCGGGGTGGAATGCCCCTCTCTAAGCATACACCTGGAATTTTCTCCTTGATGTTGCCAGAGAGAGAAGGCTTACGAAGAAGGCAGATGGGGGAAAGGGGGTATAGGACGGGTTCAGTAAGCCAACCACTGAATTATAACTGTGTTTTGTGCAAACGCCTGGTGCTTCATCAATGACCTTCCCATGATAAGGTTAGGAGTGTGGCTGATTGCTGACAGTTTCACAGTGTTTATATAACTTCTCTGAGGTGGATTGCCTCACATCCTTTAAAAAGTACCTGGATGAGCACTTTGCATGTCATAACATTCAAGGCTATGGACCAAGTGCTGGTAATTGGGATTAGGTAGGTAGGTCACGCAGACTCAATGGGCCGAAGGGCCTCTTCTGCACTGTGTGATTCTGATGATGAAGCAACCCTTGTCAACTTACAGCAGCATTTGGACAACATCAAAGATAAGGTTAACCAGTGAAAGACTGTTCCATAGCACAACTGTCATCATGAGTACCTGAGTTTGTGGGTCATAACTTACCCAAACAAGTGGGTCGAATTCATAAGTGGTTTTGAAGTAGTTTATTAAGAAGCAACAGGTTAAATATAATACAAAAAATTAAGTAGACATAAAAAATATGACCCATGAAATATGAGAGCAATTTACTAGTCCCACAGGACAAACAGACAGATGACACAGAGTGAGTGTTAATCTTTGTAGCTGGTGGTGACCATCCCTTCTACTTCCTAACCCAAGTGTTAGGAAGTTCCTCTCCGTTCTTTTTCCATCCAACCAAGGCTGCAGCCCCACATGGATCACTTTGAAAAACTCTTTCCTCTTTGAAGTGATTTTTTTATTTCAAGAGCCTTTTCTCAAACAGATGCTCTGCGACTGGGCCATGAGATCCAACCTAATCAGGCATGTCTGTGCAAGAGACATGGCCTTGGCAGAGATAACAGGCTGTCCTGTGTTTTTCAGCCAGCAAGTTGCTTTGGAAGCTTTTCTCATAAGATTTCTATAATGTTCAATAAATTTCTTAAGATTTCTTATATACCTTGCACAAGAAAACCAACACAATCAACACAGGACCACAACAGTTCAAGGAAAAAGTCACACTATCACATTCTCAGGGTAAGTTGAGATGAGCAATAAATGCAGCCTTACCAGTGTCACCCACATCCCTAAGCTTCTTTTATAAATAAATTAGTAAAACAAAAAGTATGCTGTATCAGTAAATCAAACAATAATTTTTTTTACATCCTTAAAGGAACACATATCTATCAGTTGAATCAGAATTCATACATTTGTGCTTTAATGAACAACTTACTGAAAGAGTGGAATGTGATTAGCCCTTAATCTTAGAATCAGAAGGCCCAATAATAAACCAGAGGCGGGTATTGAACATATGGGGACTGGGGGATGTATTGGGTACACAGCACTGTAGAAATTTCGGCATGTCAAAATATCTGATTTCAACATGCCTACCTAATTAAAAATCTACTTTCAGGTTTCATGCCCCCAACGCATGTCAGCAGACATGGTGCACAGCCACATGACACAACCTGAATTTTGAGTATTTAAAGAGCCAATTCAAAGATGGAATTTGGAGGAGTTCAAAGTTTCTACAAGGAGAGGGAGACGTTTCATGACAGTTTTAGTACTGTCAAATGAAGCACTGTTGGGTGCAGTGAGGAGAATGGGAGGATGAAACCTGCTGCTGTCATCAAGAAGGAATAAGTTTAAAATAATTGGTAAAAGGATTTGAGGGGAGATGAGGAGAGACATTTTTTTCACTCATGATTGTCAGAACCTGCCCCTTAGTCAATTTTATATCCTTGCTGCCACTATCCTTTTTATCACATGGGCTTTAATTTTGCTAACAACTCTGTTATACTTTGTCAAATAACCTCTGAATGTCCATATGTGAGACATCATCAAAAATGGCTTGGTAACATCACTACTGACCAAGGTGGCCAAATCCTGAAGGATATATCTGTCAGACTGGACCTATGGCAGGTAGTAAGAGAACCAACAAGAGGGAAAAACTTACTTGATCTCATCCTCACCAATCTACTTGTCGCAAATGCATCTGTCCATGACAGTATTTGTAACAGTGACCACCCCACAGTCCTTGTGGAGGCGAAGTCCATTTTTACACTGAGGACATCCTCTCTCGTGTTTTGTGACACGTCCACCATGCTAAATGGGATAGATGCAGAACAGACCTAGTAGCTCAAAACTGGATATGCATGAGGCACTGTGGACCATCAGTAGCAGCAGAATTGTATTCAATCACAATCTGTGAGCTTAGGGTCTGGCATATCCATGATTCTACCATTACCATCAAGCCAGGTGAACAACCCTAGTTAAATGAGGAGTGTAGGAGAGAATGCTAGGAGCAGATCACACATACCTAGAAATGAGATGCAAACCTAGTTAAGTTACAATGCAGGAATACATGCATGCTAAGCCATGGAAGCAGCATGCTGTCGACAGAGCTAAGTGATCCCACAACCAATGAATCATATCAAAATTGCTGTCCTGCCACATTTCGTGAATGGCCATGGACAATTAAACAACATACCAGAGGAGGAGGCTGCAAAATATTCCCATCTTCAATGAAGGGAGAGCCCAACACTTGAGTGCAAAAAACAAGGACGAAGCATTTGTAACCATCTTCAGTCAGAAGTGCCAGTGGGTAATCCAAAGACAAAACACCACAGATGCTGAGGAAATTTGAAATAAAAACACAGACTGCTGGAAATACTCAGCAGGTCAGGCAGCATCTGTGGAGAGAAACAGAGTTAATTTATGCAGAGATGGGAAGGCTCCACTAACCTTTAAAAATGGGTGTGCAAGCCAGTGCTGAGTTCAAACACACCCTATTTTGGCTGTTCCAAGAGGCTTAACATGCAGTTTGGGAGTCAAGGATTGATGGAGTAGACATAAACCCTTGTGAAGGACAGTTAAGTTCAGAAAAATTTTAGATACCCCACTCTTCAAACTTTGAAAAAAGGCTGCAGCTGTCAGAAAGAGTTCAAGAAAAAAACCCTCTACTGGACTGCTTTAATTGACTTGCATAGGTTAGAAAAAACTTAGCATCTGATCACACAGTTTCAATAGAACTCTTTGTTGACATTGCCCCATGGGTTATCATTTTGTTATTATGAATGCTTGGCTGAGTTTCAAAAGTTACAGTTATCTCAGTGGGGGTTCTAAGCTCACAATTTGATTGACAGTTTAGAGAGCCTATTAATGATTGGCTGCCATTGATGTGGATCTGAATAGAAGCTTGTTTTTATAAGAGATTAACCACTTGAGGAGATTTAAATGCTTTGAATGGATTTTATGAATGGTAGTTTTTTTCACTATCAAGTGTGTAGGAGTGAGAGCTGTATTACATTGTTTGAATTTTTTTTTTCATTTCTATATGGCTCCTGAGGTCTAACAAAAGCCAAATTGGGTGAGTGGCTATGGAAATAGCATGGAGGGTATGGGGGCCAAGGAGGATGAGCTGGGGCAATGAGTTGGCATGGAAAGTATGACATGACAAGGTTGATTGGTGAGGACTAAGGGCTAGAGAGCCTAACAACTTCTAAAACAACTGGGATGGAGTCCTATAGAACAGAGGCGACCTTCTAACCAGCCACCTCAGCACTCACCTGTCCCTTGGCTGTCTACACTCTGCATTTGGGGTTAGATGGCCCAACTCTATCCCATACCTCCCTTCTCCCCACACAGAGAAAATCCACATTTCAAGATACTTTTTATCGAGTTGGGTCCAGCAAGTTGGGAGATTTCCTGACTTCAGCAACCTGCCTTGACAGCCAAAATCCGACCCAATGTTTCAGTTTGATGACCCTTCATTAGAACTGAGGAAAAATAGAAATGTTTTGTGCAATTGAAAGGGGGAGGGGAGAGGATGCATAAAAGGGAAGGTCTGTGATAGGGTGAAGAGCTGGAAAAATTAAATTCACAAAATGTTTCATGACACAAATGCCAAAGGGAGTGGTTATGAGTAAAGTGAAGAAACAAAAGATGTGTCTAGATGAGGTGTGAATGGCTGGATAATACCCATCTGAAGGAAAAGAGAAGGAATAAAAAAAGAAGTGAGAAAGAAAAAGGCAAAAGGTAAAAAAAAGAAACAAAATGGAAGCAGAGCCTATGGTCTAAAATGATTGAACTCAGTGTTGAGTTCAGAAGGTTATAGAGTGCCTAGTGCCAAGTCAAAAGATGAGGTGCTGTTCCTTGAGCTTGTGTTGAGCATCATTGGAATACCATAGCAGGCCAAGGACAGAAAAGTCAGAGTGGGAGCAAGGTGAAAATTGAAATAACAAGCAACAGGAAACTCAGGGTCATGTTTGCAGACTGAACACAAAGCGATCACCCAGTCTGCGTTTGGTCTTCCCAGTGTAGAGCAGCAAATAAAGTAGGCTAAGTTGAAAGAAGTCCATGTAAATTGCTGTTTCACTTGGAATGATTGTTTGGGGCCTTGGATGGTGGGAAGGGAGGAGATAAAAGGGCAGGTATTGCATCTCCTGCACTTATATGGAAAGGTGCCATAGGAAAAGGTGTGTTAGAGATACTGAGGAGTGACCAGGGTGTTGCAGATGGAATGGTCCCTTCAGAATGCTGAAAGGAAAGAGGGGAGGGGAAGATGTGTTTGTTGGTGGCATCAGTCTAGAGGGAGTAGAAATGGCAGAGGAGGATGCATTTAATGTGGAGGCTGGTGTGGTGGAATTTGAGGACAAGGGAACCCCTATCATGGTTCTGAGAGAAGGGGAGAAGTGGTGAGAACAGAAATGCAGGAAATAGTACGGCTATGGACCAGGGGCTTGTTGACCATGTTGGAGGGGCGTGGGGTGGTGGTGGACGGCAATCTTTGGTTGAAGAAACATTGTTTCCAATTGTCATCCTTCCCTCACCTTCACTTGGTCCATCTTCGATTCTTCTTTTCCTTTCCTCGACTTCTCTGTCTCCATTTATAGGGATAGGTTATTCATCAATATCCACTATAAACCCATTGATTCCTACAGCTACCTTGATTACATTTCCTCACACTCTGTTTCCTGAAAGAACTTAATTCCATTCTACATGTATCTCCATCTCCATCGCATCTGTTCTGATGATTCCATCTTGCATACCAGTAATTCTGTTTTGTCTTCCCTTTTCCCCAACTGAGGATTCCCCAAACCATCATCGATGGGGCCTTTGTCTGTGCCATTCCATTTCCATACTTCCGCTCTCACCTCTTTCTCCCTTCCAGACAAAGATGGGATTGCCCTTGTCCTCATCTTCCACCCCACCAGCCTCCACATTCAATGCATCATCCTCCGCTGTTCCTGCCATCTCCAATGTGATGCCATCACCAAAAACATCTTACCTTCCTCTCTTCTAGCTGCATTCTGATGAGGCCATTCCCTCTGTGAGTCCCTGACCATTTGTTATCAGCCCTGACATCTCCCCTCCCCACACATCTTCAGGTGGAAGCACAGAAAATACGACATTTGCTCTTTTATCTCTTCCCTTCTCACTGTCCAAAGGCCCAACAGTCCTTTCAAGTGAAACAGTGATTTAATTCTACTTCTTTCAAGTCAGTATTTGCTGCTCAGGATGCAGTCTCCTCCCCATGAGAAGACTAAATGCGGATTTGGTGTCTGCTTTATGGAGCACCTCTAATCAGTTCGTAAGCGTGATCCCAAGCTTCCTGAAATTTTAATGCTCCGTTCCAATCCACTCCCACTCTGGCCTCAGCTTCCTACACAGTTCCAGTGAAGCTCAAGGAAGAGCATCTCATCCTTTGATTAGGCACTTAATAGCCTTTCTGAGTACCAAATGTCTTTTGAAACTTGAATATTTGTTAACTGCTGAAAATGATTTTTCATTACTCAATATCCCGACTCAATATTGAGTTCACCAATTTCAGATCATAACCACTGTTCCTTCTTTTGTGTGTTTGTTTTTGGATGGCAGCTGTTGGTAATGATCTATAATGGCCTATACTTTCCCATTGACGCATCTTATGTTTCTTTATTAGCCCAATTACTGTGCACTGTCATCACTTTTATCACTAAATTTCTCCTGTCTTCCATCTTATCACAGGTCTTCCATTTTGTTCCTTGCTTCTCCTCTTCCCCATTCCCTCCTTTCCTGTTTCTGTACTTAATTTAAAATTGTAACATCTCTAACTTTCTCCAGTTCTCATGAAAGATCATCAATCTGAAACATTGGGCCAAATTTTGGTGGTGTCCCACCCTCATTTCTGGCATCCCATTTTCACCAGTAGAGGAAAGGAGGCAGGGCATGACTCACACAGGTGGAAAACCCGAACTCAGCAGGGTCATTTGAACTCAGTGCTGAGTTAAAACAGAACCCATCTTTGTTATAGTAAGGACTTTATCCCACATTGTGTGAGTCATAAATTTATGAAGGGGACATACATGTTGGTGAAAGGTAGATAAGGTATGTATAACTGTCAAGCTGTTATTTAAATCTCCAACACTTTAATAATTAAAAAAAAAACAGCCTGTCTGTGTCAATGAGAGTTGCAAAAATCTGTTCTAGCACTTACGATAGTTGTTTATTAATATTAACCTAAGGCTATAATTATATCAATATTAATGGTTGGCAGCTTTCCACAACCTACAATTATCCCAGCAGAGGATGGGAAGTTGTAAGTTCACAGTTTGATTGACAGTTCAAAGAGGTTATTAAAGGATTAGCTGTCTTTGCTGTAGGGTTATGAATACAAGTCTGTTTGTTTCAATAAAGGATTAAGTACTTGAGGGTTTTTAAAGTTTTGAATGCGCTTTCATAAATGAGAGTGCTTTTTTAACATATTGAAAGCTATAATAGATATTTAGACCTTTATTTTATTCTATCTCAGCATGACTATTGAGATCTGCCCATGGTGGATACTAGGTGAATTTGCATGGAGGATGTAAGTGCAAAGGGTGGTGGATGGGGGGGTGTAGGGCCATGGGTTGGCATGCAATCATACTAAATCTAACTGCTCTTTGACTGATGCCCCTTACAACTGCCAGTGTCATACCCTAAAACTAAGTCCAGACTGCCTAATGTCTTGTGTTTGTAACACCGTTCCACTTCCCTCACCTGAGGAGCCCTCTTCTCAGCGCTGTTTTGCAGGGAGAGCCAAACACTTCACAAGCCACAACAGTGGAAGAAAACAAAGACATTTGCATACAAGTCCCTGTTTCCTCCTTTGCCCTTACACCCTCATTGCAAATTCATCCAGTATCCATCATGGGCAGACCTCAATAGCCATGCTGAGATGAAATAAAATAAAGGTCTAAATATCTATTATAACTTTCACTATGTTTAAAAGTACTCTCATTTATGAAAGCCCATTCAAAACTTAAAAAACCCCTCATGTAATTAATCCAATATGCAAACAAACAGACTTGTATTCATGACCCTACAGCAAAGACAGCTAATCCTCGTCCTACCCATGAAACAAATATATAGACCCATGGTTTTGAGCCAGTGTCTGTTTGAGAACGGCTGAATGCCTGGTGAGCATTCAGTATGGAGAAGCAAAGTGTGGAAAAAAGACAAAATGTGGAGCTTGCACCACAAAAGCAAGTTACCCAATCATCAGAGCACAGAACCCGTGCTTTCTATGGTGAAGCATGAATATGGATGTTTTTGTTGTTCCTACTTTTGTTTGCTTCCCACTGTGGTTGGACCCCTCACATTCTAGTATGAATGTCATGAGTCAAGGATAATATTGTGATTTACCTCTATTAATGACTACTGCCATGAACAATGAAAATGCTTCTGAGCCTTTTGAAATTATCTGTATTCTAAAAGACAGTAAAAATAAGTTTGATACTAAAGTGTGTTGGTAGTTATCATTCTACTGAGTGTCTCAGGTTGCAGTCTTGCCTGAGAGTGTGTACCTGACAGAAACACTACCTGAAGATGCTTGGGATAATATTCAGAGGGGCTGCAGCATGTGTCAGAAACTAGGAGAAGTGTATAGCGAAGGTCAAAGAGAAACAGGGTATCTGAGAGTGATGCTCTCTCTAATGCAGTTAAGAACCTGGACATCAGGTACAAGCTGCTCTTGATATTGCTGCATGTGGCGCAGGTCTGGCCCATACTCTGCTCCTGCATCAAGTGTTCACCTGAGACACCCTTGCTTGCAGCTGCATCAAGCTTCATGTAGACCTTCCGTGCATTAAAATCAAGGACTGAATTTTTAGATCTTGCCAGGGTGGGACAGAGGTGGACAGTCTCTGAAACTGATGCTGGCTGCCTGTTTTTTTGATTCCGTTCCTGCCATCAGCTCTTTTTGACAAGTTTTCCAGTTGGCCTCGTTTTAAACAAGATGGTGGAGGGTGGTGGGAATTTGCAGTTTAACTGCCTGGAGATGGGCACCCAGTAGCAGACCGAGGTGGGGAGGAGGGGCAGATAAGTGCTCCAGGCAGGCCTAGAAACATTCATTGCCTACCTGGATACAAGAGTAGCCATAGGCTGCTCAGTAGAGGGATTTCCCTCCCAAACCTGTCACACAACAATTTTGACCTGGTTACAAATTCAATTTTCTCTTTTTTTAAGTTGGTGAGAGGATGCGTCCATGTTGAAGCACCCTCTTAGTTACTTACCATGCACCAAAGCCTGCTGCTTCTCTCAAGATGGAAGGCCTCTGATCTACACCTCCATTCTCCATCTTATATAGGGCTTCTGATGTTCTTTCTTTTTCCTCAACTGTAGATTCCCCCTCCCCCCAGCATGGTTGTCAGGACCTGATCTATTTCACACACTTCTGCTCTCACCTCTTCCCCTACCTCCCAGAACCATAACAGGGTTTCCCTTGTCCTCCCCTTCATCTCACCAGTCTTCATATTCAATGGATCATCCTCCACCATTTCCGCCACCTCCAGTGTGATGCCACAAACAATCACATCTTCCAGTGCCCTTCCACTATCAGCATTCCGAAGGGACTGTCCCCTCCATGGCACATCTTTTTGTTTCTTTACTTGCCTCATTACTTTCTCTTTTTACCTTGCAACATCATCTCTTTTGACACTTAATCACTCCTATAATTTGTAAGCACATCATCCAAATGCATTGGAACACACTCACTGGCATTTCTTCCCTCTTACTTGCAGGGCAAAGTAGCCAGCCCACAACTGCAGGGAGCAGAACATAACTGGAAGAGGACAGGCTCACCCTGCATCACCTTATCCCACTGGAGGGCACTATGCTCAGCATCATGGCACTGGCTGTGACACATTCCATTGCATCTGGCATTGCTGAGAACATTCAGGATAATATATTCTGCCTTGTGGCCTTTTCAAATCCCACTTCAACCTGATAGCTAGTATGAATTACATGCTGCCCATTGTGTGACCATGGATCTCTTGCTTTCCACCCCCCATCCCTCATTTCAGTCTTCTTCTGATGTTCTGCTTTCAGATACAGTAAGTCCTCGTTTAAAGTTGTGGCTGCATTCCTGAAAATCGTGATTTTAAGTGAAACAACCTTAAGTGAATCATTGGTTCCCATAGGAATCAATGTTAAAACTATAGTTAGGTTCTGTAGCAACTTCCTTATCAGAGAGAGAAAAAAACATTATATCTTCTGAGTTGCAATATTCTACATTGCTAAATTCCTACAATAGTAAATGAAATAATTTTTATATTTTAAAACTTATTTTATTTTAAAAGAAAAGCGTACCTTTGTACTTACAGTACCCCCTAGCTGCCACCAATCCTACTTCCTGGTCTCTCCCCCTCCCCACCCATCGAATTGTGGCCTCCTTACCCCTCTCTGAACCACACTTCGCAGAACCTCCTTCTCCCTGACTCACCCTCTTGCCACTTCCCTCTCCTGGACTGCATTCCTGTTCAAGATCCAGATCCGATCCAAAGTCAGAGCTCCAAAGTTGTGGAAATGCGAGTGCTGATGGAGCAGAAGTACTGGGCCGGGGCTGCTACAATCCATGATTTTAAAAAATGCTTTCACCCACTGCTTCCCTCTCCTGAAGCCTCAATGTGAGCGAGGCAGGAGCAGCTTCGACAGTCATTTTAAAAAAGACATGGATTGTAGCAGCCCCAACTCGGGTACTTCTGCACCATCAGAGTTCTGGGGTCACCGCACAATTAGGGATGGCTAGCCAGTTGAGGGGTGGGAGGGCAATTGAGCATGCGTGATAGCACGACTGATTGGCAGTCTTTACCGTGTGTGCTGTGGGCTGGACAAAATGGGTGTGTGAAACATCTGCAGGCAACATCCTCACCGCCAGCCTTATTTATTACTGCAGTCTCCAGGAGATGAAAATGAATTTATAAGCCTCTTCCTGTAGATGAACTTAAGGTTACCAACTTTCATAATGAGCAGGTTGCATTTTATCGCACCTACATCCCTGACTCTTGTGGTGCCCTCTGTCATTTTAACACTTTCCAAGTGCCTGGCCCTAATTGTCTTCTCTGCAATGAACATCCAATCTCTCACACCTCCATTTCCCACTTGGCCTGAGGGCTTTCTGCTTCATCCTTCAACAGAGGTCCAACCAGTTTCTATTCGTCACCATCCTCCTCTACCTGGCTGGACTTATTTTTATATTGAACAACTTACCCTTTCACTCAATTTATTTGTGCAAATAAAAGATGTTGCTTTAGATATCCACATGGGTCCTAGTTATGCCTATCTTATTGCGGAATATAGAACACACATTGTTCTAGCCTACTCAGGTTTCCTCCCTCACTTCCTTTTCTAGTAAATTGATGACTGTATCGGTGCAGTTTCTTGCTCTTGCCCTGAACAGGAAAATGTTGTTGATTTTGCTTCCAATACCACCAGTCCCTCAACTTCACATGGTCCAACTCCAACTGCTCTCTTCCATGTCTCCATTGTTGGAGATAAATATCAACAAATATACACTATTAACCTGCTTGCCATTTTAATTCATCACCTTGCTCTCATGCTCACATTTCTGTCCTCGGCCTGCTGCAATGTCCCAGTGAAGCCCAATGCAAGCTTGAGGAAAAGTACCTCATCTTCCGATTAGGCCCTTAACAGCCTTCTGGACTCA
This sequence comes from Carcharodon carcharias, assembly GCF_017639515.1. NCBI lineage: Eukaryota > Metazoa > Chordata > Chondrichthyes > Lamniformes > Lamnidae > Carcharodon > Carcharodon carcharias. The sequence goes on along the minus strand of NC_054467.1, from coordinate 45,318,474 downwards.
ACATTGAGTTCAATAACTTCAGATCATGGTCTGTCCTCCATTTTGATTTATTTAATTTTGCCAAGTGTAAGTCTGTGTCTTGTTTTCATGTTTTTGCTTTTAGATGGAGCTGTCCTTTAATCTACCATTAAGATTTATTCTGAACCCATGTTTTGTTTCTTTACTACAACCATTACCACTCCCTTTGCCTTTTGTTCCATAACATCTTTGTTATTTAATCTCTCCAGCCTTCTAACCTATCACTCACCTTCCCTTTTGTTCTACTTGATACTCACCCCCTTTTCAACAGCATAAAACCCATTACATTTCTACCTCTCTTTAGTTCCTAAGAGTCATATATCAAACTCAAAACATTAACTCTGTTTCTCTCTCCACAGATGCTGCCAGACCTGTTGTGTTTTTCCAGCAATATCTGTTTTTATTTCAATATAAACCCACTGACCCCAACAGCCACCTCAACTACATCTCCTCACACCCTGCTTCCTGTAAGGACTCATTCCATTCTTTCAGCTTCTCCATCTCCATTACATCAGTTCTGATGATGCAATATTCCATACCAGTACTTCTGATATGTCTTCCTTTCCCCTCAACTGAGCATTTTTCCACTCCACCATATTTGATGGGGCACCTCAACAGTGTCTGTTCCATTTCTCACACTTCTGTTCTCACCCGTTCCCTCCTAGAACCATGATAGGGTTCCCCTTGTTATTTCACCTAACCTCTGTAGTCAATGGATCATCCTCCACCATTTCTGCCATCTCCTGCCTGTTGCCACCTTTTCCTCCCTAACCCTTTCAGCATTCTGAAGTGACACCCTGGTTCACTCCTCAATCGTCCCCAACATGCCTTTTCCTTACCATGGCACCTGTTGATGCAAGTGCAGGAGATGCAACATCTGCACACTCTCCATACCACCAGGATGAAGCTGTCATATCAGGTGGTGACCAGTTTCGGAAGTCTCATGGGAGAAGACCTACTACCCACTGGACCTTATGGCCATGCACTAGTGATCCATGCATTTGTAATAGGCTTCTCGATGCTCAAATATGTCCAAGCTGTAAGTGATTTCATTGTCTTCTGTGGGTCCTTTCATGATTGAAGAATCCAATGCAGGATCAGCATGGATGTCTACAGAACTGATAGTTCATACTGTTGTTCTGGGTGTTTGGGGCACTTATGCAACTGCATCACTTATGTCCATCCATTGGGCATGTCGGATGCTGCAGGTTTAGCATAGATGATCCTCAAAACACGTTGAATCAAGTTTCAGTGCTTGCTTTCACATGAGCCAGTTGGCTGAAGTGATTTCCCAAGAGAGATGGTCTGTAATGCAGAAATTTTTAAGGCCCTTTTTTAGGGTGCCCTGTTATTGTTCTTACTGACCGCCTTGATGTTATTTTCCATGGAACAGTTCCCCGTAGAAGATCTGCTCAGGGTTTCTGTAGTCATCCATGTGGAGACATGGCCTGCCCATTTAATATGAATTTTCTGGAGGCTGGTCACCCTGCTGTTGAGCTTTGTATGATGGGATTTCATTGTTTGCAATGTTGTCCTGCCATCAAATTCCCATGATGGACCTCAGGTGTCTTTGGTGAAAACGCTCCAGAATTTTGATGTGGCACCTATAGCAGACCCAGGATTCTGCACCATATAGCAGGGTGGTAAGGACAATGGCATAGTAGAGTTTGATTTTTATCTTCGGCTTAATGCCACACATGATCCAGACATGATCATGGAGTCGTAGAATTTTTTTCTGGATGCGTGCACAGATACAGTAATCAATAATGGCATCCCTAGAGAGCACCCTACCAAGGTATGAGAATTATTTTTACAACCCTGAGACTTGTAGCATCAATGGTTATGTCTGATGATTCACAGCGTGTGCCTTGTGCTGGCTGAAACACAACCTCAGTCTAGGAGACAGATTTGGAGACCAAAGTTTTTGGCAGGTCTCAAAAATTTGGTGGTCAAGAATTCATGTGTGATTTTAAGGTAGTTTATTAAGATGCAACAGGTTACATATGATACTTTAGCTAGACAGGAACTGTATCCATCTTGTGGATAATTATTATTAAGCAATATTTCTCCCTAGCCTTCTATTGTCCCAACTCAAAATCCCTGCTTTAACAATGACTTGATGTTGTTTTGAATGTATGGTATGTTTTCAGCTGGGTAAGAGTACTACTTCATGTGGCTGGGGTAAGGATCATGGATGATGGTGGTGGTGGAGGAGTCAGTCTACTAACATTAATGATTGACGTCCTCCATTATCAACAGTGCAGTCTGCCAGTCTCCCACCTCCATCATATAAAAGAGCAGAAACCATTTCTCTGTTGGAAGTCTGCTGGAGTCACAGGAGGTCTGGAGTTAGTTTTCTGGGTACCTGACACACTGCAGCAATAGGCTAAACTCCGTTACTAATTTGCATAGCCTCCACTGTATGCCTCCAACTGCTGCTGAACAGGGTCAGGACTCATCTGTACAGAAGGGGAAAGCAGGGCTCACTGTTGCTGTCAGCCTTTACAATACTGTGGCAGTCACAGGCATAGTGTCCCAAGCGGTTACAATTAAAACAGGGCACAAGGTCCCCCTACTAGCACCAAGTTCCTGGATGGCCCAGATTTCTGGCTAGGTAATGGATTCTCAATAACTGCTCCTTCAGTGTTTGGGGGAATTTTCCATGTACCTGTTCCCAGACCATACTGGAACGGTGGATCAACTCATTCCAGGCCACTGTCTTGGTATTATAAATGCCCAACGTGCTATGGACTTATTGTTGGAGTCCTTTCAGGAAAAGGCTCTTAAAATTCGGAGAGTCAAAATATCTATCATCCTCCCCCTCTTGAATCTTACAGTAACAGTTATGGAGTCTCAGGAAATACACCCAGACTTTCAGTGGAGGCCTGTTTAATCTGAACTAGGACCTTGTGAAAATTAATGTTTTCTTTCCCTTGGGCCTTTTGAAGATCAGCCTCTATCTCCTTGAATAAGTCTTTGGTCATAATGTCCCAGTCTATCTCTCACTTTAACTCCAGGGAGCATGCAGCTAGGACTATTTAAAATCATTACTCTCTAAGTCTGGGTGTGAGGTCATAAAAATTTCCCATTTTGGCATGAGGTAGAGGTTCAGAGCTTATGTTCACCGTCATTCCTAACTCCTTCCTCAGTACCCTAACCTCGTGGTCGAAGGTTGCCTGTGCGCAGTAGTGATCTCTTCCCTGACCACAGTGGGCGATTCTTCACCATTCTCCTCCAACTGTCTTGGCCTAGGCTTGGGTAACCACGCAGACCAGCATCCCCTCATTACACAAAAGAGGCAGAGCAGAGGGGAAAGTGCTCTCAACTATGTTTTTCCAGCAAAGGTCAGGCTGCCCTAGTTTTGGAGATAGCAGCCATGAATACCCGTTGTTGACTGATTTGTCCCTGAAGCTGTTTGATTTTAGCTAATTACAGGAAGTGGACTGCTTCGCGGGGGTGGGGGGAAGCAAAACTATGTTGCTGAATTAAATCCTTCAAAACTCCCTTGCAACTTCTAACTCCTCAATTAGTCCAGATTTTTACTTCAAAGCAAAAGATCCCACCTTAGGCACCAAATCCATTAGTTGGGATCCCCTGCTTATACTGTCCAGCAAAAGATGGTAAATCAATACTTTATTCCAATGTTTGGTCTAGTTTTTCACCTTGAATAACATGCTCTATCGTGTGCCTCCTATTCTCAGCATAACCAATTGTGCAAAACAGCATTGTTCTTGCCAACTATCACTTTTCTTATGCAACTTATCTACCGTCCCCTTAGCGCTTGGTATTTTTATTCAGCTTTAAGGCACACACGTACACTGTAGGGCACCTAAATCAGAACCTTTTTTTAACTAAATCTTGCCTTTCTGAAACTCTTTCGAAAGTCCATCAAGAATACACTCATAATCTCCTTCACAATCTCCTACAGTATATTCCCAGGCTATCTCCCGTGCCAGGCACACTTGTTTTCTCAATCAGATTCTCTATACATCATTCCTTAGCATATGCCAATGTGACACGTGGCTTCACTTAACTACTCCACACGTGCTTAACTACAACCTAAAACTGTTGCTTCTCAAATTTCAAGCCTCGACCACTGTGAATCCCATTCGTGACACCAGTTTGCAAATTTTCAAAGTTTGGGAGTCACAGATTACCAAAATAGGTGGTTGAGAATTCATAAGCGATTTTAAGGTAGTTTATTAGGACAAAAGTTTAGATATGATGCATTAGCTAAGTAGAAGGGAAAATTTTATGACCCATGACAGTTGAGAGTGGTTCACTGATTCCAGAGGACAAACGGATGGTTGGCACAGAGTATGCTGATCTTGTTCGTTTGTGGTGGCAGCATTCTGTTCTCTAGCTGAAGTGTTAAGAAACTATTCCTCCGCTCTTTCTCCATATTCCTTGGTCCATCTTCCATCTGAAGATGGTAGCTTCCTGACAAGGCCTGTCCCCTACCTCCAAGCACCTATTAATATACTTTGTTTCCAGAGCTGGTGTTTTTCCAATGGCGATCACTTGTTTGAATCATTTTGCCAATGAATACAGGACAGGTACCTAAGATATTAGGGTGGTCATATCCCCCTATGTCCAAGGTCACTGTTTAGTTTACCTCATGTTGAGGACCACTTGCTAGCCTTTACCAGATACTTGAATAGTTAAGAGGGGACTGAAGAGATCTTATCAACTTAGGAATGTTTACATGGAAGCCTGAATCAGGAGACCTTGATATTTCTAGGGAATGTTTCTGTGTTTTCCCAGAGAAGGAAAACAGTTTCTCTGCCAAGGTGGCCTTATGCTATGTCTATCAATTCCTTAAGAATTCTATACTTATTCTGAAAAGTATCATTTATTAAAGGTCCCATTTCTTACAGTCTAGATGTCTTTGTTGTTGAGAGAAACTGGGGCACAATCATCTACATACAGAAGCTCTTTGATTAGTGTTTCTGTGATGTTGGTGGGGGCATGCAGTCTATAGAGATTGAAAAATATATGCGTATGAAACGCAATGTTGATACCCGGAGGTATGTTTTTGGCAGCTTCATTTAGCATTGCAGCAAAGAAGAGATTGAAAGGTTGGGCAGCCACGATGCAGTCTTGCTTTACGCTGCTGGTTACTGCAAAGGCAGTCTCACTACAGGCACAAACACATCCAATCATATCATCATACAATAGGTGCAGGATTTTGACAAACATTTTCTACATCGTAGCTTGGAGACAAGTGCCATTGACCAGGTCGACGCTGACAGTCAAAAGCTTTATAGGCAACAGTCTGGGCTCCCAACAGGTCTTAAAGTGGACCAACAGATTTTTGGGACGATAATAGAGTACAGTTATTTTCGTTGTGATTTTTAAACAGTAGCCCTTAAAAAAAATCATGTCTGATTAATCATCTATAGTTATTTTATAAGAATGGGATAACTGAGAAATGTGAAAAAAAACAAGGGCATGAAAGTAATTGAATGGTGAAGCTGAAAAGTTACTTAATTATTATGCCTAATTTTTACTTTCATTTTATTGAAAAGGACACATTATCCACTTCAACAAAAGGTTTGTACATTAGTTAATTTATTGTAGCATAGATTACTGCTTTTAAGTGACTATGCTTGCAGCCAAATAAACGTATTGATTCCTCTGCAGAGCCAGACTCTGGTTCTATTCAGCTTTTTATTGGAGTGGAGCTTCCTTTCACTGTTTTCTTCAGGTGATGATAATTAGGCAAGATCTTCATCAGAAAGTCTAGCTGCAAAGTTTGTGGCTGTAAATAAAAAGATTAGATACTAACTGAATATTCAAACACAGGATAACAGCTTTCTAAGTTTCAGACAACTGCATTTCATCATGTGGATAAGCAGCAAAATTAAATTTCAACGAGAACAAAATTCATTAAGCTGCCACTGCATGTGAATGTTCATTTCTTTTTGGAATTGGTGGACTTGAGTAATGGAACACTTTTCCACATTTAATCCAGAGTCAATACTAACTTGCTTTACAGTATGAGCAAATGCAAAATAAGTCATCTTGACTGCTCTAATATTGGTGTAGACTCCCTACAGTGAATTTTGCTCTTGTGTAACCTGAGCTTCCATTTTCACTACCCAGCCTAGCACTACAATCAGGCACAGCAACCTTCCACAATTATATCAAACTTTTCATCGGTGTCAATAAGCTTTTAAGTTGACCAAGTGTTTCATAAGAATGCAAGCAGGAGGCCATATGGCTTTGTGAGCCTGCTCCGCTATTTACTAAGATTAAGGCTAATCTTCAACTTTAATCCCACTTTCCTGTCCTATCCATATCTACTTTTTGTACTTGAGTTGATGCTGAATTCCATTTTCTGACTGACACTTACTGTTTCAGGCTCTGCACTGCTCATTAACAATTATTCAACCTAAGTGGCTGAAGAGACACAGTTACTTGCCCTGTTCAGAAAACTCCGATGCCCTGCATTTTTTTTGGATCTTTGATTGACGAGAACTCTGCTATGCAAAAGCCCAAAGCTTTCCTTTAAAGAAGTATCCTTTGATCTAAGAATATGTTAGGCCCTTTAAAGTAAAGGCCACAGGAATTTTTCTTTATGTAAGACATATACAATTATTTTTGAGTAAAATGTTTTGTACTATGGAGAAAACTTTAAGGAAGCCAGTAGCTACTTTACTTCTAGTAGGAGGAAATAAATGACTTCATGAATAATAGTCAGCAGTATAATACAACTGAAGAAGACTATTACATTCACGGAAGCCTCAAGATAAGAAAAGCACTGATCTTTTAAAGGTTACAAAATTAAGATTTAAGCTATAGAATATTTAATGTGGGCTGGCGCCAGATGTTAAGGGATGGAGATGATATGGAAATGAAAGCTGAACTAAGGGATGAATTGGATTCAGAGATTAAGAACAGTTGAGTTCAACCTGAGACAGTTGACTGGGAGAAAACGGGGTTGATGGCAGGGGTATAGAGTTAGTGGTGGGGAATCTCCAAATCATAGTTCATCCAAGCCTAGATGCTGGACTAGCATAGAGGCAGAGAGGTGGTGCGGCGAATTTATGGATAGGATAGAAATAGGCAGAAGATGAACTAAAAAGATTACTGTAGGTTGATAAGTCATCTGATCCAGAAAGAGTGCTTCTTTGGGAAACCTAGAATGCAAAGGCAGAAATAGCAGAGGATTTGGTCACAATCTTTCAATTATAATTTGATACAGGAGTACTGCCAGAAAGCTGTAGGATTGCTAATGTTATACCACTGTTTACAAAGGGGGAGATGGAGAAACCGGGAAAGTACACGTCAGGCAGCTGATCTTTGATGGTGGGGAAGTTATTGGAAAAAATTATCAGGGAGAAAATAAATTTTCATTTGGAAAGGCGTGGGTTAATCAAGGAGAGCCAGCATGGATTTGTTAAAGGCAAGTTGTGTCTAACTTGATTGAATTCTTTGATGAGGTAAATGACAAGACTACTTGCAAAGTACTGCAGTAGATGTTGTATTTATGGGCTTTCGATAAAGTGCACACAGTCAGCTTGCTAAGCAGTCCATGGAATTGAGAAAACAATAGTACGGATACAAAACTGACTTAGTCACAGGAAGCAAAGGGTGCTGACAGACAGATATTTTTCATACCAAGAGGTGGTTTGCAGTGGTGAGCTCCAAGGGTCAGTTTTGGGTCCATTACTCTTTTCAATTTTTATAAATAACCTACACTCAGGGATAGGGAGTAGCATTATAAAGTTTGCAGGTGACATAAAACTTGGCAAAGTTAGTGCAAGTGATGAGGTTACAGATTCCAGGATGATAGACAAGATGAAGAAATGGGCAGAAGCATGGTAGATAGAGTCAATGTGGAGAAGTGTGAAGTGATGCATTTTAAGAGGGCTAATATGGAAAGACACACTATAGTATAAATGACACAATTTTAAAAGTGCAGATGAGCAAGAGACCCTGGTGACCATATGCACAAATCCTTAATGGCAGCAAAGCAAGCTGATTTGGTAGTTGTAAAGAAAACAGATTTCTAAATAGAAGGATAGAATATAAAAGCAAAGAGATCATGCTTAAACTTTGTAGATCGCAGGTTTGGCTTTAGCCTGATTATTTTTTGACAATTCTGGGCACCACACTTCAGAAGAGATGTAAAGGCTTTAAAAACGGTACACAGGTGGTTTACCAAGATGTTACTAGGGATGAGGAACTTCAGTTATGGGGAGAGGTTATAGAAGTTAGGACTGTTCTCTTTGGAACAGACAAGGTTCAGATGTAGCCTAACAGAGGTTTTCAAAGACGATAAGAGGTTTTGATAGAGTAAAGAAAAACTATTCCCTCTTGTGAGTGGGTCAATAACCAGAGGTCACGGTTTCAAAATAGGGTTGTAATCTCAGGATTACTCCCTGTGTCACATGTCAGTGAGGCTAGAAATAGGAAGGTAGTGTAGCTAAACACGTGGCTGAACAGATGATGTAGGAGGGCTTCCGATATCTGGATCATTGGGATCTCTTCCGGGACAGGTGGGACCTGTACTAGAAGGACGGCTTGCATCTAAACTGGAGGGGCACCAATATCCTGGCTGCAAGGTTTGCTAGTGTCACTCGGGAGGGTTTAAACTAGTATGGCAGGGGGGTGGGAACCAGAGCAATAGGTCAGCAGGTGAAATAAATGACTGGGAACTAGTGAATATGGCCAGTAGGACTAAGAGGAAGAGTAGGCAGGGAGAAATTACTGAACACAGTGGGACTGGGGGTCTGAAATGCATTTGTTTCAATGTGAGAAGTATAATAGGCAAGGCAGATGAGCTTAGAGCTTGGATTAGTACTTGGGACTATGATGTTATTGCTATTACAGAGACTTGGTTGAAGGATGGACAGGATTGGCAGATAAACGTTCCAGGATTTAGATGTTTCAGGCAGCATAGAGAAGGGTGTAGAAGAGGTGGGGGAAATTGCACTGCTGGTTAAGGGGAATATCACAGCTGTACGACAGGAGGACACCTCAGGGCTCATGCAGCGAGGCAATATGGGTAGAGCTCCGGAATAGGAAGGGTGCAGTCACAATGTTGGGGGTTTACTATAGGCCTCTCAATTGCTGGCGGGAGATTAAGGAACAGTTATGTATGCAGATTTTGGAAAGATGTAAAAGCAATAGGGTTGTTGTGGTGGATGATTTTAACTTTCCCTATATTGACTGGGAATCACTTAGTCCTAGGGGTTTGGATGGTGCTGAATCTGTAAGGTGCATCCAGGAGGGCTTCCTGAGACAATATGTAGATAGTCCAACTAGGGAATGGGCAATACTGGACCTGGTATTAGGGAATGAACCTGGCCAGGTGGTCGAAGTTTCAGTAGGAGAGCATTTCGGGAAAAGTGACCATAATTCAGTAAGTTTCAAGGTACTGGTGGATAAGGATAACAGGAATCCTCGGGTTAAGATGCTTAATTGGGGGAAGGCTAATTATAACAATATTAGGCAGGAACTTAGGAATCTAGATTGGAGGCGGATGTTTGAGGGCAAATCAACAACCGACATGTGGGAGCTTTCAAACGTCAGTTGATAAGAATTCAGGACCTGAGGTTCCTGCTAGGATAAAGGATAAGTATGGCAAGTTTCAGGCACCTTGGATAACGAAGGATATTGTGAGATTAATCAAAAAGAAAAGGGAAGCCTTCGTAAGGGCTAGAAGGCTTGGAACAGATAAAGCCCATGGAGAATATAAAGAAAGTAGGAAAAAATTTAAGCAAGGAGTCACGGGGGCTAAAAGGGGTCATGAAAAGTCATTAGCAACCAGGATTAAGGAAAATCTCAAGGCCTTTTATACATATGTAAAAAGCAAGAGGGTAGTCAGGGAAAGGATAGGCCCACTCAGGGACAGAGCTGGGAATCTGTGTGTGGAGCCAGAAGAAATGGGAGTGATACTAGATGAGTACTTCTCACCAGTATTCACCAAAGAGAAGGACATAGTGGTCGATTTGTCTAGGGAAGAGTGTGTAGACAGCCTGGATCATATTGAGATTAAAAAAGGTGTTAGGCGTCTTGAAGAATATTAAGATGGATAAGTCCCCAGGGCCAGATGGGATCTACCCCAGAGTACTGAGGGGGGCAAGGGAGGAAATTGCTGGGGCCTTGACAGAAATCTTTGTATCCTCACTGGCTATGGGTGAGGTCTCAGAGGACTGGAGAATGGCCAATGCTGTTCCATTGTTTAAGAAGGGTAGCAGGGATAATCCAGGAAATTACAGGCCAGTGAGCCTTACGTCAGTGGTAGAGAAATTATTGGAGAAGATTCTTCGTATCAGGGTTTACGACCATTTGGAAACAAATGGGCGTATTAGTGAGAGGCAGCATGGTTTTGTGAAGGGGAGGTCGTGTCTCACTAACTTGATCAAGTTTTTCGAGGAAGTGACAAAGATGATTGATGATGGAAGGGCAGTGGAAGTTATCTACATGGATTTCAGTAAGGCCTTTGACAAGGTCCCTCATGGCAGACTGGTACAGAAGGTAAAGTTGCACGGGATCAGAGGTGAGCTGGCAAGATGGATACAGAATTGGCTTGGTCATAGAAGACAGAGAGTACAGTGGAAGGGTGCTTTTCTGAATGGAGAGCTGAGACTAGTGGTGTTTCACAGGGATCAGTGCTAGGACCTTTGCTGTTTGTAGTATACGTAAATGATTTGGAGGAAAATGTAACTGGGCTAATTAGTAAGTTTGCAGATGACACTAAGGTTGGAGGAGTTGCAGATAGTGAAGAGGATTGTCAAAGGATACAACGGGATATGGATTGGTTGGAGACTTGGGCGGGGAAATGGCAGATGGGGTTTAATCCTGACAAATGCAAGGTAATGCACTTTGGAAGGTCTACTTCAGGTAGGAATTATACAGTAAATGGCTGAACACTTAAGTGCATCAAAGGGCAGAGGTGTACAGGTCCACAGGTCACTGAAAGTGGCAAGGCAGGTGGATAAGGTAGTCAGGAAGGCATATGGCATGCTTGCCTTCATCGGCAGGGGTATTGAGTATAAAAGCTGGGAAGTCATGCTGTAGCTATAAAGAACCTTGGTTAGGCCACACTTGGAATATTGCGTGCAATTCTGGTCACCACATTACCAGAAGGATATGGAGGCATTGGAGAGGGTGCAGAGGAGATTTACCAGGATGCTGCTTGGTCTGGAGGTTATTAGCTATGAGGAGAGGTTGGAGAAACTCGGATTGTTCTCACTAGAGTGACGGAGATTAAGGGGCGACTTGATAGAAGTTTACAAAATTATGTGTGGCATGGACAGAGTAGATAGTCAGAAGCTTTTTCCCAGCGTGGAAAAGTCAATTACTAGGGGACACAGATTTAAGATGAGAGGTGAAAACTTTAGAGATGTGCGGGGCAAGTTTTTTTATTCCGAGGGTAGTGAGTGTCTGGAATTCGCTGCCAGAAGAGGTGGTGGAAGCAGGTAAGATAGTGGTGTTTAAGAGGCAGCTTGACAAATACATGAATAGGATGGGAATAGAGGGATATGGACACCGGAAGTGCAAAATGTTTTAGTTTTGACAGGCAATATGATCGGTGCAGACTTGGAGGGCCGAAAGGCCTGTTCCTGTGCTGTACTTTTCTTCGAAAAAAAAAATCATTGGCAAAATACTAAGAGGGGTGATGAGGAGAAATTTCTTCAGTTGTTGGGATCTGGAATGCTCTACCTGAAGAAGCTGAGGACATTGATTCCACAAATAATTTTAATAGGGAAAAGAACAGGCACTTGAGGATGAAGAAGTTATAGGGCTAGGAATAAATGACATGGATGTGGGACTAAGCATGACTGCCCTTTCAAAGTGGCAACATAAGCACAGTGGGCTGAATGTTCACCGTCTGAACTGCAAGCTTCTATGATATCACTCCACTAACACCATTACAAGTAGAACAATATACGTGCAATGCAAAATACATTTTTTTTCATTGTTCAGCAGAAGTATCTTATATATCATCTTCATTCATCTGATTACTTTTTCTCTAGCAAACTCATGACATCTGAACAAGTACCTGGATGGAATAGCATAGGTACAGTGGCCTAATGGCTATAGTACTGGATTAGAAACTCAAGGTGCCAGGAATTCAAAGTCCACAATGGCAAATTGTGAAACTGAATTCAATATATCTGGTACTTTGTGAGTGAGCAGCAAAAACAACAACAAAAGCTGTTAAATTGTTATAATATTCCAATTTAGTTTACATGTCCTTCTGGGAAGAGAACTTGCTACCCTTACCCTATCTGTTCTAGGGATGACTCCAGTCCCACATAGTGGTCAATTTAATGCCCTCAGGATAACTCAGGTGAGCAATAGATACAGCCCTGCCAGTGTCACTCTCATTCCCACAACAAAAAAAAATCAAAATGTGTATCCTTGTGTCTAAATCCCCTCATGACTTTGTTCCCTCATCTTTTTAAATTCTTCCAGCCATACACCCCTCCGAGATCTCTCTGCTCTTCCAACTCTAGCCTCTTATGCATCTCCATTTCCAACACTCCACTTTTGGTTGCTATGCTTTCAACTGCCTAGGCCCCAAGCTGTGGAACTTGCTCCCTAAGCAATTCCACATCCCTTCCATTTTCTCTCTTCCTTTAAGAAGCTCCTTGAAACCTAATTTTTTGACTAAGTTTTTGGCCATCTGTCCTAATATATCTTTATGCGGTTTGGTGCTAAGTTTAATTTGGTTATGCTCCTGTGAAGTGCCTTTGGAAAGTTCAGCTATGTTTAAGACACTATATAACTGCAAGTTGTTGTTGTAAACTATTACAAAATCTTTCATTGGATTGCTGTTCCTCAGCACACAGATCTTACCTGTGGACGTTCTGACTGCACTCTTCGCATACAGTCTATCCCGTAGATAACTGTGTTCTCAGGAACAACTTCACAGGAGTTTACTTGACAACATGCTCCAATAATGCAGCCACTGGTTAGGATCACATTTCTACCTATAAATGCTGAGACAAAAAGAAATTACACAAGTTACCAATGTCTTATTTTTTTATGCAGTGGCTCAAGCAAAACGCTTCAAAAGAAATTTCAAAACGTGCAATATAATTGACATCAATTTATTCAGGAAAAATATAATTGAAGCAGTAACATCCATCTGTGGATGCATGCTATGCTGTTAAAATTAAAATGACATAATTGCTTAAAATTAATACCTTGAATGAGAAATTGGGATTGTTTGTGCCTGTTTTTAGGCTCCTTGAGTGCCCTTAGAGCTCCCAAGCAGCACCCACAATGTGAGCTCCCAAGTAGCACTCACAATGTATGTGTACACTTGTGGGGCAAATCATGCTGAATGCCATATTCAATATGGTTACAGCAGTGAATGGCCACTGGAGGCACACAGAACATACAGACCATGATGACAATTAGGAGCAGGACAAGCTGCTGAGTGGGTGGAGGGTGGGGGGGCTCTCAGCAGGGGCCTTACCTGCCCAATCGGATTTTCCTATCCGGCTTTTGACAAGGAACAATTTCAAGATGTCTAGGTTCAGTAAGGATGTCCTCACCGAAATTAGCCACCTGCTTTAGCCATAACCTCAGGCTCAGAACAGGCACGGACCTCACTGCCAGTGGCTATGAAGGTGACCATGAAGGTGAGCTCTTAAGCATCTGGTTCCCTCCAGGCTGGAATGGGGCATATTTGTTTGTTGTATTTGCAGGGGGGTGGTCACTGAGGCTCTCTAGTATTGAAAGCTAACTACATATTCTCTCTTGTCAGATAACAACAGATAGAGTGAACACCTGTAGCCAGTCCTTCGGCAAGAACACAATCAACTTTAAAAAAGCCAACATTTAAAAGACCAAAGAAAGTACTGAAAAAAGGCTGTTTGTAATGGACAATTTTCAGAAATTGGCTGAACTCTGCCTTCAAGCATTCCACAGAATCGTGGAACTGGACCTAAAAGTCCCTCAATGCTGATCAACAGATGGCAGAGGCAATTAAGTCACACAATGAAACGTCTATTCAAGATTTAAACAATTTTGCCTCAACCATCAGATTGCTGTGAACTGCTATTGAACTGTAAATAATACCTACAGGCTAATGAGCTTTATGAGTTACTATGTCTGAATATGCCCCCACATTCCTTGGAAATGCAAATCCCAAAGAACTGTTTCATGAGAGCGAAGCATGATGTGATAACCAGGATCTTCTCCATCAAATACTTTCATATGTTAATTGACCATTTGTGAACCCAGGGTATGAGAGTGTAAGAAGGCACAAATTTGGCGATGGGTTTGTGGTAATTATTGTCATGAGTGTGATTTTAAGTAGTGTGTGTCTAGCAGTAACAGGAGTGGCAGAAACAGCAGTAGGTGCACTACACAGTATGGAGCTTCTCAGAAAATAGGTTTAATAAAAGGGGTTGGATGAACTAAAACAAGACAATTAAGCTAAAGGAACAGCAGTAACAGAAGAAGCAACTCTCCTCAAAGATTAACAGCGTCAGTGCCACTCAGAAATGACAAGAACAGTGTACGAGAGTATGATACTGATTTAATTTAAAAGGAAACAGGATACTGAGATTTGTAAACTGTCAATGCTAAACAGCATTTGTAAGTTGAAGTGTTTTGTCACTTAATGTAGAATACAAGTACACACACATATCTGCTTCTGAACCCCAGCTTCCCGTGTAAAAACCAGAAGGGTCCTTTAATCTTTTTCTACAGCAGAGGGCAATACATCTGGGACTTAGCACACCCTACTGGCAGGTTTTTTATATAGCAGTTAACTAAAATGTCCTTTTACAAAAAAAAAGGATAAACATTAAACACAAACATCACATTTCCTCTCCCATTAGCCAGGAACAAATCGATCAGGCGGTTTGTAGATTCGCTTTGGTCTAGAGAGCAGTGTTGGCTTAGGTATCTCAGTTTGTTTGTTTAGAAATGGAAGGTTCTGCTGTTTCACTTGTTTCTGGTCAGGTTCAACAGTTGCAGATACAGGTGCTATAGGTTTGTCAATTGAATCAAGTCATTTTTCGTCAACTGGAGCAGATGTTTCCCAGAAATCTTCCAGTGACTGGAGATCCCTAGAAATTTGGTTCTTTGGATTTGGCTTCTCTAATCTGGTTATTAGTCTGTCTCTTCCAAATTCCAGAATCTCAGGAAGATTCAACATCATAGGTCAGTGGCCCTTGACGCTTGATGATTCCTCCCAGGAACCACTTTGGTGTTCCACAGTCATTTCAGACCCAAACAGACTGATCCAAATTAAACTCATGAGTTGGTTTACTTGTGTAATGTGACCTTTTCTAATCAAGTTGCCTTGAACCAATCTTTCCTTTCAAATCCAGACACAGCAAATCCATTCTGGTATGCAATCATCTTCCAAACATCAGATCTGCAGGAGATACACCTGTTGTTGCATGTGGAGAGTTACGGTACATCAAAATGTTCTTCAGCTTCAAATTCCAATCTGTTTGCATCCTCCCCTTCAATATGGCCATTTTGAATGTCTGGACAAAGCACTCCGTTTCACCATTTGATGATGGGCGGTAAGGCAAGATGAGAATTTGCTTGTTCCCATTGTTTTTCAGGAATGTTTGAAATTCACATGATGTGAACTGCGTGCCATTGTCAGACACAATCTGCTCTGGCAACCTAAAAGTAGTGAACACATTCCAGAGAGCATCAATGGTCTTTGTTGAAGTAGAGTCATAGAGGTCTACAGCACAGAAAAAGGCCCTTCGGCCCATCGAGTCTGCACCGGTCAAACAAGTATCTAATTATTTTAATCCCATTTTCCAGCACTAGACCCATAGCCTTGTATGCCATGGCATCGCAAGTGCACATCCAAATACTTCTTAAATCTTGAAGGTTTCTGCCTCTACCATCCTTTCAGGCAGTGATCTCCAGATTCCCACTGCCCTCTTGGGTGAAAAAATTATTCCTCACATCCCCTCTAAACCTGTCCTAACCTTCCTGAATGAGCCATGATGGGTCTTTGTTGCTGATTTTTTTTTTTGATGAAATGTATTTTTGTTGAACATTTTGAATTGCTTCTTTAAATGTTTTCCACTGTTTATTTACTGCCACACCTTTTAGTCTATTTACCCCATCAACCTTGGCTAGTTCTCCTCTCATGTATAACTAATTGGCTTTGTTTAAATTGAAGATTTTTATTTGGGACTGGAGTATGTCACTTTCAAACTTAACATGGAATTCAATTGCATCATGATCACTATTTCCCAGCAGATCTTTTACTATGACATTACTAATTAATCCTCCCTCATTACATAATACTAGAGCTAAAATAACATTTTCCCTAGTCGGTTCCACAATGTATTGTTCCAGGAAACTGTCACAAAAACATGCTACAAACTCATTTTCTAGAGCATCCTTTCCAATTTGATTATCCTAATCTATATGAATATTAAAGCCCTCACAATTATTAAATTGCCTTTGTTACAAGCTTCAATAATTTCTTGTTTAAAGCTCTGTCCAACAGTATAACTATTTTTGGGGGCTAAAAGCTACATCCACCAATATTTCCTGACTCTTCCTAATCTCCACTCATACAAATTCCACTTCTTGATCTTCTGAGCGCAGATCCTTTTCAGCAATGTCATCCACTGTAATAGGAGAAGTCAACTTCATGGGAATAACATGCAGCCACTTTGTGTGGGCATCCACTGCAATCAGGAATGTATGTCTGAGAAGTGGTCAGGCAAAGTCCACATGAAGTCTCTGCCATGAGTGGTCAGGCCAAGCCCATGCATGTAATGGGTCAGGTGCAGGAGACAATTTCATTTCTTGGCATGGAAGGCAATCACTGACCATGCCTTCGATGTATTTATCCGGAGTGCTTTCCTTTTGACAACTCCCATGTGACTGAGGTGAAGTTCTTCTAACACTCGTGTTTGGAATTTGAGAAATAACAACTCTGATTCCCCATAACAAACAAGAGTCTTGCAGAGTCAGCTCAAATCTACGCATGTAGTAAGATCTAAGCTCAGTAGTCACATCTCGGGGTGCACACCAACATTTCTGTATGTACAGGTGAACTTTGGACAGCACACATCCCTCTGCATTTCAAGTCGAATTTGATCCACTTCAACAGGTAACATGTCTATTTGGCTCACATTGAAAGCAACTACTTCACTTCGGGTTGTGGAGCTATGGTGTAACCGAAGTCTGGAAAGTGTGCCTGCATTTCCATGATTCTCAGTACAGTAAAATGTAATTTCGTACTGGTAAGCAGATAAGATCAGTGGCCACCTTTGTAGGCATGCAGCAGCACATGTTGGGGTTTCAGATTTCGGACCAGGTCAAAGGCTTGTGGCCTGTAATTAACATGAACTTACACCCATACAAATATTGGTGGAGCTTCTTGACTCCATAGATTAGTCCAAGAGCTTCCTTCTCAATTTGGGCATAATTTTGTTCTGCCTTGGACAATGTGCATGAGACAAATGCAATGGGCATTTCACTGCCATTAGGAAATGTGTGGGTGATGACAGCTCCAACAACATATCCAGAAGCACCACAGGCTAGGCTGACAGGTAATTTATCATTGAAATGTGCTAGGACTTTAGCAGAAGTGAGTTCTTGCTCGAGTTCCTTGAATCTTTCCTGACAGGCTTATGACCAATTCCATTCTTTACATTCTTCTTCAGCAGATTATTCAGTGATGCTGCCTTGGTAGCCAAACTGGAAATGAACATGCCGTAGTAATTCACAAGTCCCAAAAATGAATGACGCTCCTTAACATTTTGGGCTGTGGTGCATTCACCACTACCTCCACCTTTCTGCGTGAGGTTGAAAGGCCAATTTCATCGATCACATGTCCCAGATACTCTACTGAAGACTTCAGGAACAAGCATTTGGATTTCCTACAGCAGATGCCTTATTTTTTCAGTCTATGCAGGACCCTACCTAGGTTCCCTAAATGAGTTGGGAGGTTTTCCCTGGTGATGAGCATGTCACCTTGGAAGCAGATTACACCAGGGAGGCCTTGCAGTATTTTGTCCATGGCCTGCTGGAATAAGGCTGGTGATGACGCGATTCCGAATGGTAATCGTTTGTACTGATATAGACCTGTGTGCTTATGGTTGTATGATCCCTGGAATCTTCACTCAGCTGCATTTGCAAAAACGTGGGTGATAGGTCAAGCTTTGTGAATAATTCACCTCCATTCAGAGCAGAGCAGAGAACAGGTCCTCAATTTCTGCTAGCGGGTACTGATGCACTTCCAGGAAAGGATTAACGGTGATTTAATAATCACCACCTATTCTGATAGAGCTACCATCCTTCACCACTGGGACGATGGGGGCTGCCCACTCTGCATAATCAAATATCTGAAAATTTTCAAGTCGTTCTAGTTCCTGCTCAATTTTCTGTCGCATTGAGTAGCGAACTGAATGTGGTTTGAAGAACCTTGGAAAAGCTTCAGTCTTCACAAGAAGTTTGGCTTCAATGTCTTTAATAACTCCAAGACCTTCTTTGAAGACATCAGTATGCTTGTCTAACAAGGGCTGCAACATGGGGTTGCAACACACTTTATTTTATTCCAGTCCAGGCAAATTTCCTTTAGCTAGTTTCTGCCTATAAGCCCTTTCAGAATGATAAGTGGCAACTTTGCTATTTGATCTCCATAGTTAACTTGAACGAACATTTTTATAAGTATATTCACAGGCTCACCAGTGTAGGTGCTAAGCCGAAGGAGGGTTTTCTCCAATGGACATTTCTCGAAAATTTTCTCCCATATCTTCTCTGAAGCAATAGAAACAGATGCTGCAGTGTCAACCTCAATTTCAACTATTTTACCAATTAAGGCAATGCCAGCTTTTAGTCCTTCATCTAGTTTCAGATCAGACTGAATGCAATGCAATTGCTCTTCTGCATTGTCACTGTTAATTTCACTGTCTCGTCTGGACTCGCATTACTTTTGTATTTTGTTCCCAAGTAATGTGTCTTTTTAAACTGTTTATTTTCAAGCACCACTCGTATGCGTGCTCATTGTGACGCCCTCTTCTTGGCGGTATTGCTTTACTGTGATCAGCCTTTGATCTACATGCACGCTCTAGGTGTCCTTTTTTTCCACAGTAGCGGCAATCAGCGGTTTTCCACTTACAGTCTTCTGCATTATTCCCTGTTTCATTACAGCAGTTGCATGCTTAGAAGTATTCCTTGGCTTTCCTATTTTAACTACGACATTGTTAGAATGCGCTTTCAAATCTCCAGCTTGTTTCTCTGCCATTTCAATGCTTTGCGCAATCTCGGAGGCTTTCTTCATTGTCAACTCTAGCTCTAACGATCTGCGCTGAATTCTTTAATTTCTTAGTCCGCAAACCAAGTGACCACGCAAAGCTTCTTCCAGGTAACCTTTAAAGTCACTATGTTCCGTTAATTTTCTCAACTCGGCCAGGAACTGAGAAACTGATTCACCTTCATGCTGTTCTCTTCGGTGAAACTTGAATCCCTCAGCAATAATTGCTGGTTTGGGATTGAAGGGCTTTTCCAAATGTCCACAAGCTCTTTAAAGCTTTTATCTCCTGGCTTGTCAGGGGCAAAGAGATTTCTCAGTAAAGTGAAATTTTTCATTCCGATGACTGTAAGAAACACTTGAGGCCTGCTTTTCCTCTTCAAGCTCATTCGCAATGAAAACCTGTTCCATTTGCTCGACATAAGCTACAAAGTCCACAGTAGCTGGATCAAAAGCCTCTAAAGCCCCTAATAATGATGATCCCATCCTCCCCGCCACGTGAAGTGTTTTGTCACTTCTTAACAATTTAGAATACAAGCATACACACGTGTATCTGCTTCTGAACCCGTTTCCAGTGTAAAAAACGGAAGGCTCTTTTATTCTTTTTCTATAACAGAGGGCAATATATCTGGGACTTAGCACACCTGACTGGCACTTCTTTTTAACTAAAATATCCTGGGGCACTGTGTGCAGTTTTGGTCTCTTACCCAAGAAAGGATATACTTGCCATAGAGGGAGGGCAGCAAAGGTTCACCAGACTATTTCCTGGGACCGTAGGATTGTCGTGTAAGGAGAGATTGGGCCGACTAGGCCTGTATTCACTGAAGATTAGAAGAATGAGAGGGATTTCATTGAAATGTATAATATTCTGACAGGGCTGGACTGGATGCAGGGATGATGATTTCTTGATTTCTCTGGCTTTTGATGGAGGGGGGGGGGAGAAGGAGGAGGAGGAGGAGAGGGGGGTCCAGGACAAGGGGTCACAATCTCAGGATGTGGGATAGGCCATTTATGTTCGAGATGAGGAGCAACGTCTCCATTCAGAGGGTGGTGAACCTGTGGATTTTTCTACCACAGAAGGCTGTGGAGGCCTTAATATATTTAAGAAGGAAATAGATAGATATCTAGACTTTAAAGGCATCAAGGGGTATGGGGAGAGAGCCAGAATATGGCGCTGGGATAGAGGATCAGCCATGATCATATTGAATGGCGGAGCAGGCTCAAAGGGCCAAATGGCCTATTCCTTCTTCTATTTTTCTATGTTCTTTTACAAAACAGCATAAACGTTAAACACAAACATCAGATGAGTACTGATCTAACGTATGGGGAGCAGAGTATTCATGTTTTTAGGTTTATTGAAGTTACAATAAATTATTAAAAGGGTTATGAGCCTTGACCATTTTCTCCATTCTGACATGTTCAGGCCAAACCTTAGAGTTAGGAGAATAAGAGGGGAGGTGCAAGTTCACCTACCTACATACCTAGCTTCCTCATGATGGCAGGGTGTCACTGACTGCCTGCACATCACTTTGCAGGTGCCATATGGTAGCTCTAAGATACCGCGACCGAAAGCAAATCCATTCCCTCAATGCCTAACTAGAGTGAAACCATATGCAGGGAACCATGCAGATCAATTCGCGGTATCTTGGCAGCAGTCATGACACCTTCATTCTGTAGTGGAATGATCATCTCTTCCTCCTTTTTCTTCTCTATACTTAAGTCACTGTAGTAAACCAAATGTTTGCTATTGGCAACAAGGGCTTTCTGCTGACTTCATGATTCATGACTCTGGTGCTCAACCCATGCCCACATGAACAGCATACATAAATGGAAAGCAATGCTGCCACATGAAATGACAGCAGACTACTGGCATGCTGAAACAATTCTGCTGCCTGGAATGTTTTGGAGGTGGCTTGTGGAGTGGGTATCAAGATCATGGTGGTTTGCTGTATGCCGCACAACCTCCCCATCGTGAGGCAACAGCCCTCATCATTAACAGTAACAGAAGCAGCAACTCCTCAAGGGTGAACAGAATCAGTGCATTTCAGAAATTACACAACAAGCAGCTGTGGAACAGTAGAAAGAGAACAAAAATGAGGAAGAGGAAGAGATATGGCAACCTTTCTGCTTGGGTTGTCCACAAATAACTCATCCAACTGTGATACCAGTAACCACAACCCCAATTCCTTATTCACTAACAGTCCACACCTTACCTAAGCTGTCACTAACCATAACAGAGATTGCTTGGCTGCAATGCAAAAATAAAAGCCACCACAAAATATCCATTCCAAACTAATTGTACTGTGGGAGGATGGGTCATCATGGTTGACTATCCGGCAATGTGTGCAAGTTGCGAGATGTGGCTGTGAGGCTCGTAGAAGTTAACTCTGTTCTCTCTCCACAGATGCTGCTAGACCAGCTGAGCTTTTCCAGCATTTTCTGTTTTTGTCGTAGAAGTGATGGGGATGAGGTAAACTAAGCAGTGTCTGAGGCTAGTCATGCAGTTGAGAGGGTATGGCATTTCAATATGCATTCACTGATCTAGACCGCTCCTGTGAGATTATTGAACATCTAGCTACACTGCTTCCAGGTCTTTGGTGCTCAAGTTCTGGCACTGACCTCCATAGCTATCAGCTCCCATCGCCTTCTAAGCGTGTGTCTGGACAGCATCCGGCAGCTACAGGATATCTCTCCTCCTTTCTACCTGCTTCATCAAGGTCTCCAATGCATTGTCTGAAAACGCTGGAGACAACTCTCTCTCATGATGGACCATTCTTCAATGCTTCCCAGGTCACTTTCAGTTCCTATATGACCGCCAGCACCTTCTCCAGCCACAAGGCACCACCGCTTTAAAGGTGCAGGGAGGTGAAGAGGAAAAAGGATGTCGATTCATATAAAGATTCAACAGAAATTCAAAGAAAGCTGCAAGCAGATAAAGAGAAACAGCTAAAGGACATGGGTGATGAATTAGAAGCGGAGTGTTATGAAAGTATAATAATTTTAAGAATATTTTTCTGGTTTATTGTAAAGTAGATTTACTGGGGCAGGGGGAAGTAAGTATAGTTGGTTACAAGCTTTAACTCATCAATAGAAGCTAGGTGCTTGATATGTTAATAAGTAAACATGGATGCTGGCTTAGCATGTAAGGCGTGAAGGGAATTTGCATTTTTAGATAAATTAAGGGAGATTTGGGTTTCAATGAGATCTGTCAGTTTACAACTAGCCAGATAAGCAAGGCTAAAAAATGTGTTTATTTTTCCCAAAGGTTACTGACAATAAATAGTAGCAACATGAAAGTTTTTATATTGTGAGGAAGATATAGTTTCAAAGACACACAAAACAATAGAATTTACATATTAAAAGGAGAGAAACATATATAAAGGAGAATGAGGCTGTGTTAGGAGTGTGTGAAATTGCCTTCATGAAGTCTCCAGTATTTGTCTGCTGTCTACTGAAACTGGAGAAAAGCCATTTGGAATTCCACTGTCCAGAGTATTATGTTAATCTGCTGTTTAAAATCTATTTTTGGTCCATTGCCTTAAAGGGGGTTTAACTGGGAGTCAGGTTAATCAGGAACTTCAGGAGTTAATAGAGTAGAAATTCGTAGTCTTATGTATTTGCTCAAATTCTTTTCTTTTGTTAATAAATATTTTAATCGATTTAAAAAAAAATCTCAGTCTCAGTGGACTTATTACTTCTGAATTCAGTGTACACATATTGAAATAAATAGATTGCAAAACCGTTGTGATAGCGCGATCAGGTTTCCCTCATGGATTTGTTCTAATTTGCAGCGTCATAACACGAAGAATCAGAAAGGCAATATGCAGCAACTTTTCCAAATAATTTGATCAATTACACAAAGTTTCAACCTTGCCCTGCATCGCATTCAGTCAGCTTCAGGCAAGAATGAAATTGAAGCGAATAAAATTGCTGCATGATGGCGTGAATACCTTTATAAAGATGACGATGAGTCAGAATTTAAAGGCCAAGTTGAACATGAGCCTTCTTCACTTCAAGCTATGGCACAGTGAGCCATTTATCAGATAGCCAGCTGTAAGACCACAGGTCCAGATGATATACTGGCAAAGTTACTTAAGATGGAAGGAGAATCGGTAGTAGACAGGATGCATGGAATCTGTGTGGCACTGTGGGAGACCAGTGATGGGCCGGAGGACTGGACTGACTCTACCCTTATCCCTCTTCCAAAGAAAGGTGACCTGAAACAGTTTACAAATTATAGAACAATTGCTTTGATCTCCACGCTAGTAAAATCTTGCTCAAGATCATCCTGGTACGGATCC
The DNA here is from genome assembly GCF_017639515.1 of Carcharodon carcharias. Classification (NCBI taxonomy): domain Eukaryota; kingdom Metazoa; phylum Chordata; class Chondrichthyes; order Lamniformes; family Lamnidae; genus Carcharodon; species Carcharodon carcharias. The sequence goes on along the minus strand of NC_054467.1, from coordinate 45,294,936 downwards.
AGAAAAAGATTGATAAATAAGCTGGATTTCAACATGAGATTAAGTCACTAACCGTAGAATCATAATACGTAAAAAAGTTCGAGAACATCAGCAGCCCGTATACATGTATTTTGTGGATTTTGAGAAGGCATTCGATTTGGTGTCTCACGAGAAATTCTAGTCGACAATAGTAGATATGGGACACCCACCACATTTAATCAGCTTTTTAAAAATTCATTCATAGATACGAGCGTCACTGGCTAGGTCAGCATTTACTGCCCATCCCCAATTGCCCTTGAGAAACTAGTTAGCTTGCTAGTCAAGTTTTATCGTATGCAACGAGCTAGGGTCAGACTTGCCGGCACCCTCTCAGAATGGTTCAGTGTCATAAAGGTGTTAGGCAGGGGGTGTCCTCTCACTATATTTATTCAACAACCTAGCAGAAATGTTTACAAGATTGACACTTGATCGATACAAAGGTGGGATACCAATTGGTGGTATCACCAATCAACGGCTTGAATCTTCGATATGCTGATGAAATTATTCTGCTCGCCATTTTAGTGGAGGAGCTACCGAAGTTAGTGGATTGTCTTGATCAAGTTAATTGGAAATACAGTCTCCTGCTCAATGTTGACAAGACAAAAGCGATGGGCATGGGTGGAAAGACCTGTAAGATCCTGATTAATGGAGTTTGGCTTGAATATTTTGATATCTTCCGTTATCATGGGTCACTCATCATGCAAGGTGCAGAGTCTACCAAAGAAATTTGGGCTAGACTTAACAAAGATCATGACGTTGTGAATTCACTTAAGGGTATGGAGTAGTTACAGCACCTTGATTACAATGAAAATTCATCTTCTAAATGCCCTTGTATGGCAGTGACAATGCATGGCCATGAAAGTTAGATGATCAAGAAGAGTGATGAGGTTCGAATAAGAGCATTTGAAATGAAAGGACTCAGATGGATATTACATGTGTCATGGACAGCAAAGCAGACAAACAAGTGGGTGCTCAAGAAAACAGGTGTTAACAGGAACCTGTTTGTAACAATGATATCAAGGAAGCTCACATATTTTGGACATGTGATGTAAACAGAAGGTGGGTGTTTGGAAGAAGAGGTGATGCAAGGAAAACACCTGGAAAACATACACAAGGAAGACCCAAGATGGCATAGATGGAAAATATCAGAATGTGGACTGGACTCTATGGGACAGGCAGTGAGGGCAGCAGAGAAATCAGTGGAGAAAGATTGTTCATACTGCAGCCGAGGATGGATGATGACAGAGCCACATATGATGCTGGCCCACTGCTAAACAGCACACTTAACACTGGCTGCATGTTGAAATCAATAGCAGCATTAACTTATTGTGCTCCTGAATAGCCATCAAAAGATGCAGGTTAAACACACATTGCAATCCCTGTGACCTTTTTCAAGAGCCATCGAAACTAGCCTCCTGGTGTCTGTTGCATGGAGAGGTGTTACATATATTTGCCTCAAATTTCGTATCCATAAAACAGCAACAAAGGAGGGTGAAATGAGAGGGTAATACTTCAGAGGGGGTGGAAGATTCAGGGTTGGACAATCTGACACCTAAACCTTTCTACAGCCACCACCAGTGCAACTCAAAGGCCATAGGGCCATAAAACATAGGAGAAGTAGGCCATTAAGTCCATCGAGTCTGCTCTGCCATTCAATGGGATCATGGCTGATCTGATAATTCTTAACACCACTTTCTTGCCTTTCTCCCATAACCTTTGATTCCCTTATTGATTAAAAATATGTCCAACTGAGCTTTGAATATACTTCACGACCCAGCTTCTACAGCCCTTTGTGGTAAAAAATTCCACAGATTAACTACCCTCAGAGAAGAAATTCTTCATCCGTCTTAAATGGGTGAATCCTTACTGAGATTATGCCCTCTGGTCCTAGGCTCTCCCACAAGGGAAAACAATCACTCAGCATCTACCCTGTCAAGCCCACTAAGAATCTTATATTTTTCAATAAGGTCGCTTCTCATTCTTCTAAACTCCAAAGTGTACAGGCCCAACCTACTAAACCTCTCCATACCCAGGATCAACCTAGAGAACATTCTCTGGACTGTCTCCAATGCCAGTACATCTTTCCTTAGATAAGGGGACCAAAACTGTTCACTGTATTCCAGGTGTGGTCTAACTAATGTCTTGTATAGTTTTAGCAAGAATTCTATATTTTTATACTCCATCCCCTTTGAAATAAAGGCCAACATTCCATTTGCCTTACCTATTACCTTTTGAATCTGTATGCTCACTTTTTGGGATTCATGCACGATGACCTCCAAATCCCTGGATTGCAGCTTTCTGCAGTCTTACTCCATTTAAATAATATTCAGCTCCTCTATTTTTCTTGCCAAAGTGCATAACCTCACATTTTCCCACATTATATTCCATCTGCTAAGTTTTTGCTGACTTACTTAACCTGTCTATATCCCTTTGTAGACTGTCATCCTCACCACTTGCCTTCCCACCTATTTTTGTGTCATCCGCAAACTTGATGATAGTATATTCACTTCCCACATCCAAGTAATTATATATAGTAATTAATTTTGGCCCCAGCATTGATCCTTATGGCACTCCACTCGTTAAAGGTTGCCCTCCTGAAAATGCATTGTATGTATTTTTCTTTCAATTTGATACTATCCTTAACTTTCTTGGTTAATCATGGTTGGTTTATCCCATTCCTGTAATCTTTCTTCCTCACTGAGATATATTTGTTGAGTCATGAACTATTTTCTTAAACGTCTGCCATGGCTCATCAGCTGTCTTTTCTGCTAAACTCCTTTCCCAGTCCATTCTAGCCAACTCTGCCCTCATTCCTTTGTAATTACCTTTATTTAAGTTTAGCACAGTTGTTTCCGGCTCAAGCTTCTCAAGCTGAATGCTAAATTCTACCCTGTTATGCTCACTGTTTCCTAGGGGATCTTTTACTCTGGTCATTTATTTAACCTGCCTCATTAAACATTACCAGATCCAAAATAGCCTGATCCCTGGTTGGATCCACAACATATTGTTCTAAGAAACTGTCCCAAATACACAGTGAATTCTTGATTGTGGCTACCTCTGCCAATTTGATTTTCCCAATCTACATGAAGATTAAAGTCACCCATGATTAATAAATTGCATTTTTTTTTTTTACATACGCTCATTATCACCTGATTCATTCTGTCTTACAACATAGCTACTGTTAGGGGGCCTATAGACCATACCACCGAATGTCTTCTTCCCCTTGTTATTTCTTACCTCCACCCATATGGATTCTACATCCTCCGATCCAAGATCATTTCTTGCTATCGTACTTAGTCCATTTTGTACTAACAAGGCTACTCTACTACCCTTTCCTTCCTGCCTGTCTTTCCAAAAAGTCACATACCCCTGAATGTTAGTTCCCAGCTTTGATCTCCCTGTAACCATGTCTCCATAATGGGTACAAGATTGTATCCATTAACCTTTATTTGTGCCATTAATTCATTTATTTTGTTCCAAATACTACGTGCATTTATGTAAAGAGCCATTAAATTTGCCTTTTAACCATTTTTCCCCCCCTTTGACTCTATTTACTGCTGTTTTATGTTTGGACACTGTCCCTTCCTGTCACCCTCTGGGTATCATTGCCTAAATAGCTGCAATGCTGCCAAATTCTTTTTCTTTGTAAGCCTATGTATTGCCTCTCCAGAGCTCTCCCCTCACCCCCCCCTCAATTTAGTTTAAAGCCCTCTCTACAGCCCGTTATTTGATTCACCAGAACACTGGTCCCAGCATGATTCAAGTGAAGCCCGTCCCACCAGAACAGCTCCCTTCTACCCCAGTACTGGTACCAGTGCTCCATGAGCCGAAACCCATTCCTTCCACACCAATCTTTGAGCCACACATTTAACTCCTTGACTTTATTTACCCTATACTAGTTTGTCCGTGGCTCAGGCAGTAATCCCGAGATTGTTACCTTGGAGGTTCTGCTTTGTAATTTAGCTCATAACCGTTCAAATTCTTTCAGCAGAACCTTTCTAGTCCTATCAACGTCGTTGGTACCAACTCAGACGACAACAACTGGATCCCCCCCTTTCCACTCCAACTTACTTTCCACTACTGAGATGTCCTTAACCCTGGCACTGGGCAGGCAACACAGTCTTCGGGACTCACACTCACAGCTGCAGAGAACAGTATCTATCCTCCTAATTGTACTGTCCCCTACCACCCACTTGATTGGCTCCCTGTACCACGGTGCCGTGGTCAGTTTGCTCATTCTCCTTGCAGTCACTGTTCTCATCCACACAGCTTGCAAGACCCTTGTAATTGTTGGACAATTGGAGGGGCTGAGGATCCTCGAATGCTACCTCCTGGGTCCTCATAGCTGTCTTACCTGTAGTCACACCCTCATGTCCCTGATCCCAGACCAAACCTGAATTACCTAATCTGAGGGGTGAAGTGGAGTAAAGTGTCCAAGTTACTCTCCCCTCCCTGATGTGGTGCAATGTCTGCGACTCGGACTCCAGCTCCTCAACTCTGATCTGAAGTTCCTCGAGATGCAAGCACTTACTACAGATGTGTTCACTTTGGATCACCTTGGTATTCAGCAGATCCCACATGCTGCAGCAGCAACACATCACCGGTCCTGCCATTGCTAATTTATTTTACTAATTCCTCTAGCATCCTCGCTCTTTACACTTTATTGTAATTTTTTTTACACCAGTATTGACCTTATACTTAACAAGCTATTTTTAAGAGAGAAAATAAAGACTAGAGACCTAAACACAACCAAAGACCTAACTTTATCTTTAAAGACTAGAAATACTCAATCAGCTGCTCCCTCCACTCTTTTTAAATGAATTCTCCACACTCATCCCGCTCAGATTTTAAAATGAAGCCTTCAAGTTGACACTCAATTTGATTAAGAAAATCCTGTACAGGTACAATTTACTGTTCTAAAGCAAGGTGACTAACTCAAACAAGAAAGTATGTCCCCTGCAGCTTTTTTCCTTTTAAGGAAAAAGTACCAAGTACATGGGAAATGGAGGCAGCTATTCAGCTCTGCCAGTTAGTTTCGCTATTTTATAAATTGCCATGGCAGATTTAAAACACAATTTCACTTTCTTGCCTTTGATCTACATCCTTTGATATCTATGGCTAAGAAAAGTCTGTCAATCTAAAATTTGAAAATTTAATTGGCCAGCATCCACAGCCTTTTAAAGATTTAGATTTCCATTACCAAATGAATTGCACCCCCAAGATAGTAGAGGCAATGGATAACGTGAACATTGAGAGGGAGGCGGCACTGGAAAAGCTGGCTATGTTTAGAGTAGATAAGTCACCTGATCCAGGTGGCTTGCATCCCAGGTTATTAAAGCTACTACCTTTAGATAATGGAAGGGCATGCCATAAATCTTCCAACTGTCTTTAGATATGGGAGAGGTACTTGAGGTTTGGAGTGTGGCAAGTGTGACATGCTTATTCAAGGGAAGATGAATGGAGAGTCCTAGCAACTACAGGCCAGTTAGTTTAACATCAGCAGTGAGTAAAGTTTTAAGGCAGAATTTTTCAGTCGGCATGCAGGGGTGTGCTGTCTCGTGACGACGTTGGGCGTGTGTCCCGACATCATCACGACATTTCATTCATCAGGCGCGCGCCGGCCGATAAATAGATAGCTTATTAAGGCCATTAAGGAAGTGATTATGGTAATTGTTAACGATGCCCGTCCAACCTTAAGGTTGGCAGGCAGGTAAAAATGCCAAGCGGCCTTCGCGTTTTTTAGGAAACCTCATTCACAAGTGGGATGAGGTTTCTTAAAGCTTTTGTTAATTAAATAAAAATTTTTTCCTAAGTATAAAAACATGTCCCATCTCATGTTTAAATAAATTTAAACCATTTATTCATTAATTACAATAGCGATTTAATCTCCCTGAGGCAGCTCCGTGACTCAGGGAGATTGAACCACTCTTTCAAGTGCTGGCCCTGACTTTTCCTCCTCCCGCCGCCTGTACAGGTAGCGCTGTGCGCTACGGCTCATGTCTTACGCTGGGTGGGCCTTAATTGGCCCGCCCGTGTAAAATGGCGGTGCGGAGCCGGTTGTGGGTGGCGATCGGCTCTGAGACTGCCTCCGTCTGCAGTATTCAGGCCTTAGGATCAATGATGGGGTCGGGTGGGGGCGAATCAACAGGCACTTGGAGAGGTTTGAGTTAATTAAGGAGCGCGGATTTGTAAAAGACAGATTGTGCTTGACTAATCCAATTGAATTTTTGATGAAGCAATAGAGAAGACTGATGAAGGGAGTGTGGTGGAAGTTGACTCTATGGATTTTAAGAAAGCACTTGACAAAGTAGCACATAAAAGGCTGGTTAACAAAATTCAGGCTCATAGAATTAGAGCCTCAGAGTCAACTTGGATGAAAAAAAATCAGCTTAACAGCGTGTCACGGTAGATGTTTTTTTTCACACTGGATGATAGACAGTGGTGTCCCTCAAGGGGTCATTGCTAGGCCTACTGCTTTTCTTTGCTATATATAAATGACTTGGATATTGAGTTTAGAATAATGAGAGAACGAAATATAGGATTCTGTGAGAGCTTGACAGGGTAGATGCTGAGAGGACGTTTCCCCTCATGGAGGGATCTAGAACTTGGGGGCACAGTTTCAAAATAAGGGGTCTCCCATTTAAGACTGGGGTGAGGAGGAATTTCTTCTAAGGGTCATTAATCTTTGGAAACCTCTTCCCCAGCAAACAGTGAAGGCTGGATCATTGAATATATTCAAGACTCAGTCAGACAGATATTTGATAGACAAGGGAGTCAAAGATTATGGGGTTCTGGCAGGGAAGTGGAGTTAAGGCCACAAATCAGATCAGCCATGATCTTATTGCATTGTGGTGCAAGCTCAAGGGACTGAATAGTCTACTCTTGCTCCTATTTTTTATGATCTTATGAGCTGAAGGATTAGAATAAGTGTGAAAAAGTCTTAATACAATTGTTTAGGGCCTTGGTGAGAACACAATGTATTATGTAGAGTTTTGGTCTCCTTATCCAAGGAAGGATATACTAGTCTTGGAGAAAATGCAATGAAGGCTTACTAAACTGGTCCTGGGATGAGAAGATTGTCCTTGGTGGAAAGACTGATTGGACTGGGAGTATATGAGTATATTCCTTGGAATTTAGAAGAATGAGAGGCGGTTTCATTGAAGCATATAAAATTCTTAAAGGGCTTGATGAGATAGAAGCAGGAAGGATGGCTGGGGAAACTAGAACAAGGGGTCACAATCTCAGAATAACAGATCAGCTATTTAGGATTGACATGAGGAGAAATTTCTTCACAAAGGGTTGTGGATCTATGCAATTCTGTATCCTAGAGGGCTGTGGCTGTTCAAGTGCCTGGAGATGGTGCAGGAAGTGGAACTGAGGTGGAAAATCAGTCACAATTGCACAGAAGTGGCAGAGCAGGTTTGAGGGGCTAAATGGCCAACTCCTGCTATTTATTTTCTTACTTTTCTTCTGTATTTCAACTCCCTTAAGTCTAATCTTCCATTAATTTTTGTACCCATTTGCTACCTTTTAATGATTTGCGTACATCCGTACTCAATATCACTGATTCTCCATAGCTCTTTGCCTGTCGTTAACATTCAGTTTTTTTCCCTTGGATCTAAAGTAATGACCTCCTACTTTAAAACGCATCTACCAGTTTTGCAACACTAAGTCTCTTTACAAATTCCTTATGCATCCATGTACTGTATATGTTAACTTATCATTTGCAATCTTGAATATATAACTCCACAATCCTTCCATGCAAGTGCACCTGATTTTTTTTAAAAAAGATATATGTACATGAAAAACTGAGGCCCTACTACTAGATTTTGGAGAATATCACTTTCCGTGTCCCACCAGACAACACTTCCTTTATCCTTACTGTGGCTCCTAGCTCCAATCAACTGCCAACCCATGTCATAAGGTTATCACCAATTTGATGTGGTTTTAATGAATTATAGAATATTAGTTGTCTACATCAGAGCAGTGGGAGTCATTCAAAAAGGAAATAATGAGAGTTCAGGGCCAACATGTTCCCGTAAAGGTGAAGGGTAGGACCAACAAGTCCAGGGAACCCTGGATGTCAAGGGATATAGAGGATTGGATAAGGGCAAAAAAAGGCTTATGGCAGATACAGAGGGCTGAAAACAGCAGAAGCCCTAGAGGAATGTAGAAAATGTAGGGGAGTACTTAAAAAAGAGTAATTAGGAGAGCGAAGAGGGGGCATGAAAAAACACTGACGGGCAAGATAAAGGAAAATCCCAAGGCATTTTATAAATATATTAAGGGCAAGAGGATAACCAGGGAAAAAGAGTAGAGTCAATTAGGGACCTAAGTGGCAATCTGTGCGTGGAGCTGGAGGACTTAGGTGAGATTTTGAATGATTACTTTTCATCTGTGTTCACTATGGAGAAGGACGACTTAGATATAGAAATCAGGGAGGGGGACTGTGACATACTTGAACAAATTAGATTGGAAGGGAGGAGCTATTAGTGGTTTTAGTGGGCTCAAAAGTGGATAAATCCCCAAGCCCAGGTGAGATGTATCCGTGGCTATTATGTGACGCAAAGGAGGAGATTTCAGGGGCTCTGACACCAATTTTCAAATCCTCTCTGGTCACAGGAGAGGTGCAAGAGGACAGAGGACTTGAGGACAGTGAATGCGGTACCATTATTCAAGAAGGGTAGTAGGGATAAACCAGGCCAGTGAGTCTAACATCGGTGGTAGGGAAACTATTGGAAAAAATTCTGAGAGACAGGACTAATCTCCACTTGGAGAGGCAGGGATTCATCAGGGATAGTCAGCATGGCTTTGCCAGGAGGAGAACATGTCTAACAAATTTGATTGAATTATGAGGAGGTGACTAGTTGTGTAGATGAGGGTAAGGCAGTTGATGTAGTCTACATGGACTTCAGTAAGGTTTTGACAAGGTCCCGCATGGGAGACTGGTCAAGAAGGTGGTCAAAGTGGTAAGAGCCCATGGGAGCCAGGGCAATTTGGCAAATTGGATCCAAAATTGGCTTAGTGGCAGGAGGCAGAGGGCGATGGTCGAAGGTCGTTTTTGTGATTGGAAGCCTGTGACGAGTGCAGGGATCGCTGCAGGGACCCTTGCTGTTCGTAGTGTACTTTAATGATTTAGACCTGAACATAGGAGGTTTGATCATTAAGTTTGCAGATGACATGAAAATTGAAGGTGTCATAAACAGTGAGGAGGAAAGCCTTAGATTACAGGACAACATAGATGAGATGGTAAGATGGACAGAGCAGTGGCAAATGGAATCTAATCCTGAGAAGTGGGAGGTGATGCATTTCGGGAGGACTAACATGGCAAGGGAATACACAATGAATGGTAGGACCCTAGGAAGTACAGGGGATCAGACCTTGGTGTACATGTCCATAGATCCCTGAAGGCAGCAGCACAGGTAGATAAGGTGGTTAAGAAAGCATATGGGATACTTGCCTTTATTAGCGAAGGCATGGAGAATAAGAGCAGGGAGGTTATGTTGGAGCTGTATAAAACATTGTTTGGCACATCTGGAGTACTGAGTGCAGTTCTGGTTGCCACACTATAGGAAGGATGTGATTGCACTGGAGAGGGTACAGAGGAGGTTCACCAGATGTTGCCTGGGCTGGAGCATTTCAGCTATGAAAAGAGACTGGATAAGCTAGGATTGTTTTCTTTAAGAGCAGAGAAGGCTTAGAGGGGACCTGATAGAGGTATACAAAATTATGAGGGGCACAGATAGAGTACTTATGAAGAAACTTTTCCCCTTTGCAGAGGTGTCAATGACCAGGGGGCATTGATTTAAGGTGAGGGGCAGGAGGTTTAGAGGGGATTTGAGGGAATTTTTTTCACCCAGAGGGTGGTTGGAATCTGGAACACACTGCCTAAGGAGGTGGAAGAGGCAGGAACCCTCAACATTTAAGAGGTATTTAGATGAGCATTCGAAACACCATAGCATACAGGGCTAAGGGCCAAGTGCTGGAAAATGGGATAGGTACTTGATGGCGGGCACGGACATGATGGGCCGAAGAGCCTGTTTCTGTGTTGTTTAACTCTGACTCTAGTGGTGGCTATCCGAAAGAGCTATCCAATTAGTCCCACTCCTCTGCTTTTTCTGCAATTTTTTTCCTTTGCAATTATTTTGAAGTTGCTATTGAATCCGCTTCCACCACTCTTAACCAATATGTTCACGATCATAACAATCCATTGAATAAAGAAGTTTCTTCTCATCTCCTCTCAGATTTTTTTGCCAATTACCAGAGATCAGTGTCCTCTGGTTACCAACCCACCTGCAAATGGAAAGTTTCTGCTTATTTATTTATCAATTCCTTATAATTCAAATATCTCTGCAGTATTAAATTTCTATTTAGCCTCCTCTGCTCCAAGGAGAACAATCTCAGCTTCTCTGGTCTCTCCACAATTTAAATCCATGGTCCTTTCCATCTTTGACATCCTTCCCAATACTCTAATTGAGGCCTAACTGGTGAAACATAAAGGGTTATCATGATTTCCTTTTTTTTCTATTGTATGCCACTTTAAAAAAAGCCAATGATCCCATAATGGAATGCAATTTTCCATCATAAGGCACACATTTCCTGCATCTAGAGTTCTTTGAAAAATGATGACTTAAGTACCTACAATTTCCTCAACCATTTATTTTTTAATACACTGGAGTGGCAAACCATCAGGTCCTGGAGATATGAAATAAAAACAGAAAATGCTGGAAAAACTCAGCAGGTCTGATAGCATCTGTGGAGAGAGAAACAGAGTTAACGTTTCAAGTCTGTATGACTCTTCAGGTCCTGGAGATTTGTCTCATTATATTCTCCAATACCTTTTTTGAAAAAAAAACTCGTATAAAGTCTAATAATTTCCTTCCTTTACCTTACTTAGTTTACTTTGTGCTACTGGTCACTACTTCTCCTGTCCTTTTCCTCCACTGTGAAATATATGCAAGTATTCAAAATCTGCAATTTTCTTATTACCCTTTATGGTCTCACCTGTCTAGCTTAATGGGCCCAGATTTCCCCTGGCCACTTTTCTTTTTATATGTTTATGTAAACTTTCATCGATAGCACTGCAAAATTTCCAAGTTTCTTTTGGTATTCCCGTTTGAACCTCAATACTTCAGTTATATCATTTTGTTGTACTTTGATAGATCTCCCAGTCCTCAATTTCCATGAATCTTTGTAATTTTACTGTCCTTTCTAAAGGTCAGTCAGGAACATTTAGTTTCCATTAACACCCAGCATATAGCCAGGTTCCCGCAATCATTATATGTCAAATTATTTAAGCTAAATTTGAGCTATTTAAAATTTCTTCACGAGGTATTAATTTGGCAGGCTAGGTCAGCATTTATTGCCCATCCCTAATTGCCCTAGAGATGGTGGTGGTGAGCCACTTTCTTGAACAGCTGCAGTCCATGTGGTGTAGGTACACACACAATGCTGTTAGGTGGCACATGCTTTATTTAATATACTACATGAATTATTTTTTTCGATCACTGTCCCTGTCCAGCTCATATGGTCTATTTTTTTTAGATGTTTAGATCTGTCACACAAATGAAAGTCCACAATTAAATGACAAGTCCACTGCAGAGATGCTCTCAGGTATCATGCTTTTCAGCAAGGTCATTTGTTTAATAATTTAATATTTATCTATACTCCATAGCTTTTTCTTACATTTCCGTGTGTAAACACAAAACATTGTGGTTGTCACTAAACATTCAATTGTCAAGATTCTGTGAAGCTGTTTAAAAATTCTGCTGCTGAGGCTCAAAACTTCATGTTACATTCAATCAACTGCTCGATTTAAATCAGTGCTCAGAATTTCAATAGGATCATGAGATGGGAGCACTCACGACTGAAGGAGCATTTTTATCCTCCTGGTTAGGCTTCTAACTCATTTGCATGCATATGTGTGTAAGCATGTAAGGTGTTGTGATGTGGCAGATCAGTGGACTATCAGTTGCATAGCACTAGCCATTCTCGACATCAGGACTCCATTCCTATCAACCCAGATTTCTGCTGATCTCTCATTTACTTGTAAAGGTCTTTGTGGATAATTGAAAATTTGAACAACACTAATTCAAGTATTCAGAATTCTACTGCATTTTGTTTATTTGGCATTTCAAATTTTTCAGAAATCACAGTAATCACAGCAATAAAGGTATTTCTGTAACCACTGATAAATCTTATGACAAAATTCTTGATTAGCCAGTTTCAGCAAAAAATTAGAATTTTTAAAAAAGCAACTTACCTTTAGATTCAATTACATTGTTATCTCCAATCTTCAAAGCTTCAAAACCTGATAAGTAGTTAAAGAAAGCTAACCTTTCACTGATTTCATCATTTTGATCTTTCTCTTCCTCAGATGACTAGTCATCCTGAGGAAAAGTCCTTACTATCTTACAAGTATTGCTCACAGCTCTCCCTTCTCTTCCACCAGCTCTGAGACACAGGTGAAATTCCAGTACCCACCTGCTGCGCTGGTTGAGTTGAACTGACTTGGTATAAAACAGGTATCAAATTTTGAACTCTCCTAATCAGCGCTGTTGTCACAGTGAGCCACTGGGAAGTCCAAGATTACAACACATCCAAAGCTAAGTTGTGATTAAATACTACCATTAGAGCCTTTTATCTCAGTATAGTAATTATTAAATAGGAGTACTACAGACGTACATTTTAAACAAAAACTAATAAACCTTGTCTCTACTGTATAAAAATATAATTGGTTAATGCATGAGCAAATGAAAAATCACAAGGATTTAAAAGCGATGCCTTTGTACTGAAATAGCTGTTGAAGTCAAAATCGAAGCAAACTAAAGAATATTTGGCCAAGAGAAACAAAAACTAATTTTTTGGGAATTTATGAATCAAATAACTCTGGATAACACCTTCGCATTCAAAGTGACACATCCAAAACATATGGATTGTGCTGGGTACGTAATTTTCATCATTTACTTATTTTCTTTCTAGTTAAGTCTATTTTGAAACTACAACCTTAAAGCAATACAACCATCTATTTTAGTGTAAATGGGGAAAATTTCTTTCTACAAATACTGAATTAGTTAATGTAGAAGGCTAAAAAGTGTAGAAATTGAAGGAGTAGATTTAAAGTAATTTGGTAGAAGGCATTGACCATCTGGTGAAAAATTAGAGAAAATAGCTCAACACAGAAGTCAGTGCCAACCCGCATTATGAATTTACTTAGATACAAGCTAACATTGTTTTGATTAAGTTGTTAGAATTATGTGAGCTAAGTATGATAGAATGTGTTTTAAAGTTTATGGCAATTTAAGAGAAGCAGGTTGCCTAAAGGATCTGTGTAAAGACTTATAGCTTGGTTTGGAAACAATAAATCTGAACTGGATTACTGATATCTTGAGAAGAGTGAACGGTACAGCATTGCAAAGTCTAACTTTTGTTGATTAGAGTTTAAGCCACCTGTATTCTAGTTAGAATTAAGAATATGTTGCAATATTGCCACCTAGCGGGGAGGCAGCATATGTCCCACAGTTATCATGACAATCTTGTTAGTTGCCAGAAATTTGGATTCTTAGTGCCCATTGTGCAGGCACGACGAGTGCAGGTTGAACATCCAAAATGGTGCCATGGCTCACATGAATTGGGCAAATTGTGGCAGATGCCATATTGATACATGCTTGCTGAAAGTATGCAATAGTGCCATATTTGTAACATCTCACTGTTACATCTCACTCTTTCTTGTTAAAGATAGAAAGGTGGAGTGAACAAGGAGGGTGCAATAACTGCACACACATTGTCTTGTGGGCAACTGCCCTACAAAGTAACGAAAAGGGACTCCACTCCCTTGAAGTCCAGCTGATGTGTGACCATTTGCAATGAATCATACAACCATAGAAAAGTTACAGCACAGAAGGAGGCCATTCGACCCATCTTGTCCATGCCAGCCCAAGGACACCCAGGTGCCCTTTCTAATCCCACCTTCCTGCACTCAGCTCATAGCCCTGCAGCCTAAAGCACTTAAGGAGCAGCTCCAGGTACTTTTTTTTAAAGAGTTTAGAGTTTCTGCCTCTACCACCAACTTGGGCACTGAATTCCAGACACCCACTGTGCGTAAAAAAGTTCTTCCCCGTACACTTTCTGCCACTTATCTTGAATCTATGTCTCCTGGTTCTAGAATTCTCCACCAAGGGAAACAATTTTATCCTGTCCACTCTATCTATTCCCCTCATAATTTTGTACACCTCAATCAAGTACCTCTCAGCCTTCTTTGTTCTAAGGAAAATAACCCCAACCTATCCAATCTCTCCTTTTAGCTACATTTTTCTAACCCTGGCAGCATTCTTGTAAACCTCCTCTGCACTCTCTCCAGAGCTACTACGTCCGTCCTGTAATGTGGTGACCAGAACTGCACACAATACTCCAGTTGTGGCCTCATCAGTGTTTTATACAATTCCAACATTATATCCCAACTTTTATATTCTATACCTCTGCCAATGAAGGAGAGTATTCCATATGCCTTCTTTACAACCTTGTCTACTTGAACTGCTGCCTGTGTACGTATGCCAAGATCTCTCACTTCATCTACCCCTCTTAGTATATTCCCATTTATTGTGTAATCCCTGCAACCGTTTGACCTCGCTAAATGTATGACTTCACACTTCTCTATGTTAAAATCCATCTGCCACTTTACCGCCCACTCCACCAACCCATCTATATCGTTTTGGAGGTTATGGCTATCCTCTACACTATCCACTACTCGGCCAATCTTTGTGTCACCAGCAAATTTCCCAATCATGGCCCCCCAAGTTCACGTCCAAATTGTTAACTTATAACACAAACAGCAAGGGTCCCAACACTGAGCCCTGTGGAACACCACTTGAGACAATTTTCCATTCGCAAGGGCATCCATCAATCATTACCCTGTTACAAAGCCAACCTTTTATCCAGTTTGCCACATTACCCTGAATCCCATAGACTTTTACTTTCCTGACCAATCTGCCATGTGGGTCTTTGTCAAATGCCTTGCTAAAATCCATATACACAACGTCCACTGCACTATCTTCATCAATCTCTCTTGTCACTTCCTCAAAGAATTCAATCAAATTTGTGAGGCAAGACCTTCCTTTAACAAATCCATGCTGACCATCCCTGACTAGTCCATGCCTTTCCAGGTTATTGCCTGGTATCCTGGCAGCAGTCCAACATGTCATCTGTATTAGTCAGGACAAACCAAAGGATACCTACTGGCCAACCAGAGCTATCCACTGACCACATAACTGATGACTCCAGTGCACAACATTAACAGCATGCATGAAATGAAAGCCATGTCATCTTTGAAATGTGACAGAACAGACCACTGGCATGCTAAAACAATGCTTCTGTTGCCTAGATCGCACTCTGGAGGAATCCTGGAATACTTGGGTGCCAAGCTTTGTAGAGGTCTGCTGCATCTTGGACAACCTCACCATCATGAGAGGACAGCCTTTGCTACTAGTTGTATAGCAAGCAGCTGAGGAGCAATAGCCTCTTTCTGCCCAGGAGGCCATGAACAACTCATCCTAATGACATACCAGTAGCTGCAACAACAATTTTGCAATGCAAAAATGAAAGTCACCACAAAATAAACACTTTAAAATACATAAACATTTACAAGTTTCAAGCCGTTTTAAAAAATTCTGCTTTTTATTCTTACAATCAAAGTGAATAATCTCACAACTCCCTCTATTATCATCCATCTGCCACCTTGTTGCCCACTCAGTTAACCTGTCTAAATCTCTTTGCAGCCTCTGTGTCCTCCTCACAGCGTACATTCCCAACCTAGCTTTGTATCATCAGCATGTATAGATACATTACTTTTCAATCTCTTCATCAAGTTATTAATATAATTCTAAATAGCGGAGGCCCCAGCACTGATCCTTGCAACACTCCATTAGTCACAGCCTGCCAACTTGAAAATGCACGATGCTGAGGCTGTCCAAGGTGCAGCAGACCACCACAAAGCTTGGCATGCAAGGACTCCAGGACAAAAGCAAAATGCTACAGATGCTGGAAGCCCGAAATAAAAACAGAAAATGTTGGAAAAGCTCAACAGGTTTGGCAGCATCTATGGAGAGAGAAACAGAGTTAACATTTTGAGTCTGTATGACTCTTCAGAGCTAAAGGGAAGTGGAAATGTGATGGATTTTATACTGTTTAAGAGGGGGCAGAGCAGGTGGAACAAGATAGAAGGTCAGGGATAGGTGACAGCTATGAGAAAGATGTCATGGACACAAGACAAAGGGAGTGTCAGTGATAGTGGTAAAGAGTGAAGAAGGTGCTGATAGTGGCATAAAGGTAAGATAGCATAAAGTGTTAATAGCAGAATCAGGGTCAGTACTAAAAGCAAAACATAAAAACAAGTGACAGATGGCCCTGTGGGAGGAGGGATGGGGTGGGGAAAATGGGTAAAAAAAAAAGTAAATAAATTTAAAAAATTTGGATTAAAAAGAGGGTCAAGATAGAGGGGCGAGTTGTTGAACTCAAAGTTAAGTCCAGAAGACTGTAAGGTGCCTACTCAGTAAATGGAGGTGCTGTTCCTCCAGTTTGTGCTGGGCTTCACTGGAACATTGCAGCAGGCCAAGGGCAGACATGTGGGCACGAGAGCAGGATGGTGTGTTGAAACAGCAAGTGACAGGGAGGTCTGGGTCTTGCTTGCAGACTGAGCGAAGGTGTTCCAGTCACCCAGTCTGCTTTTAGTCTCCCCAGTGTAGAGGAGACTGTATTGGGAGCAGCAAATACAATAGACCAAACTGAAGCAATTGCAAGTGAATCGCTGTTTCACCTGAAAGGAGTGCTAGGGGCCTTGGACGGTGAGGAGGGGAGGCAGCAAAAGGAAAGGTGTCGCACCTTTTGCAATTGCCTGGGAACGTGATGAGGAGTTGGGACTGATGGAGGAGTGGGCCAGGGTGTCACAGAAGGAACAGTCCCTACAGACTGCTAAGGAGGGTGGGTGGAAGATGTGTTTGGCAGTGGCATCATGCTGGGGTTGGTGGAAACGGTGGAGGATGATCCTTTGAATCCAGAGGCTGGTGGGGTGAAAAGGGACAAGGGGGACCCTATCATGGTTCAGGGAAGGAGGGGAAGGGGTGAGCGCAGAGGTGTGGGAGATGGGTCAGACATAGTTGAGGGCTCTGTCAATCACAGTGCCGGGGCGGGGGGGCCTTGGTTATGGAAAAAGGAAGGCATGTCAGAAGTGTGATTTTGAAAGGTGATATCATTGGAACAGATGTGACAGAGGCAGAGGAACTTAGAGAATGGGATGGAGTCCTTGCAGGAAGCAGGTGTGAGGAGCTGTAGCGGAGGTATCTGTGGGAGTCAGTGGGTTTGTAATGAATATTGATGGACAGTCCTACACCAGAAATGGAGGCAGAGGTCAAGGAAGGGAAGAGTCGGAGATGTTTCATGTGAAGGAGAGAGAGGGGTAGAAATTGGAAGCAAAGAGTGATAAATTTTTCCAGGTCCAGATGAGAGCATGAAGCAGCATCAGCAAGGGCTCCAGAACTCCTGTTTATCCCTACTCTTTGCTTCCTGTATGTTAACCATTCATCCATCCACACTAATAATATATTGCCCCAAACTCCATGGATCTTTATCAATCGATACTTGTCATCTCCAGATGCAAGTATTCCAATGCTGTCCTGGCCAGCCTTCCATCCTCTGTAAAATCAGCATATCCATATGCTGCTGGTATCCTATTCAGCGACTAGACCCCATCACCCCTCCTATCATCACCTTCTTGATCTTGGCTACACCTGTTCCTGTTGATTCACAGAAAGAATTTTGGAATAAGACCAAATTGTTACTGAGCGAGAGAAAGAAATGCGAAGGGTGTGAGTAAAAGCTTGGTCAAAGAGTATGTTTTAAGTAGGAGAGAGGTTTATGGAGGGATTTCCAAAGCTTGAGCCTGGATGGTAGAAGCAGAGATGGTAGAGATATTAAATGAAGTGAGGATTAACTGGAATGACGTAATGGAAAACCTGTCTATGCATAGAGTGGGTAAACTGCCATCTGGTTGGCCTGGATCACAGGTTTCTTAAGGAAATCGGGGTGGAGATAGCAGAAAAGCTTGCCATAATCTTTCAGTCTTCAAGGAAAGGTGTAATGACAGTATTAGTATCTACAGTTTAACATCAGTGGTAGATAAGGTTTTAGAAACAACAATCAGGGAAACATATCAACAGGCACTTAGAAAGGTTTGAGTTAATTATGGAGAGCCAGCACGAATTTGTAAAAGAATGATTGTGCTTGATCAATCTAATTGAGTCTTTTGATGAAGTAACAGAGAATGTTGATAAAGGGAATGCAGTGGGCGCTGACTGTATGGATTTTAAGAAAGTATTTGTTAAGATACCACAAAAAGGCTGATTAACAAAATTCAGGCTCATGAAATATGGGGGGGGGTTAGTGTCAACTTGGATAAAAAAACTGACTTAAGGACACAAAACAGTGAGGCGTCATAAGTGGTTATTTTCAGACTGGAGGATGGTAGGCAAGGGTGTCCACCACGGAGCAGTGCTAGGATCACTGCTTAAATATATATGAAATATATATGATTTGAAATATTGGTATACGGTGACATTTCAAAACTTGCAAATGATACCGAACTTGGAGGAGTGGCAACCAGTGAGGATGGTATTAATTGATTGCAACAGGACGGAAAAAGGCTAGCAGAATGGACAGACAAGTGCAGGTAAAATTTAATACGGAGAAGGGTGAGGTGATGTATTTTGGTAGAAGGGATAAGGAGACATAATATAGACTTAATGGCAGAATTCCAAATAGTATGCAGGAACAGAGATATTTGGGAGTGCATGTGCATCAATCTTTGAAGATGGGAGGGCATAGTAAGAGTTTAGTTAGCAAAACATTTGGGATCTTGGGCTTCATAGAGTATAGAGTAGCAAAGTAGGAAAGTTATTCTGAACATTTAGCTCTGGTTAGGCTACAACTAGAGTAATGTATACAATTCTGGTCACCACACTTTAGGAAGGATGTGAAGATCCTTGAGTAGGTGCAGAGGAGATTTACCAGAATGTTTCCAAGGCTGAGGGATTTTAATTACAAGGTTACATTGGAGGAGCAGGGTTTGTTCTCCTTGGAGCAAGAGAGATTTGATAGAGGTGGACAAGATTATGAGAGATTTGGATAAGGTAAGCATGAAAACCTGCTCCCATTAGCTAATAACACAAGGATTAAGGGGCACAGATAATGGTTTTGAGCAAGAGATGCGAGGGAATATGAGACTTTTTTTTAATGTAACGAGTGATAATGACCTGGAGCTTGCTGCCAATGAGGATGGTGGAAGCAGAGACAATCGATAACTTTAATAGGAAATTGGATAGAAAGGAAGGATAGGAAGCACTTGGAAGGAAAAAAATCTTGCTGGACTACAGGGATAGAGTGCATGAATGGGACTGACTGGATTGTTCAGGGAAAGTTGGCATAGACTCACAGGGCCAAATAGCCTCCTCCTGTGCCATAAGTGACCGACTGCATAAAAGGGGAAGCTAGGTAAATACATGAGAGAAAATGGAATGTTGATAGAGCGAGATGAATTAAGGTGGGAGGAGCTCACGTGGAGCATAAACCTCTGCATATAGTTGGGCAGAATGGCCTATTTCTGTGCTTTTAAATTCTATGTAATTTTATATAAGTGAGGCCACAACTGGAGTATTGTGTGCAGTTCTGGTCACCACATTAGAGGAAAGATGTAATAGCTCCAGAGAATGCAGAGGAGGTTTACACGAATGTTGCCAGGGTTAGAAAAGTGTAGCTATGAGGAGAGATTGAATAGGTTGGGGCTATTTTCCTTAGAACAAAGAAGGCTGAGAGGTGACGACTGAGGTGTACAAAATTATGAGGGGAATAGATAGAGTGGACAGAATAAAATTGTTTCCCTTGGTAGAGAATTCTAGAACCAGGGGACATAGATTCAAGGTAAGTGGCAGAAAGTGTAGGGGGGACATGAGGAAGAACTTTTTTACGCAGAGGGCAGTGGGTGTCTGGAATTCGGTGCCCAAGTTGGTGGTAGAGGCAAAAACTCTAAACTCTTTTAAAAAGTACCTGGGTCTGCACCTTAAGTGCTGTAAGCTGCAAGGGCTATGGGCCGGGTGCAGGAAGGTGGGATTAAAAAGGGCACCTGGGTGTCCTCGGGCTGGCATGGACAAGATAGGCCGAATGGCCTCCTTCTGTGCTGTAACTTTTCTATGGTTCTAAGTAGGTCTGCACACAGCACTAGTCTCTTATGAAAATCAATGAAAGCAAGGCACCCTTGTGGCACCAAGCACTCTTAACAGGTGGAATCTACACTGCACATTTCTAGCAAAACCTATCTGTTCCTGATCATTTGAGATTTAGTAGATTAATTGATCGCCACTTTGAAATCTCTTGACATGCCCATTACTATTACCCCTCCTTGACCTGTCAGCAGCCTTCAACACGGTTGGCTACACTATCCTTCTCCAATTCTATTCCGCCAATGTCCAGCTGGATGGGACTGCACTTAGCCGATTCTATTCTTACCTGCCTAATTGTAGCCAAAGATTTTCCAGATTTGATAAGGTGCCACATCAAAGGTTATTGCAGAAAATAAATACTTATGGTGTAAGGGGTAACATATTGGCATGGATAGAAGATTGGTTAGCCAACAGGAAACAGAGTAGCCATAAATGGGTCTTTTTCTGGTTGGCGGGATGTGACAAGCGGTGTGCCACAGGGATCAGTGCTGGGGCCTCAAATTTTTAGAATTCATATAAATGACTTGGATGAAGGGGCCGAACGTATAGTTGCTAAATTGACACAAAGATAGGTAGGAAAGTAAGTTGTGAAGAGGATGTAAGGAGGCTACAAAGTGACATAGGTAGGTTAAGTGAGTGGGCAAAGATCTGGCAAATGGAGCATAATGTGGGCAAATGTGAAATTGACCATTTTGGTAGAAAGAATAAGAAAAAAAATGATCTAAATGGTGAGAGATTGCAGAGCTCTGAGATTCAGGGGGCATCTGGGTGTCCTAGTGCATGAATCATTAAAGGATAGTATGCAGGTACAGCAAGTAATTAGGAAAGTTAATAGAATGTTATTGCGAAGGGAATGGATTACAAAAGTAGGGAGGTTATGCTTCAGTTATACAGGGCACTGATGAGAGCACAGCTGGAGTGCTGTGTACAGTATTGGTCACCTTATTTAAGGAAGGATGTAAATGCATTTACAGTTCAGAGAAGGTTTACTAAATTAATATCAGGAATGGGTGGCTATGAAAGTTCATGAGGAAAGGTTGGACAGGTTAGGCCTGCATCCACTGGAGTTTAGAAGAGTAAGAAGCAACATGATTGAAACAAAGCTTTAAGATCCTGAGGGGACTTGACAGAGTGAATGTGGAGAGGATGTTTCCTCTTGTGGGAGAATCTAGAACTAGGGGTCACAGTTTTAAAATACAGGATCGCTCATTTAAGACAGAGATTAGAAGAAATTTTCTCAGAGGATCGTGAGTCTTTGGAACTCTGTTCCTCAAAAGGCAGCGGGAGCAGAGCCTTTGAATATTTCTAAGGCAGCGCTAGATAGATTCTTGATAAACAAGGGGGTGAAAGGTTATTGAGGATAGGCAGGAATGTGGAGTGGAGGTTACAATCAGATCAACCATGATCTTATTGAATGGTGGAGCAGGTTCAAGGGGCTGAGTGGCCTACTCCTAATTTGTATGTTCATATCTGCAATGGCATCTCTTCCTGCAACTACACTGCTGCATCTGTTGTTTTCCCCTTGGATCTATTCTTGGCTGTCTATTCCTCATCTATATGCTGCTCTTTGGTGAAACTGGAAAACATGGCATCAGTTTTCACATGCACTCTGACAACACCCAGCTCTACCTCACCATGATCTCTCTCGACTCCTCCGCTGTCCCTAAATTTTCAAGGCTGCTCATTCTGACATCCGATAACGGATGAGCAGCAATTCCTTCAAACTAGTTATTTGGGAACCATTGTCTTAGGTCCCCACTACAAAAATCCATCCTCCCCCTGCACCAAGCCAGAGACTCCATCTCTCTCCCCAGCAACTCTGACGCCAAACCAGAACATAACTTTGTATCTGATCTCGAGATGAGCTTTTGATTACATATCTGTACCATCACTAAGACTGTCAATTCCATCTTCATAAAGTCACCCAATTCTGCTCTTGCCTCAGCTCATCTTTTGCTGTATTCCTCATCCATGTCTTACCTCTAGATTATTTCAACACATACTTGACTAACTTCCAATGTTCTACCTACCCTCCATAATTGAGGTTATCCAAAACTCTACTGCCCATGTATTTACTCACATTGTCTAATTCACCTATCACCCTGAGCTCACTGACCTACAGTGGTTCCTGGTTAAACTGTGCAATTTAAAAATTCCTATCCTTGTTCTCAAACTCCTCTACAGCCTCACCTCACCCCATCTCCGTTCTCCAGCCTCACAGCCACCTAAGAGATCCGTGCTCACCTAATTTTGACCTTATGTGCATTCCTGATTTTAAATTGCTCTACCTGTGGTGGCTGTGCCATCAGCTGCATATGGGATACAGGCTCTGGAATTCGCTCCCTACATTTCTTTGCCTTTCTAACTTGCTTTCCTCCTTTAAGACAGTCCTTAAAATCTATCTCCTTGACCCAAGTTTTTGGTCATCTGCCCCAATATCTCCTTATGTGGCACAGTGTCATATGTTGGGAAGTTTTATTTTGTTAAAGACACAATGTAAATACAAATGGCTGCTATTGTTGTTCTAGGTAGTTCTTTGTGCTTCCAGTTACCATAATCGAATATTTGAGATGGTGGTCCTCAGCATGTGAAAGCCAGATACTGGGCCAGATTTTGTTATAAGTGCAGTGAACAGTGCTTATTTATGTGGAAACCAGACAGAAACTTTTGGCAATCAAAGATGCGCAGTTAAATACAGAAATTCTGAAGTTGCTACCCAAGAAGTGCTGTTCTTCCAATGGTTTCCCCAAAACAGCAACTCCCAATCTGGCTGCCCATTCAAGTACATTGAAGAGTGTCAAATTGCTGTATGTTCTAAAGTTATGAACTAAACTTGTTGGATAAAGTTTGGGTTGTTTGTTCTAGTGCAAGTTAGCTTTTAACAGCACGGCAAGTCTTAAATTACTTACAAACCACCTCTCTGGCACTGAAAATTAACTTTCACAAGCATGATGTCTCACTTCTTTAGGAGGGGTCAACTATGCTGGAGATCCAAAAAAGAAATGATTTTTTTTCCTCCCCTTTCTCTCAGAATCCAATCTTTACCCCTCTCAATTTCACAAGAATGCATGAAATATGAGCAAGGATAGAACAACCTCAACTCCACTTTCCTGCACTGCGTATTTATCTGTTTTTTGTACAGCATTTGAGATTGAATTCAATTTTCTAACTGACACTAACTGCATTGCTCATAACCAATAAACTTGAAGAATTGCTAAAGGGTTGTTTGTCTTGTTCACAGCTGTGCCAGATGCCCTGCAGAGCACTTCACTTTTTGGATCTGTAACTAACAGGAACTTGTTGTGCACATGTCCATAGAAAGTTTATGGGTAAGTGAGACTCCTAACAAACTGCTGACACTGTTGGATCATTGCTGAAAGCGAAACCAAGCCCAAAAGGACAGTTGCATTTTTCTATTTTCCAACTTTCCTTCCCTTTTAAAAGTACCCTTTTACCTGAGGGAAAGTTAGACCTTTTAAAAGGCCACAGGAAATTTCCTTTACTTAACACATTTTAAAAAAATAAACTGCTTTATATTTTCTAGAAAAATTCACAGGATATCAGTGGCCACATTACTTCTAGGAGGAGGAAATAAATCTGGCTTTATCAATAACAGCATCTTTAGGTCAGCATTGCAATACAGCTGAAAAAGCAGGAGAAACATATGAAAAAGAGGATTATTACATTCACATAGGCCCCAAATAAGGAAAGTGCTGATTTTTCAGATCAAAATATGCTATACCAGCTCAGAAAAATTAGGGAACGTTTAACAATTTTGCTTGCAGTTTTTCCTTAGTTTCATTCATTTGTAATATTCTGAGCAAGTAAACTGATGACTAACAAATGGAAGGTGAAGATTCTTTGGAAGCATAAGTAAACGATTAGAGTTATAACACTGGAATTTTTTTTTAAACCTATACAATTCGCTATGCTTTCTCTTGAGAAAACGTAAAATTCTTGTTTGGTGCTTGTGCTTCACAATATAGAAAGTAATTAGTCCCAATTCCTAATGTCCTAAAGTTCACCCAAGAATTGAGAATTCTGGCTTATTAAGGGCATTCAGCAGAATCTACAAAAATGACCATCCAGAAGTAAATTTTTTCAAAACCTCAAAATAACTGAAGAATGATTTTAATTTACTGTGTATTTGTTGAACAGTAACTGACTTTAATCGCTGAAGTTTTACTAATTCTAATTAAAAGGATACACTCAGTATTTGACCACTATATAAAAGCAACATGACAATAACTGAGCTGAAAAGAAAAAGAACTTTGTGGACCTGCTGGAAATAACACTGATATTAAATAAAGAAGTAGGTTATTTTTGACTAGATTACAGTAACCAAAAACTAATACAACTACAGTATCTATGGAATCAGAAGTCACATCAAAAACAATTCCTGATTTTGCTTCTGTTCCAAGATTATGATGGTTTGGCAATGAAGACAAAGTCTTCTGGGGAAGTTGAATTCTCTAAGATTACCAACTGTTATGTTGGCTTTATCATAAAAATTTAGGGAACTGAAGGAGGACATTTGGCCCATAACGTCTGTCAGATATTAATTGTGTGTAGGTGGTTGGCATTAACTGGGGATTCACTTGTGGCCCTATAAATTGACAAACTAAAATTATGATGCTTGGATTAGGAGGTGTATGCTTGTAACATTTGATTCTGTTAATAAATGCTTATAAAAAAGTGTAAAGATTGGCTCCAGTTCTAGCCTTCACAACTAGTTTTCTGGAATATTAACACCAGATATTCTAATAGCAATTCCAGTGATAATTATATACAAGAAAGGATACGACATCCAACTTCAAATACATTGTTTGTTCCGATAGTCATAACTTTAGGTTCAATATCTTCCTTTTGAGGCATGAGATTTTCTGGATAGCTGGAAGATACAATAATGAATATTTTATTAAATTAAAACTAGAAAGCAAGGGGTCACTCACTGCTCAGAAGAAAATTCCAACTTTCATTTCATTCATGCACCTTTAACTCAGAAACTGTTCTAAGGCAATTTATGGGGTTGGGTGAAGGTAAAGAGGGGAAAAAAGAGTACATGAGCAGGTGCTGAGGCACCATGTGATGAGTGCATCATAGGATGAGTGCTTGAATGTTTAGTTTAAAAGTTAGAGTTTGAAAAGTTCTCAAAAGCTGTAGGCAGAAGTGGGGATGTTGGGGTGGGTTTTCCAGAGATGGCAATGCCAAGGCAGCTGAAAGTGGTGCAAGCACAAAGGATTAAGATCAGCAGGTCAAAGGATGCAAGAGGGGATCTAAAGATGATGGAAGTTGCAGAGATACTGGTGCTGCAAAACCATGGGAAAATTCGAAAATGTCAGAAAGGATTTAAAATGTAAAAGCCGAGGAACAGAAGCTAGTGTAGATCAACAAAGACTGCGATGATGGTGAATTCAGCAATGCATGACACGATAGGAGTGTCACGATACTTAAATTTATGTACCGCATAATATTTTATAATCTATTAAAAGTGTGGCACATAAATACTACATCACATTTACTTCCTGTCACATTTTGCTGGTAACATTCTACTGCTAACCGCTAAGCAAAGTGAGTATATATGCACTTACCATACGAACATGTGAAATAGGAGCATGGTCTTATAATCAGTAAGGGAATCAAGAGTTATGGGGAAAAGGCAGGAAAGTGGAGTTGAGGATTATCAGATCAGCCATGATCTCATTGAATGGCAGAGCAGACTCGATGGGCCCAATGATCTACTTTTGTTCCTACGTCTTATAAGTAGGCCATTCAGCCCCTTGAGCCTGTACTGAAATTCAATAAGATCATGGGCGATCTGAAACAAAAACAAAAATTGCTGGAAAAACTCAGCAGGTCTGACAGCATCTGTGGAGAGAAAGACAGAGTTAATGTTTTGAGTCTGTATGATGTATACGGACTCGAAACATTAAGACCTGCTTTCTCTCCACAGATGATGCTGTCAGACTTGCTGAGTTTTTCCAGCAATTTTTGTTTCAGATTTCCAGCATCTGCCGTATTTTGCTTTTATCATGGGCAATCTGTTTGTTTTGAATTCCACATTCTCATCTACCCCCCGAAAACCTTCAATTCCTTTTCCTAACAAGAATATTTCCACCTCTGCCTTAAAAATATTCATTGTCCCCGCCTCCACCACCTTCAGAGGTGGTGCTCCAAAGTTGCATGACCTTCAGAGAAAAAAATTCTCGTCATCTCTGTCCTAAGAGTGTGACTCCTAATTTTAAAACAGTGCCCCCCAGTTCTTGATTCATCCACATGAGGAAACATCCTTTCCACGTCCACCTTGTCAAAGCTGTTCAGGATCTTGTATACTGCAATCAAGTCATCCCTCGCTCTTCTAAACTCCAGTGGAGACAAGCGCAGTCTGTCCAACCATACCTCATAAGCCAACCCACTCATTCAAGGTATCAATCTAGTAAACCTCTTCTGAACTGCCTCCAAAACAATTACATCCTTCCTTAAATAAGGAGACCAAAACTGCACACAATATTCAAGGTGCGGTCTCACCAACGCCTTGTATAACTGAAGCATAACATCCTTACTTTCATGTTCAGTTCCTCTTGTAATAAAGGATAGCATTCCATTCGCCTTAATTACTTGCTGTACCTGCATACTAACTTTTTGTGACTCATGTACTAGAACAACTAGATCCCTCTGCACCTCAGAATTCTGCATCGTTCTTTAAGTAATACTCAGCTTTTTTATTCTTGTCAAAAGTGAACAACTTCATATTTCCCCACATTATACTCCATCTGCAGATTTTTGCCCTCTCATCAACCTACCTACATCTGTCTTCTTGTGTCCTTTTTACAACATTTCCTACCTTTTTGTGTCATGTGCAAATTTAGCTGCCATGCTTTTGTTCCCCTTATCTAAGTCATTGATATAGATCATAAAAAGTTGATGCTGTGTGTGTGTGTGTGTGTGTGTGTGTGTGTGTGTGTGTGTGTGTGTATGTGTGTGTCTCAGCTCACGATCTCATTACAGCCTTGGTCCAAACATGGACAAAAGAGGTGAAGTGCGAGTAAGGCCTGAGGGACAGCTAACTGGATTTCAGGTAGAACAGACCATAATGGGATTCGCAGTTATAAAAAATGCAAAATTTCATAATTATACATTAGGGCTCAAATTTGAAAGCAAGGAAGTGATATTAAATTTGTACAAAACACTCAGTAGGTCAAAGCAAAAGTATTACATGAAATTCTGTGCACCTCTCTATAAAACGGATATTATAACTATGGAAAGGGTACAGCAAGAGTAGCATAATGCCAGAATTGAGAGGTTATAGGATCTCTTTGGTATCTCCCCTTCAGAAAACAAAGTTTCAAATCAAACACCATCAGCTTGTAACAGTCAGTTGTGGTTTAGTTGGAGGCACTCTTGCTCCTAAGTCAGAAAGTTGAGGGTTCAAGTTGCACTCCAGGGCTTGAGCACAAAAATCAAGGCTTACAGTCTAGTATAGAATCGAGAGGCTGCTACACTATCGAAGCTTCCATCTTTCAGATGAGACCTAACACTGTGGTTCCATCTACCCTCTCAAGTTAATATAAGTAGTCTGTGTCATATTTTGAAGAAGCGCAGGGGAATTATCCCTGATGTTAAGGCCAATATCTATCCTTCAGAGTTCACAAAAACAGATCTGAACATTATTATATTGCTGTTGGTGAGAGCTTGCTTGCAGTAGTTACACAGCAATGATCTGCCCATTGATGCTCAGCTTGGGTTCTGCCAGGGCCACTCAGCTCATGACCTCATTACAACCTTGGTCCAAACATGGACAAAAGAGGAGAGGTGCAAGTGCTGTCCCTGACATCAAGGTAACACCTGACCGAGTGTGGCATTAAGGAGCTCTGGCAAAATTGAAATCAATAGGAAATGGAGGTTGGGGGAACTCTCCTGGTTGGAATAATATCTAGCACAAAGAAAGACAGCTGTGATTGTTTAGCACAATACTGCAGAAAACCTACAAGGGTATTAGAAAGTGCAAGGGTGAAAGTGAAAAGGAAATTAGGCTAACAAAAAGATAGCATGAAAACTATTGCCAAGTAACATCAAAGAAAATCCAAAGATCTTTTATAAATATATAAGGAGCAAGAGGATAATTAAATAAAGAGCAGGACATTAGAAACCAAAAAGGAACCTATGTACGGAGGTTTAGGATATAGACATGGTTTCTAACAAATATAAATTAAGGAATTACACAATCATTGTGGTTAAGGAGAGGTGTGTGAAATATTCAATCAATAAACATAGTAGCAGAGGGAAATAGTAAGGGGTTTAGCATCTTTGAAAGTAGATAAATCACCAGGCCCGGATGAAATGTATCCCAAGTTGCTAAGAGAAACAAGGGAAGAAATAGCAGATAAAAGCAAAAAACTGCGGATGCTGGAAATCGAAAACAAAAACAAAAATACCTGGAAAAACTCAGCAGGTCTGGCAGCATCTGTGGAAGGGAGCACAGTTAACGTTTCCAAGTCCACATGACTCTTCAACAGAACTAAGGAAAAATAGAAAAGAGGTGAAATATAAGCTGGTTTAAGGGTGGGGGGTTGGGACAGGAGAGCTGGATAGAGGGCCAGTGATAGGTGGAGATAACCAAAAGATGTCACAGACAAAAGGACAAAGACCTCTTTGTCCATTTGTCTGTGACATCTTTTGGTTATCTCCACCTATCACTGGCCCCCTATCCAGCTATCTTGTCCCAACGCCGCCCCCCCCCCTTTAAATCAGCTTATATTTCACCCCTTTTCTATTTTTCCTTAGTTCTGTTGAAGAGTCATGCGGACTCGAAACGTTAACTGTGCTCCCTTCCACCGATGCTGCCAGACCTGCGAAGAAATAGCAGAGGTGCTGATCACCATTTTTCAATCCTCTCTGGTGAGAGGCATGGTGCTGGAAGACTGAAGAACTGCTAACATTATACTGTGGCTTAACAAGGAAGGAAGGTATACACTAAGTAATCACAGGCCGGTCAGCCTAACTTCAGTGACGAGCAAATCATATGAAAAAATTCTGAAGTATTGTATAAATTGTCAGTTTAAAAAGGCACAAATTATTAAGGATGGCCAGCATTCATTTGTTAAGGGAAGTTTCTGTGTGGCTAATTTTATTTTGAGGAGATAACAAGGAGGTTGATGAGAGTAGCACATTTGCTGTGAACTACATCAGTTTTAGCAAGGCTTTTTCAAGGTCCCACATGGCAGATTGGCCAGAAAAGTAAAAGACTGTGGAATCCTAGAGAAAGCAGCTGGCTGGATCCAAAATTAGTTCAATGGCAGAAAGCAAAAGGTAACAGGTGACACATGCTTTTGTGACTGAAAGATTGTTTCCAGTGGGGCTCCGCAGAGATCACTACCAGGCATTTTCTTTGGAACAGAGGAGGATGAGGGGGGATTTAATTGAGGTATATAAAAAATTATGAGGGGGTTAGGTAGAGTAGATATGCAGGACCTATTTCCTTCGGCAGAGAGATCAATAACCTGTGGCCATAGATTTAAAGTAATTGGCAAAAGGTTTAGAGGGGAATTGAGAAGAAATATTTTCCCCAGAGGTGGTTAGGGTCTGATGACACTGCCTAAAAGGGGTAGAAGAGGCAAAAACCCTCATTGCATTTAAAAAATACTTGCATGTACACTTGCTCATCACCTACTGGGTTACAGACCAGGAGTTTGAAAATGGGATTGCTCTCTCAGATGGTGCGTCTTCATTTCACCATTATAGCTGCCATTTTCAATCCCTTACCCAAGTCCAATTAGTCCCTCATCCCCCAACATTGCTTGACCCCAATTCTACACTTGGTCATGGATCTCTGTATGGCGCTTTGTAATAAAATATACAATTAGAGCTGTTCATAGATTGCCAGAAATCTTCAAACGTGTGAACAGACATATTGCGCTTTGGCTTCATCATTATTAATTATATATTAATTTTGTTTCAGCTTTCAAGTGGAATATAAGTGCTAAATGAAAGTCAGGTACTATTACATTATAAAAAGAGTAAGGTGAATAACGAGAACAGCTTGCAAGTATACAACATCCTTAACATGGTAAAATGTCTCAAGGCTTTCGCAAAAGTGCTATCAATTAAAATTTGACACAAAGTAATACAAGAGATATGCAAACAGATGCTTAAATGCTTAGTCAAGGAGGTTGATTTTAAGGAATGCCTTGAAAGGTGGAGAGAAAGCGGAGAGATTTAAGGAGGGAATTCCAGGCTTTAGAGTGTAATTAGCTGAAGATGTGGTTGTCAATATGGGAAAAATTAAAATTGAGGTGGCATAAGTGGCCAGAATTGGAGGAGCTGGAGGAGGTTACAGAGTTGGGAAGCGATGAGGCCATGGAGGAGTCTGAAATCAAGGGTAAGAATTTAAAGTTGGGTAATGCTGGATCCAGAGCAAGTGTAGGTCAGCAAAAACAGGGAAGATGAGTGAATGGGACTTGGTACAAGTAAGGACACAGGTAAAGTTTTCAATGAGCTCAAGTTTATATAGAATGGAGGATGAGAGGTTGGTTGAAGAGCACTGGAATAGTTGAGTTCAGAATTAAAAATGGCATGGATGAGCGTTTCAGCAGATGTGCAGAGGTAGG
Organism: Carcharodon carcharias; assembly: GCF_017639515.1. Lineage (NCBI taxonomy): Eukaryota > Metazoa > Chordata > Chondrichthyes > Lamniformes > Lamnidae > Carcharodon > Carcharodon carcharias. The sequence continues at coordinate 45,264,047 of NC_054467.1, read as the reverse complement.
AACGGAAGAGTGGCATCACGGAAGGGAACATGCAGTGGGCAGGAGACACTTGGAGCCGGTGGCAGCTTAACCCAGCTCAGCCTCCTGGCATCACCTGAGCCTGAGGGAAGCAGCATGTGATTCAATTTCCACTTTTACTTTGAGTCGGTAGTCTTGGTAATGAAGCGGAGACGTGATTGGAAGCTCATCTTGGGTGTCAAACAGGACAGCAAAGTTGCCAATGGTCTGCTTCAGGTTCAGACAGTTGCCATAAAGAGTAACGGAGTCAGTGGCTAGGAAACAGAATTTGTGGCAGGGATCAAAGACAATGGTTTCAGTCCTCCCAATATTTAGTTTAAGGAAATTTCTGTTCAGAGGAACATAGGACTTAGGAGCAGGAGTAGGCAATTCAGTCCATTGAGTATGCTCTGCTATTCAATAAGTTCATGGCTATCTGGTTGTGGTCTCAACTCCACTTTGCCATCTGCTCACCATAACCCTTAACTCTCATCTATCAAAAATCTGACTAACTGTGCCTTGAGTAAATTCAATGGCCCAGCTGCCACTGCTTTTTGAGAAAGAGAAATCTACACGCAAACAATCCTTTGAGAAAAAACATATATCTCCATCTTAAATGGTAGACCTCTTAATCTTAAGTTGTGTCCCCTAGTTCTAGTCTCTCTCAAATGGAAACATTCTCCTGGCATCTACCCTATTAAATCCCTTCAGCATCTTATGTTTCAATAAGATCACCTCTCATTCTTTTGAACTCCAATGGGTATAGGCCTAACCTGTTCAAACTTTTCAACAGTTAAGCCCCTCATCCCAGGTATCAATCGAGTGAACATTCTTTGAACTGCTCATAATGCAATTGTATCTTTTTTCAAATAAGGAGACCAAAGTTGCACACAGTATTCCAGATGTGGCCTCAAGGCCCTGGACAGCTGCAGTAAAACTTCCCCACTTTTATATTCCATTCCCCTTGCAATAAATGCCAACATTCCATTTCCTTTTCTAATCACTTGCTGTACTTGGATACTAACTTCTTGTGATTCATGTACCAGGTCACCCATATCATTCTGTATCACAGGAGTTCTACAATCTCTCCATTTAAATAACACATTGTTTTTCTATTCTGCCTGCCAAAGTGGACAAGTTCATATTTTCCAACATTATATGCCATCTGGCAAATTTTTGCCCACTCACTTAACCTGTCCATATTCCTTTGCACACTGTCTACCTCCTGTTGACAACTTACTTACCTACCTATCTTGGTATCATCAGAAAATTTAGCTATCATACATTTAGCCCTTTCATCCAAATCATTGATGTATGTTGTAAATAGTTGAGGGGCCAGCACTGATCCCTGTGGCACTTCACTTGTTACAACTTGCCAACTTGAAAGATCCATTTATCGCTACTCTTCTGCTTCCTGTTAGCTAACCAATCCTTTATCCATGCTAATATGTTACCCCCTACACCATGTGCTCTTATCTTGTGTGGTGCGGCATCACACATGCCTTCTGGAAATCCAAGGATCTCACATCTACAGATTGTCCTTTATACACCTTGCTTGATATTTCCTCAAAAAAGCTAATAAATTAGTTAAGCATGATTTCCCTTTCAAAAAACAATGTTGACTTTGCCTGATCAAATGATGATTTTCTGAGTATAATGCTATAGCCTCCTTAATGATGGATTCTAGCAATTTCCCCATGTTAGATGTTTGGCTAGCTGGCCTGTAGTTTCCTGCTTTCTGTCACCCTCCTTTCTTGAATAAAGATGTTACACTAGCTATTTTCCAATCCACTGGGACGCTTCCAGAATCTAAGGAATTTTGGAAGATTAGAACCAATGCATATTCTATCTCTGCAGTCACTTTAAGATCCCAGGGTGCAGGCCATCTGGTCCTGGGGGTTTGTTAGTATTACCAATACTTACCCAGTGTTGGATGTTAACAAGCAGTATATCAAGAATACAAATGGTATTTATTTATTCTAAGTAATATATAGGCACTAAAAGAACAATATTATTATAATAATTCTGTCACATCTCAAATACCTCTATTTGGGAATACCCATTACTCATTTAGTCATATACTTACCTGTTCGTAATCAGGGCTTGTTCTTCAATCAAGTTTCCTTCACCAATGATGATTGGTCCTGCTTCTGCAATAATGCGAGCCTTGGGGTGTACGACTGTTCTCGGACCTAAACAAAAAAAAAATGCATTGCATTAATACTTTTTTCACCCTTACCCAGCACTTTATGGGCAGAGTAACAGTGTACCCAAGTATAATAAAAACAAAATACTGCAGATGCTGAAAATCTGAAATAAAACAGAAAATGCTGGAAAAACTCAGCAGGTCTGGCAGCATCTGTGGAGAGAGAAACATAGTTAACATTTCGAGTCTGTACGACTGAGGTAGAAATGGGATGAATTTTATACTAATGAAGAAAAGGGATGGAGCAGGTGGAACAAAATAGAAGATCAGGGATAGGTGGGAGCTCAGGGGACATTTGACAAAGATGTCATGGACACAAGACAAAGGGAGTGTTGGTCAGAGTGTTAAAAATAAGGAATGTTGTAATAGTGGCCTAAAAATCAGATAGCAGGATGTGTTAATAGCAGAACAAGGTTCAGCATCCTCTCAAAGCAAAACATAAGAACAAGTCACAGACCAGCCCTGTGGGGGAAAGGGTTGGGAAAAAGTAAATATTTTTTAAAAATGATCAAAATGGAGGACAGTTCTTTGTCTGAAGATACAGCCAGAAGGCTGTAAAGTGCCTAATCAGAAGAGGAGTTGCTGTTCCTCCAGTTTGCGTTGGGATTCACTGGAACATTGCAGCAGGCCAAGAATGGCAACGTGATCATGAGAACAAGACAGTGAACTGAATTGGCAAGTGACAGGAAGGTCGGGGTCATGCTTGCAGACTGAACGAAGGTGTTCTGCAAAGCGGTCACCCAGTTTGCATTTATTCTATCAAATGCAGAGGAGAGAGAATTGTGAGCAGCGAATACAGTAGACTAAATTACTAAATTGAAAGAAGTGCAAGTGAATTGTTGCTTTACCTGAAAAGAGTGTTTGGGGCCTTGGACGGTGAGGAGGGAGGAGGTAAAGGGGCAGGTGTAGACCTCCTTGGCATTGTGCCGTGGGAAGGAGCGAGGTGTTGGGGGTGATGAGGGGGTTGTGAAAAAAATTTACCAGGGCGCCGTGGAAGGAATAGTCTCTATGGAATGCTGACAGTGGAGGAGAGGGGAACATATGTTTGGTGGGTGGCATCATGCTGGGGATGGTGGAGGGTGATCCTTTGAATGTAGAGGTAGTGGGTGAAAGGTGAGAACCCTATCATAGTTCTGGATGGAAGGGGAAGGGGTAGGGGCAGAAGTGCAGGAGGTGGGTCGGACACAGTTGATGGCCCTGTCAACCACAGTGGGGGAAGCTCGGCTAAGGAAAAAGGTAGGCATATCAGAAGTGCAGTTTTAGAAGGCAGCATCATCAGAACAGATCTGACGGAAGTAGAGAAACTGGGAGAATGGGCTGGGCTCCTTACAGGAAGCAGGGTGTGAGGAGGTGTAGTGGAGGTAGCTGTGGGAGTTGGTGGGCAGTCTATTAACAGAAATGGAGACAGGGGAGTCAAGGAAGGGAAGGGAAGTGTCAGTGATGGACCATGTGAAGATGAGAAAGGGGTGGAAGTTGAAAGCAAAAAAAAAAATCAGTAAATTTTTCCAGGTCCAGGTGAGAGCATGAAGCAGCACCAATAACAGTCACTGATGTACCGAGAAAGAGAGTTGTGGGATGGGGCCCGAGAAGGACTAGAACAAGGAATGTCCACATACCCCACAAAAAGACAGGCATAACTGGAGCCCATGCGGGTACCCACTGCCGCACCTTTTATTTGGAGGAAGTGAGACAAGTTTTAGGAGAAATTGTTCAGTGAAAGAACAAGTTCAGCCAGGCGGGGGAGAGTGGTGGTGGATGGGGATTCTTTGGAGCTTTGTTTAAGGAAAAAGGGGAGAGCACTCAGACCATCCTGGAGGGCAATAGAGGTGTAGGGTGATTGGACATCCATAGGTGAAGAGGCAGTGGTCAGGGTCAGGAAACTGGAAATTGTTGATAATGACATAGGGCAGCAGAAGAATCAAATGTAGGTGGGAAGAGGCTGGATAAGGGGATAGAGGATAGAGTCAAGATAGGAAGAAATAAGTTGTGGGGCAGGAACAGGCTGAAATAATAGGACATTCCTATTTCTGGCTTTTGGGAAGGCAGTAGAAGAAGGCTGTGCACGGCTGGGAATCTGAGGTTGGAAGCTGTGAAGTGAAGATCTCCAGAGGAGATGAGGTCAGTGAGTCATGGAAAAATGGCTTTATGTTCGGTGGTGGGGTCATGGTCCAAGGGGAGGTAGGAAGAAGTATCTGAGAGTTGGCACTTAGCCTCTGCAAGGTAAAGGCCAGTATGCCAGACAACAAGAGCACCACGGTTGTCAGCAGGTTTGATAACAAAGTCAGGGTTGGACCTGAGAGAACAGAGTGTAGCAAGTTCAGAAAGGGATAGGTTGGTTCACTTTTACTCATGGGAATGTAAATCCATTGGCGTCAAAGCAGCATTTTTGCAAGGGCAACATTTCAAAGAGAAGTATTCTTAAAGCCTCCAAAAGAAGCCAAAGATATAGAGAGGAAATTATGGAGGCTGAACAAGTGTTTATGGGCTAAACAACACATCAAGGATATGGTGTTTTCCAGTTAGGTCCATCCCATTAAAAGTTGGTTGTCTTCAGCTAAAAGCAATGTGTTAATGGAAGGATGTAGGAAAACTAGCAGGCATTTTCTTAATATACGTAGCTGACTTCCTGTGGGGGTGGAGGGGATAAAATTAAAGGAATTCAAAAGTGTAAGTCAGGCTTCTGGAGCTTTTAAGTATAAAGGGTTGGACATTATGCAGACTAAATTAGGAATAACCCTGACTCAACAATCATACCTAGGGCAGAATGTTAATAGGATCCTGAAAAATCAGGCCAGATCCTCTCAAAAGGAAGACTCTACAACCAAGGAAGAAGGTCATTAATCAAGAAGCTTAATTGGGCAATTAAACTGGTTATCCACACAAACTAGGCCGGATGTATGCTATGATATATGTGAATTGAGCACTATACTGAAATATGCTGTTGGGAAGTGCTAAAAGCAAATAAGGCATTGAAGAAATTAAGTTTAGAAGAATGTATCGTAGGCAACATACCTTTTTATTTTCTGTTGGACTGTGGATTAAAATTACAATGGCTGCACTTTGAAAGACATGTCCACTCAAACAGTGTGAGGGATATATACAATGTTGCTGTCCTGGAACAGGGTGTGCCATGAAAGACAGGATGGTGCCAAGGAGGAGTCTGGTCTAATGGCAATTGTCTGGCAACAGCATTTTAATTAGCTCCTGAACAGGCGACCAGGTTTTGTGTGAGAGCAGTGCAGCTGAATAACTTCTAGCCTGAAAGGAAAAAGACCTAAAACCTCTCTCTCCTACCTGTGTAAGATTCCGCTAATCCTATAATAATAGCAGCTGGCTTTTTCTCCTCAATGTCTCTATAACCTGCTCTTTCTGAAAACCCCTGTCAAAAGGAAAAGGGGAACATCATCATTAGAGACATTGAAAGGCAAGTGCTCAACCAATGAACTAAAGGCTTAAGTGCTAGAAGACCATCATGTATCAACAAAGAACAGAAAAAAATTTGGGACCCATCAATCAAAATCAACCCATTGAATCCTGTACTCTGGAATTGATGCTATTGAACTGTTTTATCCCACACTTAAAATCCATGTTTGTCTTGTATGTGTGTGTAAAAGGATTTAAGAAGCGGTACAGTTTAGATTATAGAGTTAGAAATTAGCAGTTCATTTTTCTCTCTTTTGCCACTACTCAATAAACAGCTTTGTACTTAAGTTTACAAACCTGGTGTTCGTATTCTGTTAACCTAAGTTAAAGAGTTAGGTAGAATTGGGAGAATCTGGTGGCTTGATCAAACTTTTTCACATTTGTTGAGGTTTGGGAGCAGTGAAGCTTGATAATACAGCGCACTCTAGTGATTCGTGACAGCACACTCAGATTTCCAGACCTGGGTGGCCCATAAGGGATGAAATTGGTGATTTTTAGTGACACCTCCTGATGATTATTTGAGTACAAAAGGATTCATTATACTTTTAGAGGGAAGAAACGATAAATGTTGTCCATTAGCATGGGAATCTAAGGAAATAGAGTAGTTAAAAGCACCCAAGCAGCAGAGACATTTGCGCTAGTAGAAGTAACACATATGGTTATGTATATAGCGAATACTTTAAAGGAACTCAGGGCCAACCAGGGAAAAATGCACCTCGAGGATGCTATGTAGATAACCGTCCACTCTGGGACGGTACCCATTTTACAAGGAATGTCACAGAAAAGAGGTTGAGGATTGATCTCGGGAACATAAAAAAGAGATCTGGGAAAGGAAGGAAATTTTCAAAGTAAAATGGGTCAGCAGTCACCAGTTGTCAAATTGTTTCATAAAATGAACTGCATTTCCAATGAAATTATTGTAAATCCTCAAAGGGACGCCATGTGATGTAATGGATTATGAGAACATGGAAATTTTCATGTTCATCTGCCCTCATCCAATTCTTGCTTCTTGAACATCCCCAATTTTAAATACTCTGCGATTGGTGGTTGGGCCTTCGGTTAACCCAGCCCTAAGCTCTGGAATTTCCTGCCAATATCTCTCTGCCTCTCTAGCTTGCTTGCCTCCTTAAGATCCTCTTTCAAACCTACCTTTTTGACCAAGCTTTTGGTCATCTGACCTAATATCGCCTTATGTGGCTCAGTGTCATATTTTGATTTGTTTTACAAAAGGAGTGCGAGAGGAGCCGGGAGCCGGAGAGGAGCTGGGAGCCGGAGAGGAGCCGGGAGCTGGAGAGGAGCCGGAGAAGAGCGCGAGAGGAGCCGGGAGCCGGACATGAGCGCGAGAGGAGCCGGGAGCCGGAGAGGAGCCGGGAGCCGGAGAGGAGCGCGAGAGGAGCCGGGAGCCGGAGAGGAGCCGGAAGCCGGAGAGGAGCCGGGAGCCGGAGAGGAGCGCGAGAGGAGCCGGGAGCCGGAGAGGAGCCGGGAGCCGGAGAGGAGCCGGGAGCCGGAGAGGAGCCGGGAGCCGGAGAGGAGCCGGGAGCCGGAGAGGAGCCGGGAGCCGGAGAGGAGCCGGGAGCCGGAGAGGAGCCGGGAGACGGAGAGGAGCCGGGAGACGGAGAGGAGCCGGGAGACGGAGAGGAGCCGGGAGACGGAGAGGAGCCGGGAGACGGAGAGGAGCCGGGAGACGGAGAGGAGCCGGGAGACGGAGAGGAGCCGGGAGACGGAGAGGAGCCGGGAGACGGAGAGGAGCCGGGAGACGGAGAGGAGCCGGGAGACGGAGAGGAGCCGGGAGACGGAGAGGAGCCGGGAGACGGAGCGGACCGCGAGAGGAGTCGGGAGTTGAAGAGAAGGTGGGAGAGCAGAAGCGACTAATGGAGTTCGGTGAGGAGGGAACAAGGTGATCCTTTGAGTACCGTGAGTACGGCCGGGTAAGCATTTACTACTTTTATTGCCTATAGTTTTTAAGGTCTTATTTTGTGGCTCATCGTTTGTAAGGGCTATATTCTGTAAAAACGAGGAACAGGGAAGAAGGGCCCAAGAGTAATTGATATTATTTGATATTAAGTATCTTCCAAAAGGTTTAGTTTAATTTAAAGGGGTGAGTCATGGCAGGAGAGCTCAAAGTCGTGGTGTGTTCCTCCTGCTCTATGTGGGAAGCCGGGAACATTTCCAGTGCCTGGGGCCAGCATGTGTGCGGGAAGTGTCTCCAGCTGCAGCACTGGAGACCCGTGTTTTGGAGCTGGAGCAGCGGCTGCGGACACTGTGGAGTATCCGTGAGGTGGAGAGTATTGTGGATAGCACATATAGAGAGGTAGTCACACTGCAGGCTAAGAGTCCACAGGCAGGAAGGGAATGGGTAACCACCAGGCAGAGCAAGAGGACTAGGCAGGCAGTGCAGGAATCTCCTGTGGCTATTCCCCTGCAAAACAGACATACTGCTCTGGATACTGGCCTTTCTGGGGAAAACAGCAATAGCCAAATTTGTTGCACCGCGGTTGGCTCTGCTGTACAGGGGAGGAGTAAAACGTGTGAGAATTCAATAGTTATAGGGGATTCAATTGTAAGGGGAATAGATAGGCATTTCTGTGGCCGCAAACGAGACTCCAGGATGGTATGTTGCCTTCCTGGTGCTAGGGTCAAGGATGTCTCAGAGCGGCTACAGGACATTCTGAAAGGGGAGGGTGAACAGCCAGTGGTCGTGGTACACATTGGTACAAGCGACATGGGTAAAAAAAGGGATGAGGTCCTAAAAGTAGAATATAGGGAATTAGGAAGTAAGTTGAAAAGTAGGACCTCAAAAGTAGTGATCTCAGGATTACTATCAGTGCCACGTGCTAGTCAGAGTAGAAATAGCAGGATATATTGGATGAATACGTGGCTGAAGGGATGGTGTGAGGGGAAGGGTTTCAGATTCCTGGAACATTGGGACTGGTTCTGGGAGAGGTGGGACCAGTACAAACTGGACGGGTTACACCTGGGCCGGACTGAGACTGATGTCCCGGGGGAACATTTGCTAGAGTGTTTGGGGAGGGTTTAAACTAAAATGGCAGGGGGATGGGAACCTATGCAAGGAGTCAGAGGAAGGGGAATCAAGGACAAGAACAAAACACAGAAAGGGGAATAAGAAAAGTGATAGGCAGAGAAATCAAGGGCAAGAATCAAACAGGGCCTCAGTGAAAAATAATGGGAACTGGACAAAGCCAAAGCTTTGTGCCTTAACGTGAAGAGCATTCACAATAAAGTGGATGAATTAACCACACAAATAGATGTAAACAGGTATGATATAGTCGGGATTATGGAGACATGGCTGCAGGATGACCAGGGATGGGAACTGAACATCCAGGGGTATTCAAAATTTAGGAAGGACAGAAAGAAAGGAATAGGAAAAGGCAGCAGAGTTGCATTGCTGGTTAAAGAGGAAATTCATGCAATTGTGAGGAGAAATATTAGCTCCGACGCTGTGAAATCTGTATGGGTAGAGCTGAGAAACACTAAGGGGCAAAAAACATTGGTGGAGGCTGTATATAGACCCCCAAACTGTAGTGGTGATGTTGGGAATTGCATTAAACAGGAAATTAGAGACTCGTGCAATAAAGGAACCTCCGTAATTATGGGTAACTTTAATATGCATATAGATTGGGCAAATCAAATTAGTAACAATACCGTAGAGGAATTATTCCTGCAGTGTATACAGGATGTTTTTCTGGACCAATACGTTGAGGAACCAACTAAAGAACAGGCCACCCTAGACTGGGTATTGTATAATGAGAAAGGAATAATTGGCAATCTCGTTGTGCGAGGCCCCTTGGGGATGAGCGACCATAATATGATAGAATTCTTCATCAAGATGGAGAGTGACGTAGTTGATTCTGAGACTAGGGTCCTGAATCTTAATAAAGGAAACTACAATGGTATGAGGCACGGGTTGGCTATGATGGATTGGGAAACGTTACTTAAAGGGATGACGGGTGGATAGGCAACGGCAAACATTCAAAGAACATGGGTGAACTGCAACAATTGTTTATTCCTGTCTGGTGCAAATGTGGCCAAACCATGGCTTACAAGGGAAATTAGAGATAGTATGAGATGCAAGGAAGAAGCATATAAATTGGCCAGAAAAAGCAATAGAACTGAGGATTGGGAGCAGTTTAGAATTCAGCAAAGGAGGACCAAGGGATTGATTAAGAAGGGGAAAATAGAGTACGAGAGTAAGCTTGTGGGGAACATAAAAACTGACTGTAAAAGTTTCTATAGGTTTGTGAAGAGAAAAAGATTGATGAAGACAAATGTAGGTCCCTTACAATCAGAAACAGGGTAATTTATAATGGGGAACAAAGAAATGGCTGACCAATTAAATACATACTTTGGTTCTGTCTTCACAAAGGAGGACACAAATAACATATCAGAAATGTTGGGGAACACATGGTTTAATGAGAGGGAGGAACTGAAAGAAGTCAGTATTAGTAGGGAAATGGTTTTGGGGAAATTGATGGGATTGAAGGCCGATAAATCTCCAGGGCCTGATTACCTACATCCCAGAGTACTTAAGGAAGAGGCCCTAGAAATAGTGGATGCATTGGTGGTCATCTTCCGAGATTTTATATCTGGAACAGCTCCTACAGATTGGAGGATAGCAATTGTAACCCCACTATTTAAAAAGGGAGGTGGAGAGAAAACAGGGAATTATAGACCAGTCAGCCTGACTTCGGTAGTGGGGAAAATTCTGGAGTCCATTATAAAAGATTTAAAAGCAGAGCACGTGGAAAACTGGCAGAATCAGACAGTCAGCATGGATTTATGAAAGGGAAATCATGCTTAACAAATCTACTGGAATTTTTCGAGAACGTAACTAGTAGAGTTGATGAGGGTGAGCCAGTGGATGTGGTTTATTTGGACTTTCAGAAGGCTTTCGCCAAAGTCCCACATAAGAGATTGGCGTGTAAAATTGAAGTGCATGGGATTGGGGGTAGTGTATTGAGATGGATAGAAAATTGGTTGGCAGACAGGAAACAAAGAGTAGGAATAAACGGGTCTTTTTCCGAATGGCAGGCAGTGACTAGTGGGGTACTGCAGGGATCGGTGCAGTATATATTAATGATTTAGATGAGGGAGCTAAACGTAAAACTCCAAATTTGCAGATGACACAAAGCTGGGTGGGATGGTGAGCTGTGAGGAGGATGCAGAGATGCTTCAGTGTGATTTGGACAAGCTAAGTCAGGGGGCAAATGCAGTATAATGCGGATAAATGTGAGGTTATCCCCTTTGGTAGCAAAAACAGGAAGGCAGATTATTATCTGAATGGCTTTAAATTGAGAGAGGGGAATGTGCAACGAGACCTGGGTGTCCTCGTACACCAGTCGCTGAAGGTAAGCATGCAGGTGCAGCAGGCGGTAGAGGAGGCAAATGGTATGTTGGCCTTCATAGCCAGAGGATTTGAGTACAGGAGCAGGGGTGTCTTGCTGCAATTATACAGGGCCTTGGTGAGGCCACACCTGGAATACTGCGTGCAGTTTTGGTCTCCTTATCTGAGGAAGGATGTACTTGCTGCAGAGGGAGTGCAGTGAAGGTTTACCCGACTGATTCCTGGGATGGCTGGACTGACATATGAGGAGATATTGAGCCGGCTAGGACTATATTCACTGAAGTTCAGAAGAATGAGGGGAGTGGAGGCATCTTATAGAAATCTATAAAATTCTAATAGGAATAGACAGGGTAGATGCAGGTGTGGAATTCGCTACCACAGAAAATAGTTGAGTCCAAAACATTGTATGTTTACAGGAAGGAGTTAGATATCGCTCTTGGGGCGAAAGGGATCAAAGGGTTTGTGGAGAAAGCAGGAGCAGGCTACTGAATTGGATGATCAGCCATGATCATAATGAATGGCGGAGCAGGCTCGAAGGGCTGAATGGCCTACTCCTGCTCCTAGTTTCTATGTTTCTAATACTCCTGTGAAGCACCTGGGGATGTTTTATTAACCCAAGGATGCCACATAAATATAAGTTGCTAATGTAGTAGTAAATTGTTTGATGGAACAATTCAGGAGCTCTGTGAAAAGAACAGAGGAGTTAATGATTTGGATGCTGCCTGACGTACTGACTCTTTCCAGCAATTTTTTTTTTACTTCAGATTTCCAGCATTTACTTTTTTGATTTTTTGTTAAAGCTGTTTGTTTTCCTGAATTTGCACAAAGATCCTTTGACCTGAAAGATCTATTTTGTTCCACTGTATGGAGTTTTAAATAAACAACCAAATTGCTTGGGATACTTACAGAATACTGAAAGGCCTGGATAGAGTGGACGTGGGGAAGATGTTTCCATTAGTAGGAGAGACTAGGACCCGAAGGCACAGCCTCAGAGTAAAGGGAAGACCTTTTAGAACAGAGATGAGGAGAAACTTCTTTAGCCAGAGAGTGGTGAATCTATGGAATTCATTGCCACAGAAGGCTGTGGAGGCCAGGTCATTGCGTGTACTTAAGACCGAGATAGATAGGTTCTTGATTGGTAAGGGGATCAAAGGTTAGGGGGAGAAGGGGAGAGAATGGGGTTGAGAAACTTATCAGCCATGATTGAATGGCGGAGCAGGCTCGATGGGCCGAATGGCCTAATTTCTGCTCCTATGTCTCATGGTCTTATGATATACACCACAAAAACAGTTACATTCTAGAAGGGAGGTGAGAGTGCATTCTTTTAATCAAGACAGACACTAATAAACTTGCAGAACGAGTGTGTAATTGGCAAATTATCTTCAATATAGATAGATTTAGTAAAGGAAAAAGCACAGTAACATTTAATTTGTCTCGCTAGTGACAGAATTTGTGTCTCCCTTGTTTCCGAATGGAGGGTCCCACCATTGCACCTCAAGTCACATACCGTAATGACACACAGATTCATTTTGTTGACTATCCTTTTAGTTATATAATGAAAGAAAACTAACTGTCAGAATGAGGTAAAGGGGGAGTGGTGCATAGGAATACTGATGCACAATTCATTAAAAAAGTACCAGTGTACATTCATAAGTCCACAAAAAAAGCAAAGAAAGCATTAGGGTTCATTTTTAGAGGGAAAAATTGAAAAGGAGATATTAGGTTCAACTTATCTACAGCTTTGGTTCGTCCACACGTGTGAAAAATTCTGGTCTTCAGCTTATTAACAAGGATGGAGAGGCACAGGGCAGGATACTAAAAAAAAATGGCTAGAATGACACCAGAATTAAGAGGTTATGCCTATCAGGAAAGGTTGAACAGGTTTCACACTAAAACTAATTTTTCAGGGCCAGAAAGGTTTTTCATAAGTAATAACTATGCCATTAAAAACTTGGTTTCTCCAAACTGATCAAGGCTTTGTTGTGATGGATAATTAGCCTGAATTCATGCCATGACAGTGATCTTATTGCCAGGCCAATTTCATTGGCGAAGACAGAAATTATAGTAGAGCAAGGCATCCCCAACTACAACTTCCAGATTTCTGTTTAGCTGCACATGTCCAGACACCACAAGTTGCTGCTAGTTTTACCAATAACAACTGAGAACACTGATAGCCTCACCATCATCAGCACATCAAAATCTGATCCTATGGGTTTATAAATTGATTTAGGGTTCAATTTAATGTTGCCTGCTAGTATGTTCGCATATCTTTTGTTGCCTCCCCCACCCCCACCCAACCATATTAACCTTTCTCAATTCCCTCTTAGACTTTCCATAATCTTTCTGGTTATTAAATGAGTCTTGCACCTTTGTCAGAAGTCTCTTTTTCTGTTTTATTATAACTTTTATTTCCTTTGTCATCAAGGACGCATTAGTTTTGGATGCTCTTTCACTCGACTGAATTAACTGAAGTTTGTACCTGAACTCTCTCTTCCCGGAATTCCCTCAATTGCTCCATTACTGTTTAATTCTGCTAAGGCCTTTTCTAATCTAGCTGTGTCCCCCAACTCATATGAGAGGAATTTATAACCCTCAGAAATCAGCAGGACCTAGTTATCTTTAAAGAGATGCAAATGCCCTCTGTGACTGCCGACAACCAAATTCCAAAGAAATGCACCAACCCCTTTGGATTCCTAAGGCAAAGCTCTGGCCAATGGAGAAGGTATGTCTGCAAAGGACAGGAGGGACCCTGTCTCCTCTATTAAACACCTCAGGATTACAGACCTGGGAAAATACATCCTTTGTCCAACAGCCAGGAGAAATGGGAGGTATGTCACATGACCTCCTCTAAGCTGCCAGAACCTGTTATGTTGCCGTGTGGAACTGAACCAGGCAGTCTACCATTTTACCATTCAACCGGCAGCAGCAAAAAGAACTCAGTCCAGGTCAATGGCTGGCCCTCATCTACACTGAACGACTGGAACTTTGGAATTGCTGTACCTGAGCCTTCAAGACCAATTCATCTCTACATGCCACCTCCCATCATGGAAGTCCTTGCTACTGGAAAGTTGGATCACTCTGCAACGGTTTCAGTTTGCTAACTTTTGAAGGAATATGCCACTAGACTCATGTGAAACCATAACTTATTTTTGTGTTCTTGCCTTGTACCCCTTTCTATCCCTTATCCCTCTTTTATTGTATGAGTGCAAAAAAGGTGTAGATGTTGCGAAACCTCTTTCCTGCATTGTGTGTGTATAAAATAACCCAACCTTTTTATTTTGCCCTATCTCGAGTTTGTTGTGGCATTATTAATAGAGGATTGGGTCACTCCAAACTGAAGGATTGGGGAAAACATGCCACCAGTTATAAAATGGGGAAATCAAAAACACCTTTCTGTTTATGGACATAGTGAGAGGACAAATCAGGGCTGTTTGAATGAATCCCTGTCTGGTCTGTAACGTACGCAAGGTTCCTTCTTAAATCCCTGAAATCAGTTCTTCCCAGTTATGCATTTTTAGCTTTGATAGTTTCTGGTCACTTTGCATAATTACTTTAAACTGAATAATGTTGCAGTCAATGTTAGCTCAGTGATCTACTGCAATATAATCCACTTGCCCTGCTTTATTTTTCAGAATCAGGTCCAACTTGGTTTCCTTCCTTGTTGGACTGGGAACGTTGGTCCAGAATGTTCTCCTGGTAACCTGACATTTCTTCCTGTTATATAGAACAACTTACATTCTTCTACTACCTTTAATGAAGTAAAGCTTCCCTAGGTACTTTACAGGAGTGGAATCGGACAAAAATTGATGCCAAGCAAATAAGGTGTAATTGAACAGAATCAAAAGCTTGATCAAAGATGGGAGTTCAATGCAGCATATTATATGAAGGAGAGAGGCATGGGAGGGTGCAGAGATGTTTATGAAGGGAATTCCAGAACTTTGCTCCCATACAGCTGAAGATACAGCTGCCAATGTTGAAACAAAAGAAGGAGTGGAGGATGCACAAGAGACCAGAAGTGGAAGAAATCAGTTTCTGGACAGTTGTAAGGCTGGGGGCTACAAATGGGAATGGAGAGGCCAGGGAGGGGTTTGAAGACAAGGGTAAGAGACTTTGGAAGGCCAGGGGTCAATGTAGGTCAGGACAAAAATGGTAGCATAGGTTATGTTACAGCACTCGCAATCCAGAAGTCTGGATTAATGGGAATTCACGTCCGCAAGCATGACCCTCAGCTCCTGGTGGTCTGTCATTCTAATTCTCCACCTTACTCCCACACTGGCTTTTCGGTCCTCAGTCTACTACACTGTTCCAGTTAAGCTCAATGTAAATTTGAGGAACAGTACTTTATCTTAGGTAGTTTACAGCCTTCCGGACTCAGTGAGTTCAACAATTTCAGACCATAACCTGTGCTCCATTTCGTTTTCTTTTCATTGCCTGTTTCAGTTTTTCTTCTTTCAGTCAGCGACACACCTGCTCCAGGCACATCTGTTGTTTCTGTTCTAGGAACATAGGACTTAGGAGCAGGAGTAGGCCACTCAGCCCTCCAAGCTTGCTCTGCCTTTCAATAAGATGGCTGATCTGGTTGTGGTCAACTCCACTTTGTCACCTGCCCCCATAACCCTTGACTCGTTTGCCTATCAAAAATCAGTCTAACTCTGCCTTGAATAAATTCAATGACCCATAATCCACTGCTTTCTGTGGAAGAGAATTCCACTTACTCAACCCTTTGAGAAAAAATAATTCCTCTCATTTCATTCTTAAACTGTGTCCCCTGGTTCAAGTCTCTCCCACAAGTGAAAACCTCCTCCCGGTTTCTATCCTCTCAAATCCTCAGGATTTTACATGTTTTAATAAGATCACCTCTCATTCTTCTAAACTCCAATAGGTATAGGTCCATGGGGTTCTTGCCCCATTCCCTTTGGCCCTGGAAGACGAACTCTCTTATCATTCAACCCCTCCTGATTTTCATCCTATCACAGGTCTTCCTATTGTCCTTGTCCCACCCATCCCTTGCTCAAAACTGATTACATAACTAACTTTACCAGATTCTGATGAAAGGTCACAGAGCTGAAACATTAACTGTTTCTCATTACATTTTTCACCCTGGCATCATGGCCCTCATTTCTGCGCCCCTAAGTCCAAGGTATGTAGACTTGAATGGCTATTGAATGGCATTGATGGAACAGTTAAAGATGACCTTGGTTCAGGAGATCAGGATGTAGAGTCAATTTGGGTGGAGATGAGGAATAGTAGAGGAAAGAAGTCACTAGTGGGAGTGGTCTACAGGCCCCCTAACAGTGACCACAATGTAGGACAAAGTATACAAGAAGAAATATTGGGTGCTTGTGATAAAGGGACAGCAATAATCATGGGTGATTTAATCTACTTATAAATCGGAAAAATCAGACTGACAGTAATAACCTGGATGAGGAGTTCATAGAATGCTTTTCAGATAGTTGCTTAAAACAGCATGTTCCGGAACCAGACAGCAGGTTGTATCAGACTTGGTATTGCGTAATGTGACAGGATTAATGAATGACCTCGAGTGAAGGCACATCGTGGTAGCAGCAGCCACAAAATGATTGAATTTTACATCCAATTTGAAAGGGAGAAGAGTGGGTCTAAAGATCAGTATTTTAAACAAGGGCAACAATGTGGGCATGAAAGCTGAGCTTGCTGAAGTGAACTAGTAAACTAGGCTAGGAGATAGATCAATAGTGAAGCAATGGCAGACTAAGGGGATATTTCAGAATACTCAGAATAAGTATATCCCTACTGTAAAGAAAAATTCTACAGGGGTGACCCCGCCATCCTTTATTAACTAAAGAGGTTAAGGAAAGCATCAAACTTATGGAAAGAGCATATAACTGTGCAAAGATGAGTGGCAGGTCAGATGATTGGTCAGAATATAAAGAACAGCAGAGAATGACTAAAAGGTTAATCAGGAGTCAGAAATTAGAGTATGAGAGGAAACTAACTAGAAATTTAAAAAAGGACAGCAGGAGTTTCTACAGGTATTTAAAAATGAAAAAAGCAAAGTGAGTGTTGATCCTCTAGAGTGTGAGAATGCAGAGAAGTCCTGATGGGCTACATCCTAGTGTCTTAAAAGAGGTGGCTAATGAGGTATGTGAGTTGATGTTAATTTTTCAAAATTCCCTAGATTCTGGAAAGGTTCCATCAGACTAGAAAGTAGCAATAAATATAATCCTGTTATTCAACAAGAGGAGGAGGCAGAAAACAGGAAATTATAGGCCAGTTAGCTTGATGCTTGTTGTGGGGAAGGTGTTAGAATTGATCATTGAGGTGGTCATAGCTGAGCACTTAAAGAAACTCAAGGTAATCAGGAAGAGTCAGCATGGTTTTGCGAAAAGGAAATCATGTTTAACCAATTTATTGGACTTCTTTGACGGAGTAGCATGCGCCGTGGGTAAAGGGGAGCCTGTAGACATGCTGTACTTGGATTTCCAGAGGGCATTTAATGGGGTGCCACATCAAAGGTTACTTTGGAAAATATAGGCTCATGGTGTTGGGGGTAACATATAGATAGGAGATTGTTTTCTGCCAGTCAGCCAGAGAATATGCATAAATGGATCTTTTTCTGATTGGCAGGATGTGGTGAGTGGAGTCCTGCAGGGGTCTGTGCTGGGGCCTCAGCTTTTTACAATTTATATCAATGACTTAGATGAAGGGAGTGAAGGCATGGCAGCTAAATTTGCATACGACACAAAGATAGGTTGGAAAGTATGTGGTAAAGAGGATAAGGAGGTTGCTGATGGAACTAGATAAGTTGAGTGAGTGGGCAAAAATCTGGCAGATTAAGTATAAAGTAGGAAAATGTGGTTGCTCACTTTGGCAAGAATAAAAAAGCTGAGTATTATTTAAACGGAGAAAGGCTGCAGAATTCCGAGGTGCAAAGGGATCTAGGTGTTCTAGTGCACAAGTCACAAAAAGTTAGTATGCAGGTACAGCAAGTAATTAAGGCAGCTAATGAAATGCTATCCTTCATTACGAGAGGAATTGAACATAAAAATAAGGGTGTTCTGCTTCAGATATACCGGGCATTGGTGAGATCACATCTCAAATATTGTGTGCAGTTTTGGTCTCCTTATTTAAGGAGGAATGTAAGGCATAGGAGGAGGTTCAAAGGAGGTTGACTAGATTGATACCTGGTATGAATGGGCTGTCTTACGAGGAAAGGTTGGACTTGTTTCCACTGGAGTTTAGAAGAGTGAAGGGTAACTTGATTGAAGTGTAAAAGATCCTGAAAGGTATTGACAAGGTGGACATGGAAAGCATGTTTCTGGTGGGTGAGGCCAGAACTAGGGAGCACTGATTTAAAATTAGGTATTGCCCTTTCAGGACAGAGACATGGAGAATTTTTTTTCTAAGGGTTGTGCGACTTTGGAACACTGACTATTTCTAAGGCAGAGGTAGATATATTCTTGTTAGACAAGGGAATCAATGGTTATCAGGGGGATGAGAATGTGGAATTCAAAACACAAACAGATCAGCCATGACCTTATTGAATGGATCAGAGCAGGCTCAAGGGGCCAAATGGCCTACTTCTGCTCCTATTTTGTTGACATGGGGACAACTGGCTTAGCCAGATCCAGCTCGACCCCAAAATGCATTATTGGGTCCTGTCAAAACCACTCACTCTTCCAGGATCATGCTGGAATGGAAAAATGCACCCAGCTTCTTTTCTTTATTAAATCCTCTTCCCTGTTCCCTTCACTATCACCTCCAACAAGTGTGGAGAGCTCATGTATCAGTAAGATTGAGACCATCAGTTGTCTCTGCCACTTCCCTGCGTTTCCCTCACCCACCAGGCCAAACCTCCTCTAAAGCCCCCCCTCCAGCCCTAGCCCTGAACTTGCATCATTCTCTAGTTTCTCTCATCTCCCCGAGCTCACCTTGTCCATGAACCATCTTCTGCTCCCTCGACCCTTTTCCCACTAAATTGCTGAGTACCACCCAACTTCCCTTCTGAGTTCCCCTATTAGCTGACATTGTTAACTGTTCTCCCTCTCCTTCAAATCTGCTGATATCATCCTTCTCCTCAAAAACGCCCCTTGAATCCACCGTCCTTACAAACTACTCCCTTTCCTTTCCAAAGTCCTTGGACATGTTGTCACAATCAAATCCATGTCTGTCTTACTTTGTTTGAACTCCATGTCTGAATCTCTCCAAATCATATGTCAGCCCCAGCCATAGTGCTGAAATGGCTGTCAAAATCACAAAAAATATCCTTTGCAACTGTGACAGAGGTAAATTATTTCAGCCTCACTCTTCTCAACCTGGTTGCAGCCTTTGACATTGTTGACCACACCATTCTTCTTCAAAGCCTCGCCATCGACATCCAGCTGGGTGGATTGCATTTGCCTGGTTTCACTCTAATCTAACGAATCATAACCAGAAAATCACTTCCAATAGCTTCTCTTCCCATTCCCGCATCATTATGCCCAGTGTCCCCAAGGATCTATCCTTGACTCCCTGTTTCTGATCTACATATTGCCCTTTGAGGGCATTATTGAAAAAGAGTGTCAATTTTCACATTTATGTTGACGATACTCCATCCAGTATAGAATGAACAGAAATTTTTCCAATTTTACATTGTAGTTACCAAATTCATTGTCTTTGGTCCCCGTTACAAACTCCATTCCCTAGATATCAAGTCCACCACTCTCCCTGGCAAACATCTAAGGCTAAACCAGATTGTTTGCAACGTGTGACATATTTGACCTGAAGTTGAACATCCAACTACATATCTGCGGAACACCTCCCCAACATTGCCCAACTCTGCCCTACCTCTGCTGCTGAAAATCTCATCTATGCCTATACTACTACAAGAACTTGATTATTCCAACACACTCTTACTAGCTTCCCTATTTTACCTTCCGTAAGCTCGAGGCCATCCAAAACTCTGCTGCCTTTGTCCTTACTCGCACCAATTTCCATTCATCCATCACCTCTTTTGACCTACATTGGCTCCCGGTTAAGGAATGCCTTGATTTTAAAATTCCCATCCTGGTTTTCAAACCCCTTCAAGGCCTCGACCTCCCCCTTGTAATCTACTTCAGCGTCACAACCCTTGAGATATTTGCACTTCTCTAATTCTGGTCTCGAGCATACCCAATTTTAATCGTTCCACATTTGGTAGCCACACCTTCAACTGCCGAGGTCCTACAGCCCTGGGAGGAAATATGATGGACATGCCCAGTTTTTTGTGAGGGCCTGAAGCCTTTAGGAGTAGGCCATTTGGCCCCTCAAGCCTGTTCTGCCATTAAACCAGAACAAGGCTGATCTTCTACCTCAACACCATCTTCCCGCCCTACCCCTTTAATGTCATTGGTATTTAGAAATCCATTGGCCTCTGCTTTGAACATTCTCAATGACTGAGTCTCCACAGCCCTCCGGGATAGAGAATCCATAAGATTTGCCACCTTCTGACCTGAATAAATTCCTCCATCTCAATCCTAAATGGCTTACATCTTATTCTGAGACTGTGTCCCTGGTTCTGGATTCTCCCAACCAGGGAAAACATTTTTCCTGCATCTACCCAGTCGAGCCCTGTAAGAATTTTGTACACTTGAATGAGATCACCTCTCATTTTTCAAAACTCTAGAGAATAGGGATCTAATCTCCTCAATCTTTCCTCATAGGGCAATCTCATCATCCCTGGGATTAGTCTGGTGAACTTTCATTGCACCCTCTCTATGGCCACTATACACTTCCTTAGGTAAGGAGACCAAAACTGCACATAATACTCCAGGAGCAGTCTCACCAAGGCTCTACACAACTGCAGCAAGACTTCCTTATTCCTGTATTCAAATCCCCTTGCAATAAAGGCAAACATGCCACTTGGCTTTCTAATTGCTTGTTGCACCTGCATGTTAGCCTTCAGTGACTTATGAACAAGAATGCCTGGATCTCTTTGACATGAACATTTCCCAATCTCTCCCCATTTACAAAATACTCTGGTTCCGTTTTTCCTCCTAAAGTGGAAAACTTCACATTTTCTACATCATATTCCACCTGCCTTGTTCTTCCCCACTCATTTACTCTGTCTAGATCTCCTTGAAGCTTCTTTGTTTCGTCCTCACAACTTACAAAAGTTGTGTGTCATCAGCAAACTTGGAAATATTACATTTGGTTCCCACATCCAAATCACTGATATAGATTGTGAACAGTATAAATCATTATGGAAAGTGTTAAACTGCATTTTAGTAGATAAATGTAAATGAGTTTTATGGAAAATGTTCTAATTTTGTCTACAGCCTTACTTCAAACCTATAAACGCATAGAACACAATTCCTCAAAAATCTTGAGCACTTTGATTAATACATATTTTCAATGCTAACTTATAATGCACTCAAAATCATATAATTGTCACAGCCCAGGGGGTAGTCATTTGGCTCATTGTGAATGTGCAGCTCTCAGCAAAAGCAATTCAGCTAATCCCGCTTCTGCAGCCCTTTCCCCATAACCCTGCAAATTTACCTAATGTTGCCTTTGTTTCTTTTTCCAATCACTTTCAATTCATATCCTCCAGTCCTCAACCCTCCTGCCAAGGGAAACAGTTTCTCTTTATCTATTGCCTAGACTCATGATTTTGAATACCACTTGTCTAAGGAGGACAACACCAGCTTTTCCAATCTACCTATATAACCGAAGTCCCTAATCCCTGGAATCATTCTCAAACCTTTTCTGCAACTTCTCTAAAATCTTTATATCGTTCCTAAAGGTGGTGCCCAGGATTAGAGACAAAACTCAAGTTGAGGATGAACCAGACCTCAAATTCATTTAATTCAAATTATCCATTAATTTATTTCTTTAAAGCAAGAATTTTCCACTTTGCATATTTGAAACTATTAGATGATTCAATTTTTTGCACCAAAAAAAAAACAGCACAATTAAAATATTGGGCCAGTAACCATTCGACACACTTGCATTTGCCCATAGCCTTGCCATGGGCTTTTGCACTGGGCGTTTCTGTCAACTAACCATTGAAAAAACACAGCACCCTCTACAGAGCATCTGCAACCTGTGCGAATAGGGCAGTCAACTGTGTATTGCCTTCACTAATCATATTGAAAGATCCTTAATGAGGAACACAGAGGCTGAACCAGGAAATCAGTTAGACAATTTAATTCAATGCCAAATTAGGTACAGAAAATGAAAAAAAAGGAAAAGATTGGATTGAGAGAGATAAAAGAAACAGAAAAAAAATGGTGAAATGTTATTTAAACGCTTTTTAAAATCTCTTACAGGAATTAAAATCTGAAGGAATGAGAATGCAGGCTTGTTAATTTTCAATGCCAGAAAGGTTGTATTGATACAGTATTTATTACTTCTTGCAGCCTCTGGGGGAGCAGGGCATCATGGACAGCACATTCTGACGTACACATTTATCTGCATGCTTGCAGTCGCTGGGAGTAGTGTCACAGGAAGTGACTAATGTGCATAGGAACTAAGTACTATTCATTCATATTTTGGGTACCTTTAATTATATATTAGATCAATATGCTGATGTTATTTTTATATCATTCTGGGTTCTTTTTTGTCCAATGATTTATAAAAAGAGAATGGCCTTGTGTCAATATGCCCCATTCAATGGATTTGTGTTGACAGCTTCTGACTATTACCTGCTAAATTGAATTTACCAGAAGCAAGCATTAAATTATCCCTAAAATCACTACTCATATATTGGAACATTACTTACCAATTGTTACGTCGCCTTTGATTTCACTTTCAACACAGACAACAGCACCAGCTGCAATTTTAACACTGCAAAAAAAAAAATTATTCGTGAAGAATACATTGTGTGATTGAGAAAGATAAATACAGGTTCCAATACTAGCAATTAGCGAATTCTATCGATTCTGGAACTGCTCAAAAGCATCAGCTATTAAACAATCACTAACGATCAGCAAGTATTCATTTTTTTAACCTATTTTGTCAAGAAGAAAATTCTACTGTATAGTTTATTATTAATATTGTGTGTGCAAAAGGGATGAATGGGCAGATGTTGTAGCTACTGCAACACCCATGGAATGGTGCTCGTGGAAGGAGAACAGATGCCAGGAATGATGGTAAAGTGGACCAGGGTGTAACAGACGGAATGGCCCTTTTGAAATCCTGAAGGGAAAGTGGATAATTCTCAGTTTTCATTACAAGCTAACATATTGAAAATGACATAGAGAAGGAGGTTTGGAGGCAGTTGAGAGTTACAAGAACACAGGACAATAGTATTAAACAATTTTAACTATCTTGAAGTGGCTAAAATAAAATTACTCTTATGAGGTAAAATTGGGAAACACTTTTAAGAATGCTGCCTCGATCAGTAGGCTGAGAACAGGTCTGGTCCAGGTAAATTGGTATCTTTAAAGATAAGTTCTCTTATAAGTGAGGTGCATTCCTATGAGGGGTCAAGCCAAAGCTCTCTGGTTGACAAAGGAGGTAAGAGTAAGGTGAAGTAGCAAAAGAGTGCATATGGCAGATCTCAAGTTGAGAATACAAGTGAGAATCAGGCTGATTATAGGAAGTTCAGAAGGGATGAACAAAATGAAATAAGAGAGCATGAGAAGAGACTAGCAGCTAACATAAGAGGAAATAAAGTCTTCTAAAGGCATACAAATAATAAAATGATAGTAAGAGGAAGGGTGGGGCTGATTGGTGTCCAAAAAAGGGGATCTACATATGGAGGCTGAATGAATAGCTGAGGTATTAAATTAGTACTTTGCATCTGTTTTTAAAAAGGAAAATGCTGTTGAAGTAGAGTGAAAGAAAAGGTAGCCAAAGCCAGGATTCCCTGGTTGACAAGAGATAAGAGTAAAATGAAGTAGCAAAAGGGTAAATACGACAGATCTCAAGTTCAAGATCATAAGGGGTCAAGACGGAGAACATAGAGAGAAACTGTTCTCACTTGCAGAAGTGTCAGGATCCAGAAGACATTGATTAAAGCTAAAGGCAAAAAAAACAATGGCAGCATGAGGAAAACCATTTTTCCAATTCAATGATAGGTAGTGTATTCCAGATCCTAACCAAAGTATGGTGGAGGCAGATTTAGTCGCAGGCATCGAAAGGGAATTAGCTAAGCATTTCAAGAGAAAGATTTGCATGGTTACAGGGAAAGGGTAAGGGAGTGGGATTAGCTGAACTGCTTTTGCAGAAAGCCCACATGGTTCAATGGGCTAACAGCCTTCATCTGTGTTATTACCATTCTATAATTCTAGAAGAATTTTTTCAAACAGTACGTTCTAGTGCAATGTGCAAGTCAGCAGTGCTGAATCTAGTTCTAGGTAATAAGTTAGACATCGAGTACAAAAGCAAGGGAGTAATTATAAACCGTTATAAAACACTGGTTCGGCCTCAACTGGAGTATTGTGTCCAATTCTGGGCACTCACTTTAGGAAAGATTTGAAGGCTTGAGGGAGTGCGCAAAATAGATTTACAAGAATCGTTCCAAGGATGAGGGACTTCAGTTATGTGGATAGGCTGGAGAAGCTGGGGTTTTTCTCCTTAGAGGAGATTTGATAGAGATATTCAAATAATAAAGGGTCAAGATGGAGTACACAGAGAAACTCTTCTCAATTGCAGAAGAGTCAGGATCCAGAGGACACTGATTAAAAGCTGGATGGCGAAAGGAAGTGTTGCAATGGGAGAAAATCTGGGTAATAGAGATCATAATATAATTAGGTTTAAAGTAGTTATGGAAAAGCACGAAGAAAAATCAACAATGAAAATACCAAATGGAAAAGAGCCAATTTCACTGATTTTAAAAATAGATCTAGCATAGGTGCACTGGAAACAAAGACTGATCAGGGAAACAGTGAATGCTCAATGACTGGCTTTCAAAGCAGACAATTTGGGTGCAAACTAAGCATATTCCCATAAGGAGGTAAGGCCAAAGCTAACATTTCTTTTCTGTGAAAGAAAATAGATTAAAGTAAAATGGGTAAAAAAAAATTATGAAAAATGTTAGGTTGAGAAACAGTCAAAAACCAGGCAGAATATAGAGTGTGAAAGGGGAAAGTGAAAAAGGAAATGCAAAAAGGGAAAATGAGTCTATGAGAAAAGATTAACATGTATCATAAAAGGAAACCCAAAAAATTCTTTCATAAACATACAAAAAGTAAAGGGATAGTTAAAACAATGGCGAGCCTGAGACAAAAATCTTGTGGAGTCAGGGAACTCTTGTGGATGACAGGGGACATGACTGGAGGTACTGAATTAATACTTTGCAGCTGTCTTCACAAAAATAGTGGATTAAGTTAATGTCACAGTAAAGAAGGAGGAGCAGAGATATTGAATTGAATAAAAATGGATAGAAAGGAAGTGCTAAATAGATTGGCATTACTCAGTTAACAAATCAGCTCATCCAAATGAAGAAACTCTTACCACGATCTTTCAACTCTCCTATATCTAAGGAGAATTGACAGAGAACTGGAAATACTACACCCCTGATCAAAAAAGGGGAGGGTGATAAACCTGGTAACTACAGGCCAGTCTAGTGTCAGTGTTGGGAAAACAGAGATCACTGTTAAGGCCAAAATTAATTCTCACTAATTGGAAAACATGGGTTAATAAAAGGGACATACAGCACAGATTTGTTAAAGGCAAATTGTGTCTGGCTGACCCGTTTGAGGTCTTTGAAGTAACAGAGGATTGACGTAGGTAGTGCAGTAGATGCATGAATGGACTTTCAAAAGGCATTTAATAAAGTGCCACACGATAGACTTATTCAGAAAATAGAATAAAATTGCAATGAAGATATGGTGGTACAAGTAGCTTGGGTACATAATTGTTCAATGATAAGAGACAGGTAGTGATGAATGGAAACAAAAACAGAATTACCTGGAAAAACTCAGCAGGTCTGGCAGCATCGGCGAAGAAGAAAAGAGTTGACGTTTCAAGTCCTCATGACCCTTCGACAGAACTTGAGGGATGCTTTTCTGACCAGCAAGTAATACGCAATGGGGTTGTACACAATGGGGTCACACAGAATTCAGACAATTGCTTTTCTTGTGTAATATAAATGACCTCAACACTGGGTACAGGGAGTACAATTTTGAAATTTGCAGATAACAGAAAATTTGACAATGTAGCAAATAGTGAGCAAGCTAGCAACAGAGTTCAGCAGGTCATAGACTGGTGCAGTGGGCCGACAAAAGGCAGATGCAATTTAATGTAATTAAGTGTGAAGGGATCCTTTGGGGAGAACAACATTGAGAGGTAGCATAACAACAGAAATTGTATTTCTATAGCACCTTTAAAGTAATAAGACATTTCAAGGAGTGTCACAGAGCATCATAAAGCAACATTTGACATTGAGTGTCACAAGGAGATACAAGGACAGATGATCAAAAGCTTAGCTAAACCTGTAGGTTTTAAGGAGTATCTATCTTAAAGGAAAGAGGCAGAAAGGTTTAGGGAGGGAATTAGAGCATAGGGCCTTGGTAGCTGAAGGCACAGCCAATGTCCAAAGAAGAGTCATATTGGACTCGAAAGTTAACTCTGTTTCTCTCATCACATATACTGCCTGTTGAGTTTTTCCACCACGTTCTGTTTTCAAAACTAATTAAATTGCCCATGAAGCGCTGTTATTCTGGGAACATGCAAGGTGCTATATAAATGCAAGTTCTTCCTTTCCAGGGCGACATTTCTGTACTTAATAGAGCCCACTCAAAAGCCTCTGCATTGAGATTAGTAGTATTGGGTCTTGCGTACTCCGATAGCTTCTCACTGATAAAACCATCTTCCCCACCTAAATCCCCCCTCCTGGTCCTGCTGCATCCCTCCCTCTAATGCCAAACAATTCCCCTTATTTACAAAGATGACATTTAAACACAGCAATACTTCATCATCTTAAGATTTCCTGGAAACAGTTTTTTAAATCAATGTACATACTTCTCTTGAGATTCAGACCCGGACCTTTTTTTTTACCTTTTCTGAATTGGTTTTCCCGTCATAATCTCCATCTTGTCAGTGTCAGCGCGCCTGCGTATCAGCCAACACTGCAGTCTGCCGGGAGGAGTTAACGCGCAAGCGCAGTACTGACGCGCCTGCGCACCAGGCAGCACAGCAGTCTGCCGGGAGTAGTTAGTACACACGCGCAGTCTGGAGATTCAGTTAGAAGTGAGTTAGTGCAGTTTATAGTTGAAACCTGAGAAAAATAGGATAATTCGGTCCATTTTTAGTATTCAAATCCAACATGTTGCATGTTCTAATCATTTGCAAAACAAATTTGAGATGGGCATCCACAGTCAGCAAGGCCTTGGATAGGGCAGCATTTCACTTGCATTTCCCCTAACTTGGTCTACTGCATTCGTTGCTCTCAATGCAGTCTCCTCTACATTGGAGAGACCAAACGTAAACTGGGCGACCGCTTTGCAGAACACCTGCGGTCTGTCCGCAAGAATGACCCAAACCTCCCTATCGCTTGCCATTTTAACACTCTACCCTGCTCTCTGGCCCACATGTCTGTCCTTGGCTTGCTGCATTGTTCCAGTGAAGCCCAACGCAAACTGGAGGAACAGCACCTCATCTTCCGACTAGGCACTTTACAGCCTTATGGACTGAATATTGAATTCAACAACTTTGGGTCTTGAGCTCCCTCCTCCATCCCCACCCCCTTTCTGTTTCTTCCCCCTTCCTTTTGTTTTTTACAATAATTTATATAGATTTTTCTTTTCCCACCTATTTCCATTATTTTTAAATCTATATCTTTTATGTGCTGTTAGCCTTTCCACCCCACCCCCACTAGAGCTGTACTTTGAGTGTCCTTCCATCCATTCTTAATTAGCACATTTGTTTAGATAATATCACCTTCAACACCTCTTTGTTCTTTTGTCTGAGACATCTTTTGATTATCTGCTCCTATCACTGTTTGCTTGACCCTACAACCACACCGCCCCCCCCCTCCCCCCACCCCCTCTCCCCCCCCCCCCACCACCTTATTTCACCCCTCTCCTAATATTCACTCAGTTCTGTTGAAGGGTCATGTGGACTCGAAAAGTCAACTCTTCTCTGCTGATGCTGCCAGACCTGCTGAGTTTTTCCAGGTAATTTTGTTTTTGTCTTGAATAGGGCAGGTTTGTCAGGATGTTACCTGGGGTGAGACTTAGTTATGTGGAGAAGCTGGGATTGTTCTTTACAGCAGAGGAAATTAAGCTGAGACCTAAGAGATGTTTAAATTCCTCCACTCTTCCTGATAAAGTATTCCAGAGCATAATATCACTCTACAAAATATTTTCTAATTTTTCCCTCTAGTTCTTTTGTCAATTATTTGTAACCTGATATTTGGCTATTGACCCACTTGCTAAAGGACACACTTTCTCTCTACTTGTCCTATTGGGCATATATTTGAATGGAATTAATATGCAAGGTTACAGGAAAAGGTGAAAGCTGGAGTATTGCACACAGTTCTGGGAGCCACACTATAGGAAGGATGTGAACACATTGGAGAGAGTGCAGAAGATGTTTACAAGAATAGTTCCAGGGATGAGAAACTTCAGCTGGAAGGATAGATTGGACAGATTGGGACCATTCGCCTCGGAGAAAAGGCAGCTGAGACGAGATTTGATAGAGATGGTCAAAGTCATGAGGGAACTGAACGGAGTAGATAGGGAGAAGCTGTTCCTGCTCGTAAAAGGATCAAGAATGAGAGGGCACAGATTTAAAGTGATTTGAAAAAGAAGCAAAGGTGATGAGAGAAAAAAACTTTTCACACGAGTGGTTCAGGTCTGGAATGCATTGCCTGGAAATGTGGTGGGAATCAGGTTCAATCAAGGAATTCAACAGGGAATTGCTTCTATTCAAATAATCATCCAATGTGCAGGGGTACGGGAAAAAGGCAGGGCAATAGCACTAGGTCATAATGCAGACATTGGCTGAATGGCCTCCTGTGCTGTTAAAATTCTGTGCGATTAAATTGGATAGTTCTTTCAGAAATCCAGGACAAGCATGACAGGCAGAAAGGCCTTCATCTGTGCTGTAAGATTATGTTTTTCCTAAAAAGATTCCATGGTTTTTGTTTCTACTCAATTCCATGCATTGACTTCCTCAGGGCTGAGAAATTTATCATTTGGTGGAATTCTAACTTTGACAATGGAACGCCACCCATTTATTTTTTTTTAACTCCCATTTCTCTTTAGCTGTTACTGCCACCTCCAACACAGCCAAAGCCAGGAGGAGAGGCTCTTAAAGCCTGGAAAATCTCCAACAACAAGACTTGGAGCAGGCTCGGAAGCCACCTCTCACCATACCAGGAGGGCCTGGTCTGCTACTGACCGCTTGGTGGAGCTGCAGGATTCGGCAGGTGGGGTAGGGACGAGACAGCGGTGGAGCCCGAGTCTCGGTGGGGGAGTGGGGGACGGAGTAGCGGTGCTGGAGTTTCGGTGAGGTTCAGCAGATGTGTGTTGGGGGAGGGAGTACTGGAATTACAGTATTGGCAGGGTTGGACAGGCTTGGGAGGGGGGATAGGCAGAGAGATTGGTGTTGAGGGCAGAAGTTTTTTCTCCTCTTTGGAACACTTGGAAATTGCGACTGCCAGATGAAGATGTGTCAAAACTGGAAATACCCAAAAGGTCATGAGATAGATTTTGCATTGTGCATTACTTATTGATTTGTCAAGTCAAAAGAGAGTGAAATGTTTAAACGTGTGCTCTGGAAGGGAACATGTGAAGGTTGATGACTTCTGATCTCCAGCAAAAAAAAACAAATTACAGAATTGTTTACTGCATTAAAAAACTCACAATACATGAATTTTTCTCTCTATTCAGTGAGATGTTATATTGTAATTAGCTTTAAAATGCAAAATATTGCAAACCTTGTTCATTGCCTTATTGTCCTAGATGCCATATCCAATAGGGCATCAAGTTCTTTGTTTAAATCACGGAGTGAAAGTCCACTCTGACATAATCCACCTTCTATGAGTTTCTGGAGCAATAATCAGTTTCTTTCCTCATATCATCCTGTATCATCATCTCCCATGATCACTTTTTATGAATCCCTTGTAATATTTCAACCCTGGCCTTCAAACCAACGTTCAGGGGTTTCATTGTTCATATTGACATATTATCAATAATTTATAGTTATTTATATATTTATAATATACATAATAATTATTCAATCCAGCTGTTCTCACCTCTCAAACTATGAAATGCAAGTGTTTCATGAATGCTTCCATACTAATTAATTTTTGCATTCCAGCAAGCATTTCTTAATTAGGGATGGTTTAACTGAAAGACTGATCATAGCTTTGAAGTCTGGTTGTCTGAATTGTTTAGCTCTCAATTATGATAGTGAGCCTCAGATATTGTTTCCTGTCACAGTCCAGAGGCTCTTTCTCTATGAAAAAGCTGTTTGCAGCTTTCAACAGGTTACCTAGTTTGAAAAGTCTCTTGGCCTTGCAAAGCATGCTAGTAAATTTGGTCAGGTTTTTCAACAACTGGCTATAGTAAATGCCACTTTGCATCCCATTTAAACTGTCGATGACCCCAGGTTGCATAGACTTTCACAAGTCTGAACCATAAGTTTCAAACTTAGTTGAGTATATTAGTTTTTTTTTAAAAACAGTCCAACCTCAAGTGGCTGTACATCTAAGACATGGATCACAGTCACTTACCCTGAGTTATCTTCATCCTTGTTATGTATTTTCTGTAGCAACTTAATCCACTCCCGATGCTTGCAGCGTCAATTGAAAGGGCAGGGTATCGTCGATAAGTACAGTACAATTACCAATTAAACAATGACCATGACAAACTCCCTTCTCTTTTCAGTTAATTTAACCATATTTAGTTTGTGTGTAAACTCCAACACTGGCTGGATTCAATCTTGGCTTAATTGCATGTACAAAGTACCAGAAATCTAGCATAGATAGGTGAACACCAAATGAGGCATACAGACACAAAGCAAGAGGAGATGTTTCCTTAACTAATTTGACCTCCAAATGTAACATGGTTTCACATGTAGACAGGAAGCTATAACAAAAATCACCTTGGGTATTTGGGTCACACTATGGTTATTCAAAATTTCAGCAGAGCTAAATTATGTGCTAGTCTGACTGTCTTTGCAGCTTTACTGATCAGTTTCTTTGCTTATTTGACACTTGTTTCTGCATTTGGATCTGTAACTTGTCCTTCTGCTGTGACAATTTCTCATGAAAGTGCTTGTTTTCCTCTACAGTTGGCTTGTTTTTTGGAGGTTTCTAGATAAGGTGCTGCTTACTGGATCACATTGAATGTCTTTTCTCTTGTATGTCTCAATAGCAGTCTTTTTTTGGGCTCCGAGTGCATACTTCAACATATAAAAATGTTCAGTATGAACTGTGAAATGTCCAACCTAGAAGTCTTTGCATAGATAACATCACCAAATGTGTTGAACAAACACTCAATTTGGGTCCATGGAAGCAACTGAGAGCAGCCTTGATAACTTAGAGCACTAGGTGCTCGCCACTAGCAAATATCTGCCCACACACATCTAATCTCATACCTTCTTGCCATGGGTCCAATGCCTGTGTACTTCCAACAGATAATCATCTTCCTCATTTGTGATTGCATTATATGATTGCTGGCGAAGTCATGAGGTATTTCAAAGTTAGGGAAGATATCTTGCTGGTGGACCTGTTGCTCGTAGCATCTTCAGAGTCTTGTTCCAACTGGCATCTTTCTGTAGTGACCTTGCTGCACATTCTCCAGAAGGGAAAGAACTCCACAATACAAGCTCTGACTATTGTTTATTTTCTCTGGTAGAAAAACTTGTGTACAAATATACTGCTTTCAGTTCTTTCCGATAACATTGTTTTCTGTTTCTTGAACAGCTTCATTTGGTTTTGCCTGACCTCCTAACTGAACAGCCTCACTAATTCCTCATTTGTGGTAGATTTGCTGTACAATATTGTTGAACTTTCTTATTCATAAAGAGAAAGTAAAAAAAAAGTCAAAACATCCATTTGCTGCAAAGTATCTACCTGTAACATCATAGAGCCATCAATGGAGTACATAACCCTCTGGCATATTGAACTTTAATCCCATGAGTGTAGAAATACAATATATTTGGTTTAAGATCTGTAGACCATTTGATGCCAGTGTGGCGATAATTTAGCAGAGTCTTCAGAAAACCTTTGAAGTATTTGCAAAAGTTTTGGCTGCATTAGGCACATGATGACAGCTGTCCCTGTCAATATCCAGCAAGTGCAGAGCAATTGTTCTCAAACAAGTTTCCAAACCAGTCTGACCCTTGCATCGCACTGCAAGAGTCCACAATACACTTACAAGGTTTGTCTATGGCAGTTCACACTTTGAGAATAATTCATTTAAAACCTTGTACAAGGTTTCAGCATTCACTAACTACACTGATGTAGATTAGATTTATTTATGTACATTTGCACGACAACTTCTGATTCTGAGAAGGAGCTCGATAAGATGCTGAGAACCTTCCGTAAATTTGTTCTTGTAGCCTCAATGTTTAGAGAGAAGGGAGTATGTTTCAATTTACTAACCAGCTCTTCTGTGAGTATTTTGCTAAGGCCATACCTCATTTTGCACGAAATACTCGTTCTGTCCATTTTCAGCTAGTCAAGTGTTGTAGGGTGCTTTGCCAAGTGTTGTGCAATAGCTATTATCGGAACAGCCATCGTAAATGACAGAGAATGTTTTACAGTGAAAGCTAAAACTGTTGCTGCAGCATTGGCAACTTGGTCTTGAAAAGACAACTTTGGGAGGTGGTTGAACTTTGCTGACACTAGGAGCATGGGTCTTGAAAAGTGGGTGCAGACCATAAGTTGCAGCATCATTGTTACTGCTGGTAACTGTTGAGAACACAATAACTTGCTATCAAATATACATAAATCTAATCATAAATGTTCAATAACTTCTTGAAATAATGCAAAATCATCATACCTGGCAGGTGAATTTCAGTCCTCAGATCGTCTTACTTTGGTGCTGCTTCAAATGCCTATGCCGCTTTACAGCCTTCAAACCACTAGTTGTATAACCATGTTCTTTGCCTGGCGCCTTGAATTTTCTTACAAAAGTTAGTTAACGTAAATCCAGTTGTTTCACAATAAATCATTGTCATTCACTTTTGTCTCCGCTCCATTTCCAAGGATTTTTCAATTCTTTAATCAGTCTGCCCGGTCTGAGTCATTCCTTTGAGATAGTTTTTTCTAGAGATGAGACATCGTAGCAGCAATTTGCACATACCATCACAACTACAGCCCAGGCGCGTGTGAAATGTTCACAGCTCTACATTTCACCAGCTAACTTTGCAACAAATGTTGAGCTGTGCGCAAATTGTGCATTATTGTGATAAAAATCAAGTGGGGAGATTGCGCACACCACATACAACTCTGGGGGAAAAAACTGGAAAGCCATTAAAAAAAACCCCGAGTGGCAAAATAAAAAAAAATAGAAATCCAGTAAGAATGGGAAAAAAATCACATTCCTGACCTTATAAATGGCACACACTACTGCCATTGTGCATCGATATTGGAGGGACTGAACGTTTTAAGTGTTAGATCAAGCGATCTGCTTTCACCTGGATTGTGTCAAGCTTCAATTGTTGTAGGAGCCATCACACTCTTGACTCGTGCTTTGTAGATGATAGGCAGGCACTGGAGAGTCAGGGTGTGAGTTACGCACTGCAGAATTTCTAGCCTCTGACCTGCTGTTGTAGCCACAGTATTTATAAGGCTAGTCCAGTTCAGTTTCTGGTAAATGGTAGCCCCGAGGATGCTGAGGGTGGGGAATTCCGCCATAGCAATTGCGTTGAATGTCAAGGGGAGATGATTAGATCCTCTCATGTTGGAGATGGTAATAGCTGGACACTTGTGTCATATGACTCTTACATGCCACTTGTCAGCCGAAGCTTGAATATCGTTTGAGTCTTGCTGCATACGGACATGGCGAGCTTCAGTATTAGAGAAGTTGTGAATGGTCCCGAATACTGCAATCAGCAAATATCACCACAGGTAACCTTATGATAGAGGGAAGGTTACCAATGATGCACTTGTGAGACTCAATGAAGTGAGAACACATTCTATTCTGTGGCAAAATTAGGATTTGATAAAATCAAAATTTACAACTTTCTAAATCAATAACCTTGATGTATTTCCCATTTGTCAAGGCTATAATATCTGCAAAGAGATAAAACAAAAAACTCCAGATGCTGGAAATCCAAAACAAAAACAGAATTACCTGGAAAAACTCAGCAGGTCTGGCAGCATCGGCAGAGAGGAAAAGAGTTGACGTTTCGAGTCCTCATGACCCTTCAGCAGAACTGGGTGAATCCAAGGAGAGGGGTGAAATATAAGCTGGTTTAAGGTGGGGCGGGGGGGGGGGGGGGGGGTGTTGGGTGGGGGGAGAGAAGTGGAGGGGCTGGTGTGGTTGTAGGGACAAGCAAGCAGTGATAGGAGCAGATAATCAAAAGATGTCACAGACAAAAGAACACAGGTGTTGAAGTTGGTGATATTATCTAAACGAATGTGCTAATTAAGAATGGATGGTAGGGCACTCAAGGTATAGCTCTAGTGGGGGTGGGGGGGGTATAAAAGACTTAAAAATAATGGAAATAGATGGGAAAAGAAAAATTTATATAAATTATTGGAAAAAACAAAAGGAAGGGGGAAGAAACAGAAAGGGGGTGGAGATGGAGGAGGGAGGTCAAGATCTAAAGTTGTTGAATTCAATATTCAGTCCGGAAGGCTGTAAAGTCCCTAGTCGGAAGATGAGGTGCTGTTCCTCCAGTTTGCGTTGGGCTGCACTGGAACAATGCAGCAAGCCAAGGACAGACGTGGGCAAGAGAGAAGGGTGGAGTGTTAAAATGGCAAGCGACAGGGAGGTTTGGGTCATTCTTGCGGACAGACAACAGGTGTTCTGCAATGCGGTCGCCCAGTTTACGTTTGGTCTCTCCAATGTAGAGGAGACCGCATTGGGAGCAACAAATGCAGTAGACTAAGTTGGGGGAAATGCAAGTGAAATGCTGCTTCACTTGAAAGGAGTGTTTGGGCCCTTGGACAGTGAGGAGAGAGGAAGTGAAGGGGCAGGTGTTACGTCTTTTGCGTGGGCATGGGGAGGTGCCATAGGTGGGGGTTGAGTAGAGGGTGATGGAGGAGTGGACCAGGGTGTCCTGGAGGGAACAATCCCTACGGAATGCCGCCAGGTGTGGTGAAGGGAAGATGTATTTGGTGGTGGCATCATGCTGGAGTTAGCGGAAATGGCGGAGGATGATCCTTTGAATGCGGAGACTGGTGGGGTGATAAGTGAGGACAAGGGTGACCCTATCATGTTTCTGGGAGGGAGGAGAAGGCGTGAGGGCGGATGCGCGGGAGATGGGCCGGACACGGTTGAGGGCCCTGTCAATGACTGTGGGTGTAAAACCTTGGTTAAGGAAGAAGGAGGACATGTCAGGGGAACGGTTTTTGAAGGTAGCAAGATGAGAACAGATGCAACGGAGGCGAAGGAACTGAGAGAATGGGATGGAGTCCTTACAGAAAGCGGGGTGTGAGGAGCTGTAGTCGAGGTAGCTGTGGGAGTCGGTAGGCTTGTAATGGATATTGGTGGACAGTCTATCACCAGAGATTGAGACAGAGAGGTCAAGGAAGGGAAGGGAAGTGTCAGAGATGGACCACGTGAAAATGATGGAGGGGTGGAGATTGGAAGCAAAATTAATAAATTTTTCCAAGTCCCAACGAGAGCATGAAGCAACACCGAAGTAATCATCGATGTACCGGAGAAGGAGTTGTGGAAGGGGGCCGGAGTAGGACTGGAACAAGGAATGTTCCACATACCCCATAAAGAGACAGGCATAGCTGGGGCCCATGTGGGTACCCATAGCCACACCTTTTATTTGGAGGAAGTGAGAGGAGTTGAAGGAGAAATTGTTCAGTGTGAGAACAAGTTCAGCCAGACGGAGGAGAGTAGTGGTGGATGGGGATTGTTCGGGCCTCTGTTCGAGGAAGAAGCTAAGGGCCCTCAGACCATCCTGGTGGGGGATGGAGGTGTAGAGGGATTGGACGTCCATGGTGAAGAGGAAGCGGTTGGGGCCAGGGAACTGGAAATTGTTGATGTGACGTAAGGTGTCAGAGGATTCATGGATGTAGGTAGGAAGGGACTGGACAAGGGGAGAGAGAAGGGAGTCAAATTAATGAGAAATGAGTTCCATGGGGCAGGAGCAAGCTGACACGATCGGTCTACCTGGACAGTTCTGTTTGTGGATTTTGAGTAGGAGGTAGAAGCGGGCCGTCTGAGGTTGAGCGACTATCAGGTTGGAAGCTGTGGGAGGAAGATCTCCAGAGGAGATGAGGTCAGTGACAGTCCTGGAAACAATGGCCTGGTGTTCAGTGGTGGGGTCATGGTCCAGGGAGAGGTAGGAGGAAGTGTCTGCGAGTTGGTGCTCAGCCTCCGCGAGGTAGAGGTCAGTGCGCCAGACAACAACAGCACCACCCTTGTCAGCGGGTTTGATGACAATGTTGGGTTGGACCTGAGAGAATGGTGTGCAGTAAGTTCCGAGAGAGAGAGATTAGAATGGGTGAGAGGAGCAGAGAAATTGAGACGACTAATGTCGTGCTGACAGTTCTCAATGAAAAGATCAAGAGAAGGTAAGAATCCAGAGGGAAGAGTCCTGGAGTCTTACCTTCTCTTGATCTTTCAATTGAGAACTGTGAGCACGACATTAGTCGTCTCAATTTCTCTGCTCCTCTCACCCATTCTAATCTCTCTCTCTCTGAACTTACTGCACTCCATTCTCTCAGGTCCAACCCCAACATTGTCATCAAACCCGCTGACAAGGGTGGTGCTGTTGTTGTCTGGCGCACTGACCTCTACCTCGCGGAGGCTGAGCGCCAACTCGCAGACACTTCCTCCTACCTCTCCCTGGACCATGACCCCACTACTGAACATCAGGCCATTGTTTCCAGGACTGTCACTGACCTCATCTCCTCTGGAGATCTTCCTCCCACAGCTTCCAACCTGATAGTCACCCAACCTCGGACGGCCTGCTTCTACCTCCTACCCAAAATCCACAAACAGAACTGTCCTGGTAGACCAATCGTGTCAGCTTGCTCCTGCCCCACGGAACTCATTTCTCGTTATCTTGACTCCCTTCTCCCACCACCTTGTCCAGTCCCTTAACACCTACATCTGTGATTCCTCTGACACCTTACGTCACATCAACAATTTCCAGTTCGCTGGCCCCAACTGCTTCCTCTTCACCATGGACGTCCAATCCCTCTACACCTCCATCCCCCACCAGGATGGTCTGAGGTCCCTCAGCTTCTTCCTCGAACAGAGGCCCGAACAATCCCCATCCACCACTACTCTCCTCCGTCTGGCTGAACTTGTTCTCACACTGAATAATTTCTCCTTCAACTCCTCTCACTTCCTCCAAATAAAAGGTGTGGCTATGGGTACCCACATGAGCCCCAGCTATGCCTGTCTCTTTATGGTGTATGTGGAACATTCCTTGTTCCAGTCCTACTCCAGCCCCCTTCCACAACTCTTTCTCCGGTACATCGATGATTACTTCGGTGTTGCTTCATGCTCTCGTTGGGACTTGGAAAAATTTATTAATTTTGCTTCCAATCTCCACCCCTCCATCATTTTTACGTGGTCCATCTCTGACACTTCCCTTCCCTTCCTTGACCTCTCTGTCTCAATCTCTGGTGATAGACTGTCCACCAATATCCATTACAAGCCTACCGACTCCCACAGCTACCTCGACTACAGCTCCTCACACCCCGCTTCCTGTGAGGACTCCATCCCATTCTCTCAGTTCCTTTGCCTCCGTTGCATCTGTTCCGATGATGCTACCTTCAAAAACAGTTCCTCTGACATGTCCTCCTTCTTCCTTAACCGAGGTTTTCCACCCACGGTCGTTGACAGTGCCCTCAACCGTGTCCAGCCCATCTCCCGTGCATCCGCCCTCACGCCTTCTCCTCCCTCCCAGAAACATGATAGGGTCACCCTTGTCCTCACTTATCACCCCACCAGCCTCCGCATTCAAAGGATCATCCTCCGCCAATTCCAGCATTATGCCACCAGCAAACACATCTTCCCTTCACCCCCCCCGTTGGCATTCCGTAGGGATCGTTCCCTCCGGACACCCTGGTCCACTCCTCCATTACCCCCTACTCCTCAACCCCCACCTATGGCACCTCCCCATGCCCATGCAAAAGATGCAACACCTGCCCCTTCACTTCCTCTCTCCTCACCATCCAAGGGCCCAAACACTCCTTTCAAGTGAAGCAGCATTTCACTTGCATTTCCCCCAACTTAGTATACTGCACTCGTTGCTCCCAATGCGGTCTCCTCTACATTGGAGAGACCAAACGTAAACTGGGCGACCGCATTTCAGAACACCTGTTGTCTGTCCGCAAGAATGACCCAAACCTCCCTGTCGCTTGCCATTTTAACACTCCACCCTTCTCTCTTGCCCACATGTCTGTCCTTGGCTTGCTGCATTGTTCCAGTGAAGCCCAATGCAAATTGGAGGAACAGCACCTCATCTTCCGACTAGGGACTTTACAGCCTTCCGGACTGAATATTGAATTCAACAACTTTAGATCTTGACCTCCCTCCTCCATCCCTACCCCCTTTCTGTTTCTTCCCCCTTCCTTTTGCTTTTTCCAATAATTTATATAGATTTTTCTTTTCCCACCTATTTCCATTATTTTTAAATCTTTTATACCACCCCCCCACCCCCACTAGAGCTATACCTTGAGTGCCCTACCATCCATTCTTAATTAGCACATTTGTTTAGATAATATCACCGACTTCAACACCTCTTTGTTCTTTTGTCTGTGACATCTTTTGATTATCTGCTCCTATCACTGCTTGCTCGTCCCTACAACCACACCACCCCCCTCCACTTCTCTCCTTCCACCCAACTACCCCCCCCCCCCCCTTACCACCACCACCTTAAACCAGCTTATATTTCACCCCTCTCCTTGGATTCACCCAGTTCTGCTGAAGGGTCATGAGGACTCGAAACGTCGACAAGTCTTTTCTTCGCCGATGCTGCCAGACCTGCTGAGTTTTTCCAGGTAATTCTGTTTTTGTTGTGTATAATATCTGCAAACTGAATAATAGTTTACTAGCCAGCAATGTGAAACTACTGGAATAATTAAAGTAGCCATTTGTGTTTGTGTGGAATCTCACATTCATCATTCGTGTTTAATCGGTAGCCAACTTTCAGGAGGGATTTCTCTCCCTACAGATAAAAGGCAATCCTATTATCAGTTGTAATCCCCTATTTGTAATGTAAGGAATGTTTAAAAAATTCTAATAATCCAATGGTGAATTTGCTGTACTTAGCTAACAATTTAGGAATGTAGGAACATGAATAAGCCATTTAGACCCTTGAATCTGCTCCTCCATTCAATATCATGACTAATCTGCAATCTAACTCCATATAACCCATGTCCCTCAATGTTGTTGGATAACAAAAATTTATCAATCTCAGATCTAAAATTTACACCTGATCTAGCAGGTGTATTTATTTTTGCAGAATAGAGTTTCAAACTACTTCTTTCACCTTTTGCATGTAGAAAGGAGTTTCCTAATTTCACTCCTGAAAGGACTGGCTCTAATTTTTAACCTAGTTCCACATACAGGAGTACTGTTTCATCAACTGAGGGAGGGAATAGGCAGTAATCTATTATGAAACTTCATGGGATTGGGATTCAATGTTGAGAACTCCCAGGGCCAGTCCCTCCTGAATCTCTACCACTGTATGCTACCTCTAGTTCTTTTGGTCTGCTAATGGGAAAAGCCATGCCCAGGGAAAGGGATAGAAGCACAACGTACTAAAGAGAATGTAGTCACTTGGATAGTGGGATGGCTGGGGTTAGAAAGCAGACAGTAATCCTTCTTATATTACATGATGGCTGATGTTTCCAAAAAAATGCATTTAACATCTTGAATGACAGCTGGGAATCATCTTCTGAGAAAAGTAAAAGTTCCAAACATCAACCCAACTTAGTGTACTGGTATGCCCTAAGGGTATCTACTGGGACCTCTTGTACTTTCTATGTGAATAATTTGGACACCATTAGGGCAACAAATAGGGGGCATGGTAAACTGTGAGAAAGGATGAAAGAAATTGCTTTCTTTACAGGTTACTGGGATGAGAAACGCAGTTTATTTAGAAAAATATGAAGTAATACATTTCAGGAAATAAGTGAAAGCAAGTATATCCCCAACAGTAAGATTCTTCCAGTGTGAAGGAAGAGACAGATTTAGAGGTGAAGATATGCAGATCTTCAAAGGTGGCAAAAAAAATTAAATGTGTGGAGCTATAAGGACTTTGTGGATTAACTAAGGTTGAATTTATCTAGGAGATCATTTAAGTCTACAGTTAGAATAAAATGTGCATCTCCTTATAGAAAGCATATTAGATCCAAGGAAGGATAGAATTATTTCAATATAGGAAGGACTTTTCGGCTTCCCGGAACTGCTAGCAAATCAGATGGCTGGCAGCTCTCCAGTCCCCAGTAGCACCACCAGGAGCTGTGGTCACTGCTGGGACTGCAGCAGTCCCTGACAAGGAGTCATGGAGGCAGCTGGTAACCAGATTCCAGTCTGGCAGACTCCAGTGAGGGGACTGGGGGTGCTACAATTAAGGCTGGGAGTGGGGAAACAAGCAGGTTTGCAATCACTGGTGGGTTGGGTTGGGGTGGTAGTGGGGTGGGGGGGGTGGTGTGCATGCTACCATCGGTCACAAAGTGGCTGAACAGGAAGAACACCCCCCCCCCCCAACCCGCACCACCACCCCCCCCCCCCCCCCCCCGGCTCTCAGCCGGCCACCAGGGTTGAATTGGCAACCTTGGCATGTGGCGTAAGCATCCCCTTGGCAACTAAAGGGCCTCAATTGGCCCATGGCTGTGCGTAGGGGAGTGGGTCCAGCCATGTCAACCTGTGCTTGTCAACCCGTAGACGACAAGCACAGATCCCTCTCATCATTCCATTTGATTTCATGCACGCGCTGCATGCCAGCAAACTCCCAGAGGGTTCATGTAAAATTCCAGCTCATGATGCTGTTAACCCTATGGCATACTTGTGAATGATCAAAACTTGGAAATAATTCCACTGAACCATCTCAACATTGCCAAGACCCTATTCCACTAGAGAAAAACCTGTCATTCATCAGTTATCAAGGCTTGCTAATTTGTGGAATAGTTTGAGTATTTTACTGTTATCATAATGTAACCTTATTGCCATTTACACAGTACTTACAAAAACAATTTTGAATCTCTTTTTTCAATGAAATTCACAGCAAAAGCAAGGTTTTTGTGGAAGGATGCTGATTTGAATCTTGTGCATTATTTTATTCAGTTTGTTTTGTCCAGTCACTGTTTGCTTTTGCCTTTTTACGTGCTTTATCTAATCCAACTGTTCAATATCTACAGCAAAGTCAGAGATGGAGTAATGGCTGCCTTATCACCAGTTTTAGGTAAGTGTAAAGCACCATTTCTCTTTTCTGCAAGTCATTAGTTCATTAAATAATGTGGGAAAGGTATAAAATTGAATTAGCCAAGAAAGTTATTTGATCACTATCATTTCTTTGACTTTATAACGAGAGACTACTCCTACAACATAGATTTCAGGGGGAATTGAGCTGTACAATGTTCTATTCAGCATATGTGATGAACTCATACAAAAAAACATCAAATTTATAAAGATTAGATTATATGACGAGCATGCAGCACACCATGGGCACTTGAACCAAAGAACGCTTAAAGTTACAGTTTTAAATTTAAAACTGTAAACTGTACTGCAAAGACCATATGACATAGGAGCAGAAATTAGGCCATTCGGCCCATCGAGTCTGCTCCGCCATTCAATCATGGCTGATAAGTTTCTCAACCCCATTCTCCCGCCTTCTCCCCATAACCTTTGATCCTCTTACCAATCAGAGCCTATCTATCTCGGTCTTAAATACACTCAATGACCTGGCCTCTACAGCCTTCTGTGGCAATGAATTCCATAGATTCACCACTCTCTGGCTAAAGAAGTTTCTCCTCATGTCTGTTCTAAAAGGTCTTCTCTTTACTATGAGGCTGTGCCCTC
Organism: Carcharodon carcharias; assembly: GCF_017639515.1. Lineage (NCBI taxonomy): Eukaryota > Metazoa > Chordata > Chondrichthyes > Lamniformes > Lamnidae > Carcharodon > Carcharodon carcharias. The sequence continues at coordinate 45,221,995 of NC_054467.1, read as the reverse complement.
GGGTCCTAGTCTCTCCTACTAACGGAAACATCTTCCCCATGTCCACTCTATCCAAGCCTTTCGGTATTCTGTAAGTTTCAATCAGATCCCCCCTCATTCTTCTAAACTCCATCAAGTATAGACCCAGAGTCCTCAAACGTTCCTCATATGATAAGCCTTTCATTCCTGGGATTGTTCTCGTGAACCTCCTCTGGACCTTCTCCAGGGCCCAAAATTGCTCACAATATTCCAAAAGTGGTCTGACCAGAGCCTTATAAAGCCTCAGCAGCACATCCCTGCTTTTATATTCTAGTCCTCTCAAAATAAATGCCAACATTGCATTTACCTTCTAAACTACCGACTCAACCTGCAAATTAACCTTAAGAGAATCCTGGACTAGGACTCCCAAGTCCCTTTGCACTCCAGATTTCTGAATTCTCTCCCCATTTAGAAAATAGTCTATGCCTCTATTCTTCCTACCAAAGTGCATGACCTCACACTTCCCCACGTTGTATTCCATCTGCCACTTCTTTGCCCATTCTCCTATATGTCCAAATCCATCTCCTCCCCACCTCCTCAATACTACCTGTCCCTCCACCTATCTTTGTATCATCTGCAAACTTAGCCAGGATGCCCTCAGTTCCTTCATCTAGATCATTAATGTATAAAGTGAAAAGTTGTGGAACTCCACTGGTCACCGGCCGCCATCCTGAGAAGGACCCCCTTTATCCCCACTCTCTGCTCCTGCCAGACAGCCAATCTTCTATCTATGCTAGTACTTTGCCTCTAACACCATGGGCTCTTATCTTACTGAGCAGCCTCCTGTGCGGCATCTTGCAAAGGCCTTCTGGAAGTCCAAGTAGTTAACATCCATTGGCTCTCCTTTGTCTAACCTGCTCGTTACCTCCTCAAAGAATTCTAACAGATTTTTCAGGCGTGACCTCCCCTTGATGAAACCATGCTGACTTTGCCCTAATTTATCATGCACTTCCAAGTATTCTGAAATCTCATCCTTAATAATGGACTCTAAAATCTAACCAACGACTGAGGTCAGGCTAATGCAGCCTGCAATTTGCGGTCTTTTGCCTCACTCCCTTCTTAAGCAGGGGGGTGACATTAGCGATTTTCCAGTCCTCTGGGACCCTCCCTGACTCCAGTGATTCCTGAAAGATCACCACTAACACCTCCACTATCTCTTTAGCTATCTCCTTCAGAACTCTGGGGTGTAATCCATCTGGCCCAGGTGATTTATCCACCTTCAGACCTTTCAGTTTTCCTAGCACCTTCTCCTTGGTAATGGCCACCATTACTCACCTCTGCCCCCCCGACTCTCTTGAACTTTGGGGATGTTACTCGTGTCTTCCACCATGAAGACTGACGCAAAGTACCTATTTAGTTCCTCTGCCATTTCTTTGTTCCCCACTACTACTTCTCCAGTGTCATTTTCCAGCGGCCAATGTCCACTTTTGCCTCTCTCTTACCCTTTATATTTCTAAAAAAAACTCTTGCAATCTTCTTTTATATTACTGGCTAGTTTACCCTCATATTTAATCTTCTCCCTCCTTACTTCTTTTTTAGTTGTCCTCTGTTGGTTTTTGTTTCCCACTGCTCTTCGCCGCATTGTATGCTTTCTCTTTAGCTTTTATGCTGTCCCTGACTTCCCTTGTCAGCCATGGTTGCACCGTCCTCCCTTTAGTATGCTTCTTCTTCCTAGGGATGAATTTTTGCTGTGTCTCCCAAATTACTCCCAGAAACTCCTGCCATTGCTGTTCCACTGTCTTTCCTGCTAGGCTCATCTCCCAGTCAATTCTGGCCAGCTACTCCCTCATGCCTCTGTAGTTGCCTTTATTCAACTGTAATACCGTTACATCTGATTCCAGCTTTCTCCTCTCAAATTGCAGGGTAAATTCTATCATGTTATGGTCACTTCCTCCTAAGGGTTCCTTCACCTTAAGCTCCCTTTTCAAATCTGCCTCATTACACATCACTAAATCTAGAATTGCCTGTTCCCTAGTGGGCTCCACCACAAGCTGCTCCAAAAAGCCATCTCGTAGACATTCTACAAATTCCTTTTCTTGGGATCCACTACCAACCTGATTTTCCCAGTCTACCTGCATAAAAAAGCACCTTATAATAGTCAATGAAACACCAAGTGTGAGTTAGGTCATTTCACTTACTGCATTTAAGAACTTCTTATGCATTATCCTTCAATATTGAGTCAAACCTCTGACATAGTGAAGCAGTATATACCCACATGCAGCATAGACTGGGCTGATAAGTGGCAAGTAACATTCATGTCACACAAATGCCAGGCAATGCCCACCTTCCCTTTGTTAATTTCTAATAGTTGTTTAGAAATGAAGACTAAAACCAAGACAGTTTTTTTTCAGGAGAGCACGAACGCAGTCCCCCACTACCAGAAATTTTAGACAGTTTTATTACTTGTTATAAAACTCTCCACAGACAACTAGTCTCAGCTGGTATCCCTTTTATACAACCAAATGGGTGCTTAGTTAAACAACCTAATAGTTAGGGAAAGAACCAATTAAAGAAGTTCAATTGCTAACAGATTCCCCTCTTAAAAAGAAAGTAACCCTTAAGTTTATTTAATCACACAAAAAGGTAATAATAAACATCAATATATTTTAAAAATTCAATAATTGACTTTATTCCCCTCCTTTTAAAAAAAACACATGTATGGATATGTCCACACAAATGTATTTTTTTCTTAAAGAAAAAGATGTCCCTCTTTGAGGATCTCTAGTACTTCTTGGAGCTTGCACCTCTTTGGTGAAGCAGTCAGATAATTGGTAGCCGCTATCAATCCATTTGATCTTGGCAATCTCCTTATTCTCGAGCATCTGTTTTAACCTTGCAACATCAATTCGCAATTTCTTCTTGTTAACACACTTCATAGAGTAAACATTTTCCCAAAGTGAATTATCTATAAGACATTCGATAGATACCGTTGCTGAATACCCTTTTCCATTTAAAACTTCTGCCAGTATCTTCGATATAAAGAATGTCATATCTACCACCTCAAGGGCAAGAGTCTCCACTGCTAATGTACTTTCTACAACTCTTCGCATCTTTTTAGATTCCCACGCCAAAGGGCAACATTTGCCTTTCCCTCCCACCCCATGAGAAATATTATAAGTCCTCCCCCACTTGAAAATCCATCACATTGATTTGCATAAGATGCATCACTGGACAGTTTCATTTTTCTAACATCAACCAAAGCAGGGAATTTCAAAACACACTGCTCCATTTTTAACTTGTCAATGTTTTATTTTCCCTGAATGATTTCTTCAACCTTGGGATTGTTCATTTTAGTGCTCAATTCCAAAACATCAAAACTAACTTGATCGAGTTTTTCGAGGAAGTGACAAAGATGATCGACAATGGAAGGGCAATGGATGTTATATACGTGGTTTTCAGTAAGGCCTTTGACAAGGTCCCTCATGGCAGACTGGTACAGAAGGTAAAGTCGCACGGAATCAGAGGTGAGCTGGCATGATGGATACAGAATTGGCTTGGTCATAGATGACAGAGGGTAGCAGTGGAAGGGTGCTTTTCTGAATGGAGAGCTGTGACTAGTGGAGTTCCGCAGGGATCAGTGCTGGGACCTTTGCTGTTTGTAGTATACGTAAGTGATTTGGAGGAAACTGGGCTAATTAGTAAGTTTGCAGACGAAACTAAGGTTGGAGGAGTTGCAGATAGTGAAGAGGATTGTCAAAGGATACAACGGGATATAGATCGGTTGGAGACTTGGGCGGTGAAATGGTAGATGGAGTTTAATCCGGACAAATGCGAGGTATTGCATTTTGGAAGGTCTAATACAGGCAGGAATTATACAGTAAATGGCAGAATCCTTAAGTGCATCGACGGGCAGAGGGATCTGGGTGTACAGGTCCACAGGTCACTGAAAGTGGCAATGCAGGTGGATAAGGTAGTCAGGAAGGCCTTTGGCATGCTTGCCTTCATTGGCAGGGGTATTGAGTATAAAAGCTGGGAAGTCATACTGCAGCTATATAGAATCTTGGTTAGGCCACACTTGGAATATTGCGTGCAATTCTGGTCACCACATTACCAGAAAGGCATGGAGGTGTTGGAGAGGGTGCAGAGGAGGTTTACCAGGATGCTGCCTGGTCTGGAGGTTATTAGCTATGAGGAGAGGTTGGAGAAACTCGAATTGTTCTCACTAGAGCAATGGAGATTGAGGGGCGACTAGATAGAAGTTTACAAAATTATGAGTGGCATGGACAGAGTAGATAGTCAGAAGCTTTTTCCCAGGGTGGAAGAGTCAATTACTAGGGGACATAGATTTAAGGTGAGAGGAGAAAGCTATAAAGGAGATGTGCGGGGCAAGTTTTTTACACAGAGGGTAGTGAGTGTCTGGAATTCGCTGCCAGAGGAGGTGGTGGAAGCAGGTACGATAGTGGGGTTTAAGAAGCAGCTTGACAAATACATGAATAGGATGGGAATAGAGGGATATGGACCCGGAAGTGCAAAATGTTTTAGTTGACAGGCAATATGATCGGCGCAGGCTTGGAGGGCTGAAGGGCCTGCTCCTGTGCTGTACTTTTCTTTGTTCTTTGTTCTTTGATGTCTAGCCTTATTTGTTTGCGTAGCCAATTGAATTGCCCAATTAGACTTCGGAGTTCCTCTTTTCCAGTTTCAAAAGCCGCTGTATCTTTCTGGGAGGCCCTACCACAACTAATTGCAATGGGATTGATGTTCCCTACGTAGGATTGCTGATGTAAAGGGGCATGTGATCTGATTTCCAATGCAATGTATTTAAATGCACCAGAAGCCTGACTTCAAATTTTAACCTCCGTTTTGATCCCATTAATGACAACGGTTTTAAATTTGCTACTACCACCCCACAAAAAATAAAACCATCTACATGCATCATAAAGATGCCAAGTTTCCCTCCATGGTGCCAATAAAACATTGCTGGGTCAGCTTCCAACTAAAGACAGCCCAACTTTAACAAAACTGACCTCACTGAGAAATACCAAACTCTGGAGGAATCATTTAAACTGTGTATGCATTTATTTAGCTTCCAGAAAGCCCCTTCTGCATTTGGCACCTCTTTTTGTGGATGGAGAAAAACTTCCCTTTGAAGCTGGTGTCCCTGCAAAAAGGCAGCTTTAATATGAATGGACTTACATTCCCAAGCATTTGTAGCTAATAGGGCTAAAAAGATCTTCAGAATAACTTTACCTGCCATAGGTGAATCTACTCTTATAGCCTGGTCGCCCAATTTTTCTTCAAACTCTTGTGCCACTAGCTTGGCTTTACCTTTATAAATCCCATCAGGAAGCACCTTTTCTGTGCATAACCATCTATTGGACAGAGCTTGTTGTCCCCTATCTAGCACCTCTGCGTATACCCCAAATTCTTTCCAACTATGTAGTTCTTGCTATTTGGCATCCTTTATTAATTTATCTCCTAATTTGCTTGAAGCTACTAAGACCTCGATCACGTGGGTTTCTGCACCTTGTGTTACTGGTCTTTGCCATATTCCTTGACCTTTTTAAGCTACGTCCTCTATCCTGCCTATCGCACTCCAGACTGTTACTGTTTGATCTCCCATTTACAAATGTTCTTTCAACAGTTCACGATCTCTTCCTAGAGACATGTTCACACCCAGACCCACTGTCTGAACAGATACTGTGTTTCCGTGCCTTCCATTTTTGTACTTCATGTTTCTAATCCATAGGCCTAACCTCCTGTCCTTTATCTCATACATTTAACCAGTTTTTACATTTTCCAGTGGCCTTCGTTGCTCTAGCTACAACTGTCGCTTCTCGCCATTGACTGGCCCCTTCTGGCAAATACGCAACTTTAGTGCCAGCTTTCGGCAGTTGTTCTCTTGGACAATTTGCCTCATCTTGCTCGTCCAAATTACTGTCTCCATCTTCAGATGCTGTCAACTTCAGCTACCTGGTCCTCACAATCATGCAACATATGGGTATGAGAAGTATATGGTTCCTCATCACTTCCTGCAACACTTTTCGAACCCACAAATTTGTAGTCCGTGCCAAGCAGCCTTGGGGATTGTATCCAAATAGTCTGGTTCCCATATTGTAAAATGGCTATTTTACCATTTTTATCTATAATCTTTCCAAGGCCTTTCCACTCATTAAGTCCTTTTTTATAGTATACCATGTCTTCCCGATTGAAAATAGTTTCTCATGGACTTACATTGTGTCTTCGAGCTCGCTGAATTCTTTGAAACTTTGGCTTTAAGGAACACTCATCTACCCACGTGTAATGCAATTAAATGCTCAGAAAAGATAGAGCTAATTGTAGTCCCCTCCAAAACTGGGGGATGATCATTCAGGACCAAAAACCAACTGATATGGACTATAGCTCCCAACCATCTGCGGTGAATTCTTGGCATGGACAGCCTATGCTAGAGCTGGTGTTAATTTACTGCTTGGTCTATCTGTCAATATTTTATGAAGCATCTCATCTAGTACTGCATGATTCCTTTCACACACTCCATTACTAAAGGGACTTTCATCTGCGTTATTCATAACTATTGTATTCATATTTTCGCACATATCCCAGAACTTCTTGTTAGCAAATTCCCGCCCCCACCACCCCCATTTTCAATGAGGAATTTCGCTGGTGGACCCAATGTGGTCTCTATCCACTTCTCCATTGCCTGATCCACAATTCTTTTCTTTACTATTTAGGATTGTCGACTGGCTAAACCTTGTTGCCAAATCTATGAAACATAAAATAAAAATATTCTTTGCTTTATCCCACACTTTTAAATCCACTGCCACAACTTCATTGAAATACCTCGCTAAAGGTAGACTCACTATTGGCCGTGACGGTGTCCTTCTGTATTTCTTACATATATCATATGTTTATCTCCTCTATAATCTTAGCATACTCTCCATCCCTTAGCAAAATTTTTAATCTTTGCGAAGAAGGGTGGGGAAACTGCCAGTGTAATTTTAACAATTTGCTTTGTCTTCCAAATTCCTATCCTTGATGCTAATAACACTTGTTTAATCTCCTTAATAGGAAATGTAGTTTTCATTAAAGGAATACAATAGTGTCCAGATTGCGTAAATGGTAAATCCACAGGTTTTCTTAATGCAATGGCCTTATTATTTTCCATGTCCATCTTCATTTGCGCATTCTTCATCAATGATCTGCTCAACAGTAATGGTATTTCTCTAGACGCTACATCCGTGCTGATGAAATGATTGATCTTACAGGGAATCTTACAGGGAATGACTATCCTTTTTAAAGATTTTAGAGTATTATCATCTCCAAATCTAAACTGGTGGAACTCTCAAATTCTTTAACCTTATTTTGGTCCTTGTCATTTAAGGAGTCCGGGTAGCACTTTAACCAGTTTATTCCACAGACTGTAGACATGCATCCGCTATCTAGCACTGCACAGTTGAAGGACTCTGCCACCAAGACATTTATCACCAGGCTGAAACTTTTTGTAACTAATACAATGCACTCCCTTTGGTCAACATCTTTTTCTGAGTCTTATGTCTCATGTTTAATTTCAAACACCTGATTATAGCATTTAGGACAGTTCATTACATAATGGTATTTTGAATCACATCTAAAACACTGATTGAACTCCAGAAATGCCCAGGGTGTGGTCATTCTTTAGTCGTAAATCCCTAATTCTTTACGCCTGCCATAATTGTCCAAAGTATTTCTGTCCCCATTGTTTCTAGTTACAAATCTCCTTTTGTGCAGGATGCCTGCACCCTATTTCTCAAATGATATCACCATCCCATTAACACATTAGCAGATAAGCGCTACTGTGGCCGTCAACGCTACTTCAGGATGATGTGTTGCCTCCCTGGTGCCAGGGCCCGGGATGTCACTGATCGACTGCAGGGCATCCTGAAGGGGGAGGGTGATAAGGCAGAGGTCATGGTACATATTGGTACCAATGACATAGGTAGAAAGAGGGATGAGGTCTTCCATCAAGAATTCAGGGGGTTAGGCCGTAGATTAAAAAGCAAGATCTCTTGGGTTGTAATCTCTGGATTACTCCCAGTGCCACGTGCTAGCGAGCTCAGAAATAGAATAGCGCAGATGACTATGTGGCTTAAGAGTTGATGCAGGAGGGAGGGTTTTTGATTCCTAGATCACTGGGACCGTTTCTGAGGAAGGTGGGACCTGTACAAGCGGGACGGTTTATATCTGAACCAGAGCAGGACTAACATCCTTGCGGGCATATTTGCTAGTGCTGTTGGGGGGAGTTTAAACTAATTCAGCAGGGGGAGGGGACAGAGAATGTTAGCAGAATAGGGACACATTGTAGTACAGTAAAACAATCAAGTCAGAGGGAGTACAGCTGCATTAAGTTTCAAGCCAGTAAGGCAAGGCTGGATGGCCTCTACTTTAATGCCAGGAGTGTTATAGGAAAAACGAATGAGTTAAGGGTGAGGATTGACAAGTGGAATTGTGATACAGTAGCCATCACTGAGATGTGGTTGAAGGAGGGGCAGGATTGGCAGCTCAACATTCTGGGATATAGAATCTTCAGGCAAGACAGGGAAAGGGGTAAAAGAGGAGGAGGCACTGCAGTAAGGAGAGATGATATCTTGGATGGGGCATCGAATGAAGCTTTGTGGATAGAGTTTAGGAATAAAAAAAGGGCAGCTACATTGTTAGGTGTTTGTTATAGACCCCCAGATAGTCAGCGGGAAATTGAGGAGCAAATATGTGCACAATTTGCGGAGGTGTGTAAAAACAATAACAATAGGGTAACAATATTAGGTGATTCCTTACATTAATTGGGATAGATGTAGTGTTAAGGGCTTGGATGGAGTGGATTTCTTGAAATATGTACAGGAGAACTTTTTAGGTCAACATGTAGAGGTCCAACAAGGGATAGCGCAGTGCTGGACCTAATTCTGGGGAATGAAGCTGGACAGGTGGCTGAGGTGGTGGTGGGGGAGCATTTTAGTGATAGTGACCACAACATGGTACAATTTAAGCTTGTTACGAACAAAGAAGTAGACAAGTTGCAAAAAAATGTTTTGGATTGGGAGGGAGTGGATTTTAGTAAAATAAGGTAGGATCTGGCCAAGGTAGACTGGGAACAGCTACTTGTGGGGAAATCTACAGAGGAGCAGTGGGAGGGCGTTCAAAAAGGAAATGGGGAAGGTACAAGCTCAACATGTTCCCTTTAGGGTGATAGGAAGGACTAACAAGCCCAGAGAACCATGGATGACCAGAGATATTCAGGATACAATGAGGTGGAAAAGAGAGGCTTTTAGCAGGTACAAGGGAAGCAAATCAACGGAGGCATTAGTGGAGTACAGAAAGTGCAGGGTGGAGCTTAAGAAAGCAATTAGGAGAGCTAAGAGAGGATATGAGAAAGCTCTGGCTGGTAAAAGTAGGGAAAACCCCAAGATATTCTGGAAGCATATCAATGGGAAGAGGATAACCAGAGAAAGAGTAGGGCCCATTAGCACCAATCTTTGGGTGGAGCCAGAGAACATTGGTAGAGTCTTGAACGAATACTTCACATCCGTCTTCACCCAAGAGAATGAGGATGAAGGCATGGAACTCGGGGAGAGAGACTGCAAGATTCTTAAGCAAGTTGATATCGGGAGTGGCAAGGTATTGGAGGTGTTGGCAGGCTTAAAAGTGGACAAATCTCCAGGTCCGGATGAGTTGTCCAGACCGCTGAGGGAGGGAAGGGTGGGGATCACAAGGGCTCTAACCCAAATTTTTAATTTCTCTCTGGCCACGGGGGAGGTGCCAGAGGACTGGAGAACAGCTAGTCAAGTTCCGCTATTTAAGAAAGGTTGTAGAGATAAGTCAGGGAACTACAGGCCAGGGAGCCTCATGTCCGTGGTAGGGAAACTATTGGAGAAAATTCTGAAGGAGAGAATCTATCTCCACTTGGAGAGGCAAGGTTTGACCAGGTATAGTCAGCATGGCTTTGTCAGAGGAAGGTCATGCCTAACAAATTTGATTGAATTTTTTGAGGAGGTGACCAGGTGTGTAGATGAGGGTAATGTAGTTGATGTAGTTTATATGGATTTCAGCAAAGCCTTTGACAAGGCCTCACATTGGATACTTATAAAGAAGGCAAATACACATAGAATACAGGGTAATTTGATAAGGTGAATTCAAAATTGGCTTAGTTGTAAGAGACAGAGGGTGATGACAGTAGGCTGCCTTAGTAGACTGGAAGCCCGTGTCCAGTGGCATACCACAGGGATCTGTGCTGGGTCCCTTATTATTCGTGATTTATATGAACGACATAGATGACTATGTGGGGGGTAGGATTAGTAAGTTTGTGGGTGACACAAAGATTGACCAGATGGTTAACAGTGAGGTTCAGTGTCTTGGGCTACAGGAAGATATAGACGGGATGGTCAAATGAGCAGATAAGTGGCAGATGGAACTTAACCCTGAAAAGTGTGAGGTGATACACTTTGGAAGGAGTAATTTGACAAGGAAGTATTCAATGAACGGCATGACACTAGGAAGTTCTGAAGAACAAAGGGACCTTGGCTTGTGTGTCCATAGATCTCTGAAGGTGGAGGGGTATGTTAGTAGGATGGTGAAAAAGGCATATGGGACACTTACCTTTATCAATCGAGGCATAGATTACAAAAGTAGGGAGATCATGTTGGAGTTCTATAGAACCTTGGTGAGGCCACAGCTGGAGCACTGTGTGCAGTTCTGGTCGCCACATTATAGGAAGGATGTGATTACATTGGAGGGGGTGCAGAGGAGATTCACCAGGATGTCGCCTGGGATGAAACATTTAAGTTATGAAGAGAGGATGGATAGACTTGGGTTGGTTTGCAGAGAAGACTGAGGGGTGACCTGATCGAGGAGTACAAGATTATGAGGAGCTTGGACAGGGTGGATAGGAAGCAGCTGGTCCCCTTAGTTGAAGGATCAGTCACGAGGGGACATAAGTTCAAGGTGAGGGATAGGAGGTTTAGGGGGGATGCGAGGAAGAACTTTTTTACCCAGAGGGTGGTGACGGCCTGGAATGCGCTGCCTGGGAGGGTGGTGGAGGCGGGTTGCCTCAAATCCTTTAAAAAGTACCTGGATGAGCACTTGGCACGTCATTCAAGGCTATGGGCCAAGTGCTAGCAAATGGGATTAGGTAGGTAGGTCAGGTGTTTCTCACGTGTTGGTGCAGACTTGATGGACCGAAGGGCCTCTTCTGCGCTGTGTGATTCTGTGATTAACATTGTATCCTCCATTTTCTGCCTTACTGCCAAATGGCTCCCATTTGTGCCAAGAACGCTGCTGGAAAGGAATGTTTTCCAAGGAATTTTTTTTCAAAAAGAGCTTCTGACATCTGTTCTAGCAGTGTGTGTCTTTCTGCAAACTTAACTCCTGTTAGAACTAGAAGCCTGTCCATTTTCGATACTTTGGCACAGTCTAGTAACTTGAACCGACTGGAGAATTTTTACAATCTTGCATATAGTCTACTGAATTCCATTATGTAATCTTCGATGGAACTTTCTTCCTACTTTCTAAATTTGTCATAATCAGGCCTTGCTTCATAAGCACTTAATAAATCATCTCTTTAATAGATCTTATCCATAAATTCTAATAACGTTTCCAAACCTTCATCCCTGTCCAAATGCTCAGGTTCCAACTCCGAAAATACTTTGCATCTTATTTTGCTTTTGTATGGTAAAAGAAGTCCCAAGGCCATTCCCTGTTTTTCCTTTGGTAAGGACGTAATCCGCATCCCCACCACCCCACCTAGAAGGACAAGGGCAGCAGGTATTTGCAAACACCAATACCTGCAACTTCCCCTCCAAATCACATACCATCGTGACTTGGAAATGTACTGCCTTTGCTTTATTGTCACTGGTTCAAAAACGCAGAACTCCCTGGGTAACAGCACTGTGGGAATATCTTCATCACACAGGCTGTAGCAGTTTATGAAGGTACCAACACTTTTTCCAGAGCCCTTGATATCAAGGCCGCATTTGACCTAGTGTCGCAAGACCTGGACAACATCCAGGCTTGGGCTGACAGGTGGCAAGTAACATTCACGCCACACAAGTGCCAGGCAATGACCATATCCAACAAGAGAGAATCTAACCATCGCCCCTTGATGTTCAATAGCATTACCATCACTGAATCCCCCGCTATCAACACCCTGGGGGTTACCATTGATTAGAAACTGAACCAGACTAACCATATAAACACTGTGACCACAAGAGCAGGTCAGAGACTAAGAATCCTGTGATGAGCAACTCATCTCCTGAGTCCCCAAAGCCTGTCCACCATTTACAAGGCACAGGTCAGAAGTGTGATGGAATGCTTCCCACTTGCCTGGATGAGTGCAGCTACCACAACAGTCAAGAAGCTTGACACCATCCAGGACAAAGCAGCCCACTTGATTGGCACCACATCCACAAACATTCACTCCCTCCACCACCGACACACAGTACCAGCAGTGTGTACCATATACAAGATGCACTGCAGGAATTCACCAAGGCTGCTTAGATAGCATTTTCCTAACCCATGACCACTACCATCTAGAAGGACAAGGGCAGCAGATAGATGGGAACACCACCACCTGGAAATTCTCCTCCAAGTCACTCACCATCCTGACTTGGAAATATATCACTGTTCCTTCACTGTCACTGGGTCTAAATCCTGGAACTCCCTTCCTAACAACATTGTGGTTGTACCTACACCACATGGACTGCAGCGGTTCAAGAAGGCAGCTCACCACCAATTCCTCAAGGGCAACTAGGGATGGGAAATAAATGCTGGCCCAAACAGCGAAGCCCTCATTCAGTGAATGAATAAAAAGAATTACAGATGGGAAATAAATGCCAGTTTTCCCAGTGATATACACATCCTTATAATGTATTAAAATATTAAGCAAAACAATGTGAATGAAGGGTAGTTCTGTGATGTAGAATTACTGCGAACTGAATCAAGATGGCCTAAGTTAATTTTATGTAGGCTCCTTACTGTCAGCAGTAAAAACTCTTGTCTGTCAGTCCAGTGTGGTTTTCAAATGAAGTGCCAGAAGTGAAGGTGGGCACTGGCATATAGAAGTAGAAAAGAGGAATATAGTACATAAAAGGATAAGAGTGCTGGGTAGTGCTAGAGAAGGAGGTAGTACCATATTAGATGGCAGCTAACTAAAGGCTATGAGGAATCCAGTGACAGATTTAGAATGCATATATAAACACAGAATGTGTGGTGAATAAGGTAAGCTACAAGCACAAGCAATGTGGGAATATGATATAGTGGCAATAACAGAAACATGGCTTAAAAATGGTGAGGATCGGGCGTTTAATATTTATAGATAAAAAGTGTCTGGAAAAGATAGGGAAGGAGAAAATGGAGGTGGGGAGCAGTACTGATGAGGAAATTCTTGTGATGGAAAAAGAAGATATTCTTGAAGGATCAAGGACAGAAGTCATTTGGTTAAAAGTGAGAAGTAAAAAGGATATGGTCATGCTACTGGGATATTCTACATGCCTTAAAGTAGTGGAAGAGATGGAGGAGCAAATCTTCAGGGAATTCACAGAGATGTGCAAAAACTATAGAGTGTGAATATTGGGGGACTTTAGTTACCCAAATATCGATTGGGACAATGTTAAAGTAAAGAGAAAGGATTGGGAGGAATTTCTGTAATATGTTCAGGAGAGCTTCCTTGACCAGTATGTTGTCGATCCAACTAAGCAGGAGGCATTGCTGGATCTGTTCCTGTGGAATGAGGTGAACCAGTTGACCAAGTGTCTAGAGGAACACTTGGGTAAGAGTGATTATTGTATGATAAGGTTTAAATTAGTAATGGAGAATCACAGAATTTTAACGGCACAGAAATAGACCATTTGGCTCATCGTGTCTGCACCGGCTCTTCAAATGAGCATTATGACCTAGTGCCATTGCCCTGCCTTTTCCCCATACCCCTGCCCATTGTTTTCTATTCAAATAATCATCTAATTCCCTCTTGAATGCCTCGATTGAACCTGCCTCCACCACACTTCCAGGCAGTGCATTCCAAACCCGAACCATTCATTGTGTGAAAAAGTTTTTCCTCACTTCTCACTTGCTTCTTTTGCAAATCACTTTCTGAAAGATTTTCCCCTCGGCAATTTGGGAGCGTGGCTCGCTTGCCAAGGGGAAAATGACGCGAGATTACGTCGGAAGGAACCCCCAGTGTCATCCCGGTCCATTTGAATCTTCAGGAAGGCGGGTGGACAGCAAAATCAGCTGTCCGCCCACTGACCTGTCAATGGCCAATTAAGGCCATTGACAGGCTAATTAACCTTGTTAAAGACCCTGTCCATCCAAGCTTAAGGCTGGCGGGCAGGCCAGGAGCCCCAGCGGGCTCCAGATTATTCATGAAACTTCATCCGTTGGCGGGATGAAGTTTCCTGTCCGTTTTTTAAAAATTTAATAAACTTTATGTCTTTCTTTTAACATGTCCCATCTCGTGTGACATTGTCATGTGAGGGGGACATGTTAATAATTTTAATATTCCTCCATTTTTTGACTTTTCTTACCTGTCAGTAAATTCCCTGAGACAGCACTTTGCCTCAGGGAGCAGTGTGTTCTTTCGCACGCATGCACGAAAGAGCACACTTTGACAGTTGGGGATTCTCCCCGCCCCCCCACCCCACACGGGCAGGCTGCTGGGTGGGCCTTAATTGGCCTGCCCACTCAAAATGGTGGCGGGCCCCGTTTCGGCGGCGGGGGTCGGCTGCCCACCAGCCGCTGAGCTGGTGGGGCCCGCTCGCCCATCGAGGGCTAAATTCTGCCCTTTAAATCTGTGCTCTCTTATTCTTGATCCTTTTACAAGCAGGAACAGCTTCTCCCTAACTACTCTGTCCAGCTCCCTCATGATTTTGAACATCTCTATCAAATCTCTTCTTAGCCTTCTCCTCTCTAAGGAGAACTGCCCCAACCTCTCCAATCTATCCTCATAGCTGAAGTTTCTCATCCCTGGAACTGTTCTTGTAAACTTAGTTGCACTCTCTCCAATGTGTTCACATCCTTCCTATAATGTAGCGCCCAGAACTGTATGCAATACTCCAGCTGAGGCTTAATGAGTGTCTTATATAAATTCAGCATAACCTCCCTGCTCTTGTACTCTATGCCCTTATTAATAAAGGCCGAATAATTGTTTCTAGAATCTTGCCCACCACTGAAGTTAAACTGACTGGTTTGTAATTGCTGATCTTATCCTTACAACCTTTTTTGAACAAGGGCATAATGTTTGCAATTCTCCAATCCTCTGGCATCAGCTCTGAGTCTAGGGAAGTCTGAAAAATTATAGCCAGTGCAATTTCTCTCACTTCCTTCAATATCCTTGGATGCATCTCATCCAGCCTCGGTGCCTTGTTAACTTTAAGTACAACAGTCAATTCAACACTTCCTCCTTATCAATTTTGAATCCTTCTATATGCTTTATTAATTGCTGTCTGCACCTGTCCTGCCACCTTCAATGATCTATGCACGTATACACTCAGGTCTTTCTGCTCCTGCACCCCCTTCAAAATTTCACCTCTTACTTTATATTGTCTGCTCATCTTCTTCCTACCAAAATGCATTGCCTCACACTTCTCCGCATTGGACTTCATCTGCCACCTATCTACCCACACCACCAACTTGTCTATGTTCTCTTGAAGTTCCACACTGTCCTCCTCGCAGTGCCCCTGCAGTTTCTACTTTCAATTCCTTCAATATCCTTGGATGTATCTCATCCGGTCCCAGTGCCTTGTCAACTTTAAGTACCAACAGTCCATTCAACACTTCCTCCTTATCAATTTTGAACCCTTCTAGTGACAGAATTTCCTCATCTGTCACCATGGCCTGGGAAGCATCTACCTCCTTGGTAAAGATGGATGCAAAGTATTCATTTAATACCTTAGCCATGGCCCCTTCGTTCATGTGTAAATTCCCTTTTTTGTCCCTAATTGGCCCTACTCCTCCTTTACTACCCTTTTACTATTTATATGCCTATAGAAGACTTTGGGATCCCCTTTATGTTGGCTGGCAGTTTTTTCTCATAATCCCGCTTCGCTTCTCTAATATGCTTTTTCACCTCCCCTCTGGACATTCTGTATTTCTCTTGGTTCTCAATTGTATTTTCTACCTGACACCAATCATAAGCAAGGAACAATCTAAACAAGCTAAAGTAGAATTTCTAAATTGAAAGATGGCTAACTTCAATGGGATGAGGGATGATCTGGTGTGTTACAGTTCACCTAGGAAATCTGAGTTGCTGTGACAGCATACACTTTTACATGCATGCTGTAGTCTGAAGCTGTGGCTAGTGACAGTATAGGCTTCAAGTTCCTTTCCATCACATGGTTAACTAGGAAGATCTCCTGCTCTTATCATCTGTTATTGGCATATGTTGGAAGGATTTGCAGGTTGATACTCAACATGTTTGGCTGTGTTATTAACACAGCTTTCTTGGCCATCAATTCCTGGGGTGGAACTCAAACTTGGAGCTTCTAGCTCAGAAGCAGGGATACTACCCACTGCTCCTCCAGAGGTGACCTAGTCAGGGCGAAATGAACCAAAAATTGACAGGGAAAACTGGAATGGAACAACAGTGATCTTTAAGAGGGAGATATTTCAGGTACAGGCTAGGTACATTGCAACAAGAGAAAAAGGCAGGGGACTAAAGCCAGGGCTCCTTGGTTGATGAGGGAGATAGAGAATATGATGAAAGAAAAAAAGAGAATTTATATTGCATGTCAGATGAACTCTTCAAGCAAGCACCAGGCCAAATATAAGTAGAGAGGGGAAATGAAGAGGAAAATAAGATGGACAAAGAAAGACTGCAAGAATACAATGGTAGTTAACATAAATCTTCTATTGGCATGTAAATAGTGAATCGGTAGTATCGGTAGGATGGGGCATATTCGGGACAAAGGAAAGTGATATATGCTTAGAGACACAGGGCAAGTACTTTTATCAGTGTTTACTAAGAGGATGCTGACAAGTTATCAGTAGAAGTGAAAATAGTAGAGGTAATGGATAGGCTGAAAATTGATAGACAGGATGTACTGGAAAGGCTGGCTATGCTTAGAGTGGGTGAGTTGCATGATCCAGATGGTGGTGCCAGAGGATTGGAAAGTGGCAAATGTGACACCTTTGTTCAAGAAAGGGTATAATGACATTCCTCATAACTCCAAACCAGTTAGTTTAACATCAGTGGTGGGTAAGGTTTTAAAAACTATAATACGGGGAAAAATTAACAGGCACTTGGAAAAGTTTGAGTTAATTGAAAGTAGCACAGATTTGTCAAAGGAAGACGGTGCTTGACTAATCTCATTGAATTTTTTGATGAAGAAACAGAGAAGATTGATGAAGGAGATGGAGTGGACTGGGAGTGGAGTTTAGCAGAAAAGACAGTTAATGAGCAATGGCAGACGTTTAAGAAAATAGTTCATGACTCACAACAAAGATATATCCCAGTGAAGATGAAGGATTGTAGGAAGAGGATAAACCAACCATGGTTAACCAAGGAAGTTGAGGATAGTATCAAATTGAAAGAAAAAACAAACAAAGTGGAAAAGATTAGTGGTAAGCCAGAGGATTGGGAAAGTTTTAAAAACCAACAGACGATGACCAAAAAAGTAATAAAGAGGGAGAAAATAAACTTTGAAGTAATATAAAAATGGACAGTAAGAGCTTCTTTAAATATATAAAAAGGAAGAGAGAGGCCAAAGTGAACTTAGAGAAAGAGGCTGGGGAAATAATAATAGGGAACCAGTAAATGGCAGAGGAGTTGAATAAATCCTTTGCTTCAGTCTTCACGGCAGAAGACACTAATAGCATTCCAAATGAAATAATCAAGGGGCATTTCAGCTCCTAGCTTGATTTAAAAGTCCACTTAAAAGTCTTGTTGTTTCCTGGGATACGAAACTTGGTCTGTTTGTGAAAATTGTCAATTTACAAACTGCCTTTGTAGTCCAGCCTTTTGACTCTTTAATGTCAGCTTACTTTAAGTTTAGGGTGACCAGAATTTAGGTTTGTCCAGGACAGTTCAGATTTTACACTAAGTGCTCCAGTGGCCCAAAAGTGTTCTCCAGATGGCTCAAATGTCCGGGTTTTCAGCTCCGGCTGAGGTCTCTCCCCATTAACTTGTCCCTTGCATTCAAATAGAGATGATTTCAGTGCCAAATTACCTGAATTTTATCCTCCAAGTCTTTGAAAATGCCAGGGCTGTAGCGTGTGAGACAAATGTAAGTACTTTAGGTGATTCTATCACTTATGTTTGTTCTCGCTTTGTAGCTCAGTAGGGGCAAAATCTGTTAAATGCCAAGAAGCTTCACATTAATCACTTGAGGAGCTGTGCTAAGTACAGGAACAATCCTGCAACCCAGACAAGGAGTAGACATGTCATTTTTATCTATTCCAGATTGCTCAAATGCTTGGGTTTTCAGCTCTTGAGTCCTCACCCCATTGGTCATGTGTTTCGTCGTGGTTCTGAAGACTGAAACTGTGCTGCACGATTGGATAAAATTTGTAAATTTTATCAGTAATACCCCCTTTGCAGTTAAAGTTAATTTTAGATGTACTGTTTGTTTAAACACATGCTCCTTTTGCAACCTTCAAACATGTGAATTCAGTCTTTCATCAAACCACTGCTGCATTCGTTAACTGACTCTTTTCAAAGAGGTTTGCTACAAAGTTATCCACACGAGATAGTAAGACAGCGGTCCTGTGCTGAAGACAGTGGTCCTGAGCAATTTGTAATAACTTTAATGCGGCTGAATGAGAAAACACCTGTTCCCTCATTTGAAAGTTCAAGGGGTGCCAATGGAGACAGTGGCCAGAATTGTGACCTTGGCATGTGGGGGTGGCACGTAAAATGATGCACAGGGAGGTCGGGCATGCGTCCTGATGTCAGTGCACGTCATTTAGAAATTATATTTGGTGGGTGCACGCCGGAGGCGGCTGCACGCCTGCTGAACTGTCAACGGCCTATTAAGGCCATTAAAAAACCAATTAAAGTATTTATCAACACTGTCCGTCCAACCTTAAGGTTGGTAGGCAGGCGAAGAGTCCAAGTGGCCTTTGCGTTTTTCAGGAAACCTCATCCATGGGCGGGATGAGGTTTCCTGAAAGTTTAATAAAATCAATAAATAAATTCTGCTAAATTGACAAACATGTCCCAGCTCATGTGACAAATTTCAATATGCACTTAATCTCCCTGAGGCATAGAGCTGCCTCGGAGATTTCTGCGCTCTTCTGCACGCATGTGCAAAAGAGTGCAGGTTCGGACTCTCCCTCCTTCCCCCACCTGCACAGGTAGCGCCGAGCGCTATCAGCCGTGCATCATGCTGGGCAGGCCTTAATTGGCCTGCCCGCGTAAAATGGCAGCGCGGAGCTGATCGCAGGTGGCAATCGGCTCCATGCATGCTCCCTACCTGCCCGCCCAACGTGCAGAAAATTCTCCCCAGTATTTCTTTCATTTGGGTTTTTTTTTAGAACAATGATTCAATCAATCACCAATAATCAGACAAACACAAGCTTTTTCCCTTTTTAATATACTCACAATGCTAATTTCTTACTCATAAACTGCACAAAGTAAACCATTAACCTTAAAACCTGATGAGCTGGACACATATGTAATACACATTGCTAGTTACGAAAGAGGGGAGGCGTGATGTATAACTTTAGTGAACACTTTTATGAGAGCTGCTTTTTATCTTATTGAATAATATCAGGAATGTGCCATTCATTTGCTAAAAATTTGAAATAGTGTTAATTTCTGTCTCTAGAGGTGAGCTGTATGTACAAATATTACTTCAGGATGTGGAGAGATTAGAGGAATTGTGTGGCCCCAGGGACTTTTTTCAATTTGACTTCTACATAAATTGGGCTGTTACTGTCTGTTACTGCTGTTAAGTCAACTTGGTGCACAAACAATTGTCAACCGGTACTTTTTCAGATACCTCAGAATCATTAACAGCCTGGCACATCCTCCCTAACATCCTCCCCCAACTTCCCCAATCTTGTTTTCCTGATACTTTATCCATGTTGAAAGGAATCTTGTACAAAATTTTCTATTTCAGGTTTGTGATTTTTCTAATGAGTGTAAGAAAAAAATCATCTGACCAGATAATGGTCGCCGATTTGCAGCTTCACAGATACACATTGCAAACTGAGATTGTGCAAAAAATACTATGTATAGGGAGGTGAGGGAGTGGAGTAAATCAAGATTAAAATTTTCCGTTCTTGGAAACTGCACAACCAACCTTTGACTACTGTTGACGTTTCTAATTATAGAAACAGCTGATAGCAGAGTCGGTTCTTTTCAGCACAGAGGCTGCCTGACTTTTCCTTTTTAGCAAGGATTAAATACCTTTACAAATTTGCCATTGCAATAGGGAGCGTCCCACTAGCAGTGCAGATCAGAAATTTGGGTTTGATCAATTATCTCAATATTAATTTTAATGGATAGAATATTATGGGCAGTACACACTTGAATTGACAAGACATGTTTATCCAATCCCTCTACACCTCCATCCCCCACCGGGATGGTCTGATGGCTCTCCGCTTCTTCCTCGAACAGAAGCCCGAACAATCCCCATCCATCACTACTCTCCTTTGTCTGGCTGAACTTGTTCTCACACTGAACAATTTCTCCTTAAACTACTCTCACTTCCTCCAAATAAAAGGTGTGGCTATGGGTACCTGCATGGGCCCCAGATATGCCTGTCTCTTTATGGGGTATGTGGAACATTCCTTGTTCCAGTCCTACTCCGGCCCCCTCCCACAACTCTTTCTCCGGTACATCGATGACTGCTTCGGTGCTGCTTCATGCTCTTGTCTGGACCTGGAAAAATTTATTAATTTTGCTTCCAATTCCCATCCCTCCATCATTTTCACATGGTCCATCTCAGACACTTCCCTTCCCTTCCTTGACCTCTCTGTCTCAATCTCTGGTGATAGACTGCCCACCAATATTCATTACAAGCCTACCGACTCCCACAGCTACCTTGACTACAGCTCCTCATACCCCGCTTCCTGTAAGGACACCATCCCATTCTCTCAGTTCCTTCGCATCTGTCGCATCTGTTCTGATGATGCTAGTTTCAAAAACAGTTCCTCTGACATGTCTTCCTTCTTCCTTAACCAAGGTTTTCCACGCACGGTGGTTGACAGGGCCCTCAACCGTGTCCGGCCCATCTCCTGTGCATCTGCCCTCACACCTTCTCCTCCCATCCAGAACCATGATAGGGTGCCCCTTATCCTCACGTATCACCCCACCAGCCTCCGCATTCAAAGGATCATCCTCCGCCATTTCTGCAAACTCCAGCATTATGCCACCATCAAACACATCTTCACTTCACCCCACCTCGGCGGCATTCCGCAGGGATCGTTCCCTCCAGGACACCCTGGTCCATTCCTCCATCACCCCCTGCACCTCAAACCTCTCCCAGATCACCTTCCCATGCAACCGTAGAAGGTGCAACACCTGCCCCTTTATTTCCCCTCTCCTCACCATCCAAGGGCCCAAACACTTCTTTCAAGTGAAGCAGCATTTCGCTTGCACTTCCCTCAATTTAGTCTACTGCATTCATTGCTCCAAATGCGGTTTCCTCTACATTGGAGAGACCAAACGCAGACTGGGTGACCGCTTTGCAGAACACCTTCGGTCTGTCCGCAAGCATGACCCAGACCTCCCTGTCACTTGCCATTTCAACACTCCACCCTGCTCTCATGCCCACATGTCGGTCCTTGGCCTGCTGTAATGTTCCAGTGAAGGTCAACGCAAACCGGAAGAACAGCACCTCATCTTTACAGCCTTCCAGACTGAATATTGCTTTCAACAATTTTAGATCTTGAACTCTCTCCTCCATCCCCACCCCCTTTCCCATCCCCCCTTTTTTTCCAATAATTTATAAAGATTTTTCTTTTCCCATCTATTTCCATTATTTTTAAATGTATTTCCATCCATTGTTTTATCTCCACCTTCTAGCCTATTTCTATCGCTTCCCTTCACCCCACCCCACCCCACCCCACCCCACCCCACCCCACCCCACCCCCACTAGGGCTATCTGTACCTTGCTTGTCCTGCTTTCTACCCTTAATTAGCACATCCCTCAGATAAAATCACCACCTTCAATACCTCTCTGTCCTTTTGTCTGTGACATCTTCTGGCTATCTCCACCTATCCCTGGCCCTCTATCCAGCTCTACCTGTCCCACCACCCCCCCCCCCCCCCCCCCCAACCAGTTTATATTTCACCTCTTTATTTTTACTTAGTTCTTTTGAAGAGTCATACGGACTCGAAATGTTAACTGTGTTCCTCTCCGCAGATGCTGCCAGACCTGCTGAGTTTTTCCAGGTATTTTTATTTTTGTTTTTGACAATACGTGTTGATGGGAGGGGCACCGCAGAAAATTAGCCCTAAACAAGTAGTCACATTGCAATTATTACATGGTGCTAGTATTTAATTTGTTTCAGACTTTGTTTCAGACACCACTGCTGATGTCCAACCACAGACTCCTCATTAGTGCAATTGATTGCTTCATTGTCTGTTACAAGTGGGTACTAGTTCTGGTATGATAGCCAAGTGGTTATGGTACTGGGCTTGTAACCCCAAGGTTAAGAGTTCAAATCTCACAATGGCAAACAATGTAACTTCATCTGAATAGGAACAGATGGAAATGAGTTTGTACTCAAAAGAGTTACATGCTATCTCTCTGTTAGCTTGGCCTAAATAGCCAAGTGGTTATGGTACTGGGTTTATAACCCCAAGATCAAGAGTTCAAATCTCACAATGGCAAAACTATCAAGAGGTCACTGCCCTCTTGCATGAGAGCTGATTGGTTGATGCTGACAATCTTCAACCCTGTAAGAAAAGTCATTAATTTTAGGAGCTTGGCCTAAATAGCCAAGTGGTTATGGTACTGGGTTTGTAACCCCCAGATCAAGAGTTCAAATCTCACAATGGCAAACTATGAAACAATGTAACTTCATCTGAAACAGATGGAAACAGGTTTACTCAAAAGAGTATCAAGAGTTCAAATCTCACAATGGCAAACTATGAAACAATGTAACTTCATCTGAAACAGATGGAAACAGGTTTACTCAAAAGAGTATCAAGAGTTCAAATCCCACAATGGCAAACTATGAAACAATGTAACTTCATCTGAAACAGATGGAAACGGGTTATTTAAAAAGATTATCAAGAGTTCAAATCTCACAATGGCAAACTATGAAACAATGTAACTTCATCTGAAACAGATGGAAATGGGTTTGTACTCGAAAGAGTTACATTATTAGCTTGGCCTAAATAGCCAAGTGGTTATGGTACTGGGTTTGTAACCCCAAGATCAAGAGTTCAAATCTCACAATGGCAAACTATGAAACAATGTAACTTCATCTGAAACAGATGGAAACATGTTTGTACTCGAAAGAGTTACACAGCAAAAAGTCACCTTCTCCACAGAATATATTTTTAGGCTTGGCCTAAATAGCCAAGTGGTTATGGTACTGGGTTTGTAACCCCAAGATCAAGAGTTCAAATCTCACAATGGCAAACTATGATCCTGGCAACCAAGTAGGCCAATTATTTTGGGCTTGGCCTAAGTAGCCAAGTGGTTATGGTACTGGGTTTGTAACCCCAAGATCAAGAGTTCAAATCTCACAATGGCAAAACTATGTAACTTCATCTGAAACAGATGGAAACGTGTTTGTACTCGAAAGAGTTACAGCTAGCGATTTAAAAGATTATCAAGAGTTCAAATCTCACAATGGCAAACTATGAATCAAGAGTTCAAATCTCACCATGGCAAATTATGAAACAATGTAATTTCATCTGAATAAACAGATGGAAATGTGTTTGTACTCGAAAGAGTTACAAGTGGGTACTATGACACCTCAATGCTTCCGGTAATTTAACACTAGAAATTGTTGTCGGCAGTATTAGCAGCCAAATGCTCAAAGGGTTCAAGCAACATTCCTTCATCTGTGTTTTTAATGCAGGCATTAGCGGATCAGACCAAGAAATGTCATGCAAACATGAAATATTCATTCATTCACTGACAACAATTCCCGGGCCTGTGTCAATAAATTGTACAAACTGCAGTCCAAAATTCATCTGTAGCACAAGGCTGATAATGCACTTATCAAGCGTGTTCCATGCCATAAAACTCTAGATACAGATATCAAAGTTACAACACTGAAACAAGCTATTCTGGCAAGGATCCTGTAACAAATGAATCCTTGGTTCATTTTTTTTTGAGAAAATTAGGCAGAAATGTTATTGAAACAAAAGTCGGTGGTTCATAACTCCTGTCTTTTGTAATTGGGTGTCTTATTGGGTTGTCAACTCTGGCTGGACATATTCCAGGAGATGTCATCACCAACAGCCCCTCCCCCAGACTACTGCCATTGGTTACCCAACATGTCAGTCATAAACCCCTGTCTTCTCAAGCTTTTTCAATATATCTCGGTTTTGACTTTTGAAAATCTGGCACTCTATTTAAGTTAAATGCATTCTTGCTGCAGGACTGGTGTACAAATGATGTACAGCTCAGAGAGAACAAGAAAAGAGGCAGAAACTAAGTATGTTTTTACAGTATCTGCAAAAGCCCAGAATATCACTTCACACCACTGCATAATTATTTCAGTCACCCATCTATCTTTGCTGGTATTGAGCAATGTTAATTACTGTGGAAAAAAATGTTTAAAACACCCAGGTCATATAAATCATATTTATGAAATTCTAGCTGTATATAAAAACCTACCAAACAAGTTTGTTTTCACAATAATGAACAAATGAGTATTATTCCTAAGGGTTTCCATGGCTTTAAATAGCTGAATATGCTCAGAGTTTTGTCTATTGACTTCCATTTTCTGAATAAACAAGATAGTCTTTACTCCTTGTTTGCATCAAATGTGTAATTAAATGTCAAAACAATGTCATATTAGTTCACATTACCATTATTACCTTCTATTTTCTCTTTCAGAATTTGTCAGCAAGAAAACCCCCAAAAAATAACAATACATGACTCTAACCTAAGTGTATCATGAAGATAGGATAAGTCATAGCTAACCATTCAATGCAATAAAGAACCAAGGGGACAGAGATTTTTGGAGATGCAGTGGGGGAAATGTGGAAGAACTATTTTTCACACTGAGTCATAATGACCTGAAACTCTGCCCACGAGGGTGATGGAAACGGAAACGATCAATTGTTTCAGAAGGAAATTGGTAGATATTTGAAGGAATTAAACTTGAGGGCTGTGGGGCCCAAGTGGGGTAGTAGGACTGACTGGATTGCTCCTCAAGCACTCGATGGACTGAATAGCCTCCTCTTGACTCTGACTGTGATACTCCGACTGTGAGATCAGAAGCTCAGTGTCATGCTTGGATGGCGTCTGGTCAGGTCTCTGGCTGAGGAAGAAGCAGAGCGCCTTCAGGCCATCCTGGTGGGGGATGTAGGTGTACAGAGATTGGATAAGCATGGTGAAAAGAAGGCGGTTAGGGCCAGGATACTGGAAACTGTTAAATGGGCAGCGGAGGAAACTGTTAAAAGTGACTGTAGAAAGAATCATGAAAGTAGGGGACAAGAGACTGGACAGGCGGAGAAAAATATGCAAGATAGGAAGTAATAAGTCTGTGGGACAATAATTTCTTCATTCTCCTGTGTTATTGCTCATGGTTAGTCGGAGGCAATAGTATGTTTTTTATTCTCTTTGGTATAATAGCAGCACCTGTGGAATAATTAAGAACAACAGACATCATTGTTAAAAGGGTTTCCCACCAATTTCGATGGGCTGGACGTGTGACAGTATTTACTCATGAATCTAATGTAAATTGGATGTGTGTTGGATTTAGAGTGAGCATTTGGTTTAATGGTAGCATTCCTGCCTGAGTCAGAAGGTAAAGGGTTCACTTCAGATAACCATGAAAAGTAAAGACCAGAGCACAGATCCGAGTACTGAATTGAAGTCAAGGATCCTATAGGTGCAGGTAGCCTTCCAAATACCACCACCCTGCACCCCACCCCCACCACATTGTAAAGTGTATATGGAGTTCTTCAGCCTTGGTTGCAGCCATGTAGTAAAAAGAAAGACAAACTTGCATCTCCACTGTATGCTTCAAATCTGCAGGTCATTAGAGCAGGTGTTCTCAACAAGGAGGTCACAACTTCCTAAGGACCTACATTAAAATTTCAGGGTCCCTGTCTCTACTAAGCAGACAATTTAAATTAAAGGCCAAGGCTATAAGTTACAGTATCCAGGGTAGAGAGTTTTACCTTCCAGCTCTAAATCACCAATTGATGACGGCATAGTATTACTTCACTCCCCGGCCCCATAGAGTTGGCAGGGTCCTTATCTCCCAACGTAAGTGTTGAGGGCGAGCCCATCTATGTTTGGCTGGCTCGCCCCACAGCCATTTAACAGCTGTCAGGCCTTTAATTGGCTGGAGATGGGTCTTCTGCCTTCTTTCAAGGAGAAATCCTGGCTCCAAGAGCTGCTGGACAATCAAACAGCTCTCTCATCCCAGCAATGCCACTGGGAGTGATGGCCACTGCTGGGACTGTAGCAGCTCCCAGGGAAGGTATTAAGTGATGGAGCCCAGACTGTGAGGTGATTCCAGAGTCTCGCCAGGACCAGACTAGCAGACTGGGGCGAGGTAGGTGGAGGGGAATGCAGGATGTGACAGGTAAAAGGAGGGGAACACGGAGTGGGAGTTTACACCTTGTGCCCCCGATGGGCACAGGGCTGCCTGTGAGAAGCACACATACCGCCCCCCCCCCACCACACCAGCCTGTCCACCAGGTCTGTCAGCTCTTGCTGGGTTATGAGAAATCTTATTAGAGTTGCAATGAGGGCTGCCCTCAATCTTGGGAGGACACATCTACACAACTGATTGCTTCTGGCACTGAGTAAACCCCTGGGGTTGGAAGTAGAGACTCAGAATGCAACTTTGTGAGTGTGGGAGTCTTTGAAACTCTCTACAAGGGATCAAATTACATCACTGACAAAGCTAGTCCCATGCTGTATTTGGTTCCATTATCTAAGCAACTTAAATGGCCCCACAATAACCAAATTAAGTTTTTCCATTTCATCATGTCAAGAAGAGAACAAGCCATGATCATGAACATGGTGAGACTAGGGCACCTAATTGGCACCTCCGCAGGTACAGTATGGTGGTAATTTGAGGAAACTGAAGGCGGTTTAAGAAGTGTCACTAATCGGAGTCACCGCCATGCCTGTCCCTGGGAGAAGGCATAAGGAAACTGAAGTAACACTCCACTTTTAAGCCCTTCCCCTAGAGGTGAAGGCAAGGAAAGGGAAGGTGGAGAGCAGCAGGAGCTAAATCCATAGCACCACAGGTGGCTCTGCTGCACTAGAGGGGAGGAAGAAGAGTGGCAGGGCTATAGTGATAGGGGATTCAATAGTAAGGGAAACAGACAGGCTTTTGTGCGGTTGCAAAAGAGACTCCAGGATGGTATGTTGCCTCCCTGGTGCCAGGGTCAAGGATGTCTCGGAGAGGCTGCAGAGCATTCTGAAGGGGGAGGCAAACATCCAGTGGTTGTGGTACATATTGGTACCAAGGACATAGGTGAAAAAAGGGGATGAAGTCCTACAAGCTCAATATAGGGAGTTAGGATGTAAATTAAAAAGTAGGACCTCAAAGATAGTAATCTCAGAATTACTACCAGTGCCTCATGCTAGCAAGAGTAGAAAATACAGGATATATCAGATGAATATGTGGCTGAAAAAATGGTGTAGACGGGAAGGATTCAGATTTCTGGGACTTTGGGCCTAGTTCTGGGGAAGACGGGACCAGTACAAACAGGATGGGTTTCACCTGGGCAGGATCGGGACCAATGTCCTGGGGGGCATGTTTGCTAGTGCTTTCAGGGAGGGTGTAAACTAGAATGATAGGGGGATGGGAACATGAGCAGGGAGACAGAGGAAGGGGAAACGAGGATAGAAACAAAAGATAAATAAGAAGTAAGAGTGGAAGGCAAAAAAAACAAATGGGGTCATAGTGCGAAATAAAGCTAAGATGACTAACAAGGTTAAAAAGACAAGCCTAAAGGCATTGCGTGGAGCATTTGCAATAAGGTAGATTATGTAACAGCGTAAATAGATATAAATGGTTATGATATAGTTGCAATTATGGAGACATGGTTGCAGGGTGACCAAGAATGGAACTGAACATCCAGGGGTATTCAATATTTAGGAAGGACAGACAAATAGGGTAAGTAGGTGGGGTAGCACTGTTAGTAAAGGAGGAAATCAATGCAATAGTGAGGAATGTTATTGGCTCAGAAAATTATGATGTGGAATCTATTTGGGTGGAGATAAGAAACACTTAAGGGGCAGAAAACATTGGTGGGGGTTGCCTATAGGCCCCCAAACAGTAATGGAGATGTAAGGGAAGTTAGAGACGCATGCAATAAGGGTACTACATATGGGTGACTTTGATCTACATATAGATTGGACAAACCAAACTAGCAATAATACTGGGAAGGAGGATTTCCTAGAATGTGTACGTGATGGTTTTTTAGACCAATACATCGAGGAAACAACTAAAGAGCAGGCTATCTTGGACTGGGTATTGTACAATGAGAAAGGATGAATTAACAATCTTGTTGTTCTTCCCTTGGGGAAGAGTAACCATAAAATGATAGAATTGCCCATTAAGATGGAGAGTGAAGAAGTTGAACCCGAAACTAGGGTCCTGAATCTAAATAAAGGGAACTACGAGGGTATGAGGTGTGAGTTGGCAATGATGGATTGGGGAACCTTACTAAAATGATTGATGGGTGGATAGGCAATGGCTAATATTTAAGGACCGTATTCATGAATTACAACAATTATTCATTCCTGTCTGGTGCAAAAATAAAACAGGAAAGGTGGCTCAACCATGGATTTCAAAAGAAATTAGGGACAGTATTAGATCCAAAGAGGGGACAAAATTGCCAGAAAAAGGAGCAAGCCTGAGGATTGGGAGCAGTTTAGAATTCAGCAAAAGTGGGCAAAAAGATTTATCAAGAAGGGGAAAATGAGAGTAAACTTGCAGGGAACATAAGAACTGACTGTAAAAGCTTCTAAAAATACATGAAGAGAAAAAGATTAGCGAAGACAAATGTAGGTCCCTTACAGTCAGAACCGGGGGAAATTATAATGGGGAACAAAGAAATGGCAGAAGAATTGAACACATATTTTGGTTCTGTCTTCAGAAAAGAGGACACAAATAATTTCCCAGAAATGTTGGGGAACCAAGGGTCGAGTGAGAGGGAGGAATTGAAGACAATCAGTATTAGTAAAAAAAGGTGCAAGAGAAATTAATGGGGTTAAAGGCCGAAAAATCCCCAGGGCCTGATAGTTTGCATCCCAGAGTACTAAACAAAGTGGCCCTGGAAATATTGGATGCATTTGTGGCCACCTTCCAAAATTCTATAGACTCTGGAGCAGTTCCTACATACTGGAGAGTGGCAAGTGTAACTTTCTATTTAAAAAAGGAGAAGAAAAGACAGAATTACAGACCAGTTAGCCTATCATCAGTCGTGAGGAAAATGCTAGAGTCTATTATAAAAGACGTGGTGACAGAACACTTGAAAAGCATTAAAGGGATTGGACAAAGTCAACAGGGGTTTATCAAAGGGAAATCATGCTTAACTAATCTGAAGTTTTTTGAGGATGTAACTTGTAGAATAGATAAAGAAGAATTACCATCCAGGACAAAGCAGCCTGCTTGATTAGCACCCTATCCACAAGTATTCACTCCCTCCACCAACGACGCACAGTAACAACAGTGTGTACCATCTACAAGATGCACTGCAGGAACTCACCAAGGCTCCTTAGACAACACTTTCCAAATCCATCACCACTACCATCTAGAAGAACACGGGCAGCAGTCACATGGGATCGCCACCATCTGAAAGTTCCCAACCAAGCCACTCATCATCCTAACTTGGAAGTATATCACTGTTCCTTTACTGTCACTGGGTCAAAATCCTGGAACTCCCTCCCTAACAGCATTGTGGGTGTACCTACAGCACCTGCAGCAATTCAAGAAGGTAGCTCACCACCACCTTCTCAAGGGCAATTAAGGATGGGTAGTAAATACTGGCCTAGCCAGTGACTCCCACATCCCATGAATGAGTAAAAAAAAGCTTACACATTAAATTCAGTCACATCTTGAAGACTCGTACTGAATTTATTCTTGGACGATTTTTGAAAAGATATGTTTATCGCAGTCAATTTTCAGTTATTATCCATTTGATTTCCAATAAGTCACATGGGAACTTCCAAACACTTTCTTCCTACAAATTCAGCACTCATAGTATTTGTTTTTTTTAAGCACTATAAATGCCATTTTGATAAGTGTCAGTTGATGCCATCTCTTAAACACCCACAACTGAACACCTATAGAACATACATTCAACAGCAAGAAGGACCCCCACCAGCGTTACTTATGGGGATCATCAACTACTTAATGTTTAGTTGCTGATTATTACTGCCTTATGCTGCAATTGTAGAAGTGCTTGGTTGTTTCTAGAGGTGGTTAAAGTTGCTGAAATCAACAGGGAGTGGTGTAACACATGTTGAAGGACTTTGACCTGACTTTGACACTTCCAAATTTAGGAGCAACAGTATGCATTATCTTTAACGTGGTAGGGAGAATGAGCAGTGTTAACACAGCAGGTGAGAGCTGGAAGAGGGAGGAGAAGGATGCATATAGCGGTGGAGGTCGGTTGTTTGGAGAACTTGATATTCCTTTTGAAGGATGAAGATGCTACTGTCCGTCACAAGACCACAGAAATTTTCTACATTTGAGGCCGTATTCACCCAATTTTCAGGGAGTAATTCCAGCACTTGTACCTCAGTGAGAAACAGTGTGTCAAATGCCTATGCTTCACTCATGGTGTCCTTACTGAAGTCTGCCACTTGTTGCATCCATAAATGCAATTTGAGTGCAGTGCATGGTTGGAATTGCCAGTGACCATTAAAGTGACTGTGGATATGAATTTTCATGCCTATACTTCTTTCCAGACTGAAGCAGGCAACATCTTCCAGTTAGTGGTCCATTGTTGTACAAGTGAGGTCACTGAGTCTGAATTGAGTGAAATACATTTAATTCTCTGTTACAGAGAGAGGCAGATGGAGCAAGTAAGCAACTTTATAAGGATTGTGGTTGTCCTTCTGATGCAGAATGTTATTAACTACATGCATGTCCATTTGTTGGTTTCATGTCAAGCCTGAGATCTACCACATCCAAAAAAGATTCTAATCCCTCAGTATTCAGCTGGTGTGCGACCTCATGCAGAGAATCAATGCCCACTATCTTTCATTGTGCCTTCATTCTGTGGCAGTCAACTGTGAAAATTTGAGAAACTGCACATGGTTCATGACTCCAATGTGTAACCAGCGCATATGTGGGCAGTACACATACAATGAAAGTCATGCTACCACACAAAATGTGATAGAGCAGACCATTGGGGTGCTGAAATAATATTTCTGCTACTTAGTCTATTCTGGAGGAACCCTGCCGTACTCAGAAGCGTATGTGTCATGATTTGTAATGGTCTGCTGCATGCAATTA
Source organism: Carcharodon carcharias (assembly GCF_017639515.1). Lineage (NCBI taxonomy): Eukaryota > Metazoa > Chordata > Chondrichthyes > Lamniformes > Lamnidae > Carcharodon > Carcharodon carcharias. The sequence continues at coordinate 45,190,453 of NC_054467.1, read as the reverse complement.
ATCAAGTGTAGCATCAAGGAGCCCTAGCAAAACAGGTGTCAATGGGAATCGGGGGAAAATTCTCCACTGGTTGGAGTCACACCTTGCACAAAGGAAGATGGTTGCAGTTGTTGGAGGTCAATCATTTCAGTCCCAGGACATCACTGCAGGAGTTCTTCAGAGTAGTGGCCTCAGACCAACCATTTTCAGCTGCTTCATCAATGACCTTCCCTCCATCTTAAGGTCACAAGTGGGCATGTTTGCACCATTCGCCACTCCTCAGGTACTGAAGCAGTCCATGTCCAAATGCAGCAAGACCTGGACTACATCCAGGCTTGGACTAATAAGTGGCAAGTAACATTTGTGCCACGCAAGTGTCAGGCAATGACCATCTCCAACAAGAGAGAATCTAACTATTCTACTACAACAAAAACAAAAATACCTGGAAAAACTCAGCAGGTCTGACAGCATCTGCGGAGAGGGATACAGTTGATGTTTCAAGTCCGTATGACCCTTCATCAGAACTAAGAGATGAAATATAAGCTGGTAGAGGGGGGTGGGTGGGACAGGTAGAGCTCGAGAGGGGGCCAGTGATATGTAGAGGCCAAGAAGAGACTGCCAAAGATGTCATAGACAAAAGGACAAAGGAGTGTTGACAGTGGTGATATTATCTAAAAGATGTGCTAATGGGGACATTAAGGGTAGAAAGCAGGACGAGCAAGTGGCAGATGGCCCTAGTGGGGGTGGGGTGGGGGGAAGGGATCGAAATGGGCTAAAAGGTGGAGATGAAACAATAGATTGAAATAAATTTAAAAATAGGAGGGAAAAGAAAAATATATTTGTAAAACTTTTTTTTATATTATTGGAAAAAAGGCGATCTGAAAGGGGGTGGGGATGGAGGAGAGAGTTCGTGATCTGAAATTGTTGAACTCAATATTAAGTCCGGAAGGCTGCAAAGTGCCTAGTCGGAAGATGAGATGCTGTTCCTCCAGTTTGCATTGAGCTTCACTGGAACATTGTAGCAGGCTATTAATAGCAGACTGTTCTACTGTTGACAATCGCTGAATCCCCACTATCAATATCCTGGGGGTTACTATTGACCAGAAATTGAATTGGACCAGCCATATAAATACTGCAGCTCGAAGAGCAGGTCAGAGGTTGGGAATTCTGCAGCGAATAACTCCCCAAATCCTGTCTATCATCTACAACACACAAGTCAGGAGTGTGATGGAATACTCTCCACTTGCCTGGATGAGTGCAGCTCCAACAACACTCAAGAAGGTCGATACCATCCAGCTGGATTGGGATCCCATTTGCCACTTTAAACATTTGCTCCCACCAATGTATAGTGGCAGCAGTGTGTACCATATACATGATGCACTGGAGCAACTCACCAAGGCTCCTTTGACAGCACCTTCCAAATGCAGGACCTCTACCACATAGAAGGACAAGGGTAGCAGATGCATGGGAACACCACCACCTGCAAGTTTCCCTCCCAGCCGCACACCATCCTGACTTAGATCTATATCGCTGTTCCTTCACTGTCACTGAGTCAAAATCCTGGAACTCCCTTCCTAATCGCACTTACGCACCACATGGGTTGAAGCAGCTCATGAAGGCAGCTTACCACCACCTTCTCAAGAGCAATTAGCTATGGACAATAAATGCTGGCCTAGCCAGTGATGCCCACATCCTGTGAAAGAATAAATAAAAATGCTGCATGACCTCATAGTCATGCAGGCACATCTCTTTACGCAGTTGGGGGCCAGCTGAGGAGTAGAAGGAGGAGGAAGAATAGGAAGAGGAAGGGAAGAGGCAATCAACACAGCTGCTTTCTGGTAGGCTGTTTGTGAACAACTCACCCAGTAACTGCAACCTCAACTCCTAGTTCGTCAACAATCCCACTCCTTGTAACTGGCCATCACGGTGTCTGCTTGGCCACAATGCAGAAATAAAACACAACACAAAATAAACATTCTTAATCAAATTTATAAATCAAAGCATGCCATATTTCCATACAAATGTCAATAATTACTCTTGTACATTTCCTTAGAGTGTGTTGTCCATGTGCTTTTGCCTGTTGTAGTGTTTCTGTACACTGGGAGGTTGCCAACTTTCAGTGAAAGAGACTGCACATGGGCTTGCAGGATGACCTCAACTAGGTTCAGACTGCATCATCTGGGCATTGCCAGCAGTAATCTGGGCTGACTGGCTGACAGGCAATAGCAAGGGCACTGAGGGAGTGGCAGAACTAAGGAGACGAATGCTGTCACCTTCAGAGACAACAGCAGGTTCTTGCTCCTTGAAGCAACCCACAGGGGATGGCACCACAACAATCCTAGTAATCTGTTGGAGGACTGTCAGCTGCAGCTCAGTTGGTAGAAATCTTGCCTCTGAATCAGTAGGTTGTGGATTCAATCCCACTCCAGAGCATAAAATCTAGGCTGACATTCCAGTGCAATACTGAGGGAGTGTGATACAATTATTGCCCTCCTTTCTATCTTAAATGTCTTTATATCTTTTTAAATCTTTTCCTCTAATGTTATGCCCACCTTACTAGTTCCAAGCTGGCCAATAGTGAGGCATAGTAATTATTTAATATTTCTACCATTTCACTATTATTATGTGAGTTTTCCTTGTGCATCCTTTAGTGGCCAGATCCCTCTGTTGATTTTACTTTTGTTATTATGCCTGTAAACTAGTTTGCTATGTTTTTTTTATATTCCTTAATAATTTAATTTCACAGGTCTCTTTGCTTTCCTAATTGTTTATACATTAAGACAAAATAGAATAAGGAGGCTTCTGACTCTAGTATAAGGGGTTAATTCTAACAGTGTAATATGCTCATCAGATACTGTGTACATAATCGCAGGAAGTGATGCAATGTCACATGATACTGCTCTCATAGTAAAATGTAGCCATGATAAGATGTATTCTAAAAGGTAGTATTTTTCTTTACCTCAGCATAACAATACCAAGAACTTTATATGGTGGCAGTGAGTGGAAAGAACAAGTATGGAAAAGCCTCTGCCATTACCAGAAAGCATCAACCAGGTCGTGAGCCCCAACCAAGCAGAAGCATGGCTGAACTAGCACCCAAGCTTTGCCAGATATCGCACCACATCAGGCCTCGCTGCGAAGGCGAGTAGTGATGTGTGATGAGTGGTAGAGCATTGATGAGGAAAAAGCCACAAATGAGGAAGTAATCAAAGCACTTGCTACATACTTCAATCTGAGAAATAATACCATTGTTGAGTGGACAAATTTAACAAATGTACCCATTGTCAAGGGGAAAGTGTTGATGCATTTATAAACGACTTGTCTAGATTTGCAGAGAACTGTGAATATGGCAGCTTGAAAGATGAACTAATCAGAAAGAGAATTGTCATCAAAGTGTTGGATGAAACCTTGTCTGACCATTTGCAGTCAAGAGATGAATTGAGGTCAGGAAGCAAAATCGATCAGCAATTCAGAGTGACAGGAAGAACCATATTTCAAAAGCAGCTGACTCAGTAGAGTATGTTAAATTTAAAATCGGAGAAGCAATCATAAAAACCAAGGGAGAACCTCCATCAACAGTCCGTGCTAATTGTAATTAGTGAGACGGAAAAACACAGGCGGGAAAACTGCCAAAGAGGCTGAATGCCATTTCTGCAGAAAGAAGGGCCACTTCCAGGTTGTGTACCAAAGCAAGAAGCCTGTTCAGAATACACACAAAGGAGAGCCTTTGAAAGGTGGCAAGATCCATGGAGTAGATGATATCCATGATATTGAGATGCCTTTCCTTGGAGAGATCCAGGAGCCAAGTGGAAATCTAAAAACTTAAGAGCTGCATTTCCACAGCTATTCACAGGACTAGAAAACTGAATACAGCATACCACATAAGTATTCTACATAACTCCAGAAATGAAGGCCTGTTTATACCAGAAAAGTTCCTTATCCACTCTTCCCAAAGATAAAGAAGGAAATTGACTCCATGTAGAAGCAAGGTCTTATTTCACTTGTTACAGAACCAACAAGCTGGTGCTTGGGAATGTTCGAAGTGACAAAACCCAACAGATCTATCAGAATTTGCATAGATCTTACCCAGCTGAACAAAACAGTTGGACACAAAGTTCATTCTTAGTAGTCTGTGGATGACAGGTTAGCCAAATTGGGAAAGAGTTCTTCACAAAGTTGGATGCAAATAATGGTTTTTCGTGAAGAATCTAAGTTGCTCATAACTTTCATTAGTCCATTTGGGAGATTTTGTTTCAACAGATTATCCTTCTGCATCACATCAGTACCAGAAATCTTCCAAAGGAACACAAGAACATAAAAAATAAAAGCAGGAGTAGATGACATGGCCTGCTGAGCCTGCTCTGCCATTCAATACGATCGTGGCTGAACTTGGACTTCAATCCCATTTTCCCTCCTGTTTCCCATATCCTTTAATTCCCTGAGAGGCCAAAAATATGTCTATCCCAGCCTTAAATGTATTCAACGATGGAGCATCCACAACCCTCTGGGGTAGAAAATTCCAAAGATTCACATCCCTTTGAATGAAGTATTTTATCCTCATCTCAATCGTAATTGATCAGCCCCTTATCCTGAGACAGTGCTCCCGTGTTTTAGTTTCTCTGTTCATTGGAAGCAATCTCTCAGTGTCCACCCTTTCAGATCCCTTCAGAATTTTGTAGGTTTCAATGAGATCGCCACCCATTCTTCTAAACTCCAGAGAATGTAAGCCCAAGTTACTCAGCCTCTCATCATAGGACAATCCCCCTCATCCCAGGGACCAATTTAGTGAACCTTCACCGTACCTCCTCCAATGCAAGTATCTCTCTCTCTTTTCAGGTACCATGCCATAGGACGGTGTTGGCAACCAGGGACCTCCAGGTTAATCTTGCTCAGGAGGCGTGGATCATCATCATTGGTGGTACATTCATCCAGTTTGTGAGGCTCTTTACAAATAAAACACACCCCCGTCTGATGCCTATTTTAATCTTCACAAAATCATTTAGATTGCTCTCAACTTTTTCAACTGCAGTTTGTTCCCAATAAAGATTTCTTACCACTCTAAGATCCTTGCCACCAAGGTCAAGAGACTCTAGCAAGCTCATCAGTTCTTAATGTTTCACCTCGTCAGATGCCTTACTATAGTCAATAAAACACATTAATACATCTTTTTTCATTTCTGTGACTCTTTCTGATAGCATGCCTACCATAAAGATAGCATTTCTCATTTCTCTGTCTTCTACAAAATCACATTGAAGAGCTGAAATTTCTTGCTTTATCTTGCTCTTGGCCCTATTCATCAGTAGTTAGTAATGTGACTCATCAGACTGATCGTGCATGGAGTTCATGTTCAATTGCTCCGGGCTTTTTAGGGAGTGCCATAAATATTGATTGACTTACGTCTTTTTGGATTTCTCCCATGTTGTAAACTTCAATAAAGATGAGAGTCAGTTCGTCTATTTCAAAGTCTTGTAAGCTTTTAGTTTGTTTGGTGACTATTTCATCTGGGCCTTTGGCTTCATTGTTTTGCATCTTATTTATTGCTGTTGTTCCTTCATCTTTCATGATCTTTGGGCCTAGGAGCTGGGAGAGCAGGATGCAGATGGTGCAAAACACCTGGGCCCGTGGGCTAAGAGGGAGGGGGGTGCTGGGCTCGGTGTTTTAAACAGAGTTCTGAAGTCATTCAGCCAGAGCTTCAGACCTTAAAGAATGGCTTAAGAAATTTGGAACTGTCAGGCTGAAAGTTCTGATTTTTTTGAAGCAGGTTTATCAGGTCAATTTTACTCATTGAGGTTGGAGGGGTTTGGGGGAGGTTGGGGATTGGGGGAGGTTGGGAGGGGGTTGGAGGGGGTGGGGGGAGGTTGGAGTGGGTGGAGGGTTTGGGCGTAGAGGAGGTTGGGGGTGGGGGGGATTGGGGGATGTTGGAGGGTGGAGGGTTTGGGCATAGGGGAGGTTAGGGAGGTGGCTGAAGGTTTCAGGGCGGTTAATGGGAGGTTTGGGGGAAGGTTGGAGAGGGGTGGGCGTGGGTAGAGGAGATCTGGTGGGAAGTTGTGTGTGTTGGGGCAGGAGAGATTGGAGGAGTGTGGGGTTTAGGGAAAGGTTTAAAGGGAGCTTTGGGATGGAGGAGGTTAGTGGGGAAGTTGGAGGGAGGTGAGGGAGTGGTTGGAGGAAAGGTTGGGGGGAGTTTGAATGCTGCACACTTCTCAAAATTCTCTTTCAAATTTAAAACAGCGTATAAATAGCAGTCCAAATTTTTATTTTGCCCTAAAGTAGACACAATCCTGCTGACATGCTGTATTGATGTACCAGAGGCTTGAAAATCTTCGGCTTCATCAAAATAAATGCAAGAAACTAAAAACTGGGAGTGATGCAAAACAGGGTGTTGACTTACTTTTGCCAATTTTATTACCCTTGCAAAATCTGGGAATGAAATCTCTATTTTTCATTAAGGAATTGTTTAAAGAAAGGTTTTACAAATCTCTACTCCAACCTAAGTTCACCCCACTGTGTACCATCCTGTTTAAAATCTAGCAGAAGGTGGTGACAATGTGGGACTAAAATTTCTCTGGGGGTGTAACTTTGGCAAAAAAAAATCAATTAAAATCCCAGAGAAACAGCATAAAGGGCTTTTACCATAAAGGGTCTTTATAGAAACCCAATCTCACAAATAAGTGCTTCTTCAAACGATTTCTCTCAGGATTTTGCTGTCACACTTTTTTTTGCTGTTGGAGTTTCTTATTTATTAATTACATTTTTCCACTTAATTTGCCTGCTTCTCTCACCTCAAACCAGAATTAGGATTTAAAAAAATACTATTTGCACATTTATTTAGTACAAATATAATGCAACATCAGATTGAATCTTTAGATAGCTGTAAATTCACAATGTACAACACAATTGTACTACAGTGGGTTGGTGCCAGAGAAGTCAGAATGGTAAGGCTGTATTAGCTACAGTGTTGAATTGTTATGTAAATGTGATTTCTTTGTAGCAGCTTTCCTAACATCGGTTGATTGCTCTGTGATTAATTATCCTAGAAACTCAGCATTGGGCCTCCAATTTCACTATTACTCCATTCACTCTGCCTACTGCATGCAAGCATAATGAAAGAAAGACAAAACCTACATTTATACAGTACCTTTCATGACATCCCAAATTGCTTTACAGCCAATTAAGTACTTTTGAGTTGTAGTCACTAGTATAATGTAAGCAATTTTATCAAATGGCAGAGCAGGCATGAGGGGCCAAATGGCCTACTCCGAGTACATATGGTCGTATGTCATTCTGGATGGATGAGACAAGCTGGGCTAGATGGCCCTAGATGTCCATAATTACCTTGCAAACAGAGGGTGGAATCATGGCTAGGGTTCTGTTTATTTTGTTCCTAATGAAAGTTTACTGTAAGCAGGCCTTGTGGGGTGAAATTGCCAGGACAAGAGTGCATAATGGGCTCATAGTGAATCAGCAACCTGTTTTACACTGCACGATTCTCAAGAGTATTTTCCGTTGACTTCTATCTTGTCCTTTTGTCTACTTACCTATTATCCCAGTCTAGCTTGGTGCTTTTTATGAGTTTTTAAGGTATTGAAATATTGTGATAAAATTGTGTTGCATAGTAGATATTGAAAATATATTGTCGTGAGAAGCAGCAATCAGCAGAGTCTTCAGACTTGCAGATCAAGAAAACACATACAATTGTGGATCATTCAGTCTTTGTCCTCTGGCCTCTTAAAAATTGTTTTGCATAGTGACACCTGAAGGTTCCAATGCTCTTCACTGACAGTGAAGACCTATGTTGTTCAATCGTTCCACTTTGTTGCTCAGGAGTCAGTTGATCTTTCTACCCTATGAGATTACTGATAAAATAAAATCCAATTACAACCCTTATATGAAATAATTCTCTTGAATATATCATGCACTCAGACAGAAGAAAGCCTTCTACTTCTACAGAATGGAAAAGATCTTGTGCAGTTCATCTGGGTTCAAGTATTGAATCTTTCCCCAAATATGAATTTATTGTCTCTGTGTCCATATGTGCAGAGCATGTTAGTGAGGGCTGAGGCAGTCACCAAAATCAGTGTTATTGTCTGCACAGTGTTATCAATAACTAATGGGTTGATTTCCTGTCAAATTAACAATACTGCACAATGCTGTTAAAGTTAAAATTGTCCTCTCTGGTTTATTTAGTAATTGAGGTGGGGTCACCTATAGGGTGCACACCAACTAATACTGTATTATATTGTCGCTGCTCTTAATATTAATGACTCATGCTGCATATATATCAGATGACATTTGTAACCAGATGCCAGCAACGGGTGTTATCACTTTACTATGACCTTTCTGTGATTGGTGAATTGATTGGTGAATCTTGAAAGGGGAAAAATATCATTCATAATTGAGGGGGAGGGTTAAAGTGGGGAGGGGGAGAATAAAAGGCCTGCGAACAGAAGAAGCACCGGGGGCCCATTATTTCTCGCCCTGGCCTTGTTTGGACCATCCATATTTTTCTTAATTGTTGGCTTTTCTTGTCTGTATGTAAATAAGTCTTGTATGTATTCAGTCCATCTTGCAAACACTTGGTCCTTTTCGATGATAACTTCCCCATGTTCCCCTTTGATGCATCCGCCAGATGTACACACAACTTTTCCTGTGATTTCCATAATGTCTTTATGCATTAATCTTGAGTCTCTGTTTTTACATTATTTTGTTCCTTCACATTTTTTGTTCAACCACTTTAGCTTCTCTTCAACACATTTTTGTTTGATCCTTATACCCAATTTTTATATTTCTGTTGATCTACTTGCTTTACCTCCCTCCTGTGCTCCTTCAGGTCCGATATTTCATCTGTCATCCATTTGTGTTTATTTTTCTGTTCTTTAATTGGTGCTTTTTGATGACTGTAACACTGATGCTTTGAAAATTCCCTATGTTGAATGGTTTTCTTGGTCTTCAAACTGTTCGAAATGGTTTTGAACTTACACTTTAAATTTTTCTTTAATTGAACTACTTGTATTGAGTAGTTCATAATCTAGTCTCTTTAATATCAATGTTTTTTCAACTACTCAGCTTTATTTTGATGGTGCAAACTACCGGTACATGGTTGCTTCCGTAGTCGGTGCCCAGGTAGGTCTTTGCTTGTTGAACCACGTTTTGGAATCTGCTGTTTATTGTCACATAGTCAATTTGATTTCTGGTCATGTCACCAGGACTTTTCCAGTATTTCCTTCTTGGATGCTCCTTGAATCAGGTATTTAGGATAACCTGATCATCTGCTGTACACCAATCAATCCTCATTTGCCCTCTTTCATTGGGATCATCCATGCCATGAAGTCCAGCTATGTTGCCTTTCCTGATAAAACCTACTTTCACATGTAGATCACTCATTACAAAAATCACCTAGTTTGGTTTATATTGATATTTGGCTTTAACCAGGTCTTCACAGAAGCGATCAATATCCTCTTCTTCACTATCCGAAGTTGGGACAGAATTTAGCCCTTGGCTGGCGGACGGGCCCCACCGGCTCGGCGATAGGCAGGCAGCCGAACCCTGCCACCAAAACGGGGCCCGTCGTCATTTTGAGTGGGCAGGCCAATTAAGGCCCACAGTGTGCTCTTTCACGCACGTGCGGGAAAGAGCACACTGCTTTCTGAGGCAAAGTCCTGTCTCAGGGAGTTTAGTGAAAGGTAAGTAAAGTCAAAAAATAGAGACATTTTAAAATTATTAACATGTCCCCCTCATGTGACAATGTCATGAGATGGGACATGTTGATAAACTCATAAAATTTATTAAACTTTTACAAAACGGTAATGAAACTTCATCCCACCAGTGGATGAAAAGTTTGATTAATAACCTACAGGCTGCTGGGGCTCCTGGCCTGCCCGCCAGCCTTAAGCTTGGCCGGGCAGGGCATTTAACTATCTTAATGAGCCTGTCAATGGCCTTAATTGGCCATTGACAGGTCGGCAGGTGGACAGCTGATTTCGCTGTCCGCCCGCCTTCCTTAAGATTTAAATGGCCCGGGATGATGTTGGGGATTCCTCCCGATGTCATCCTGTGTCATTTTCCCCTTGAAGAGCAGGCCCCGCCCCCAAATCGCCGAGGGGATAATCCTAGCCTTGGTGTGTAGGCTTAGATGATAGCAAGATTAAAAGGTTGGGCTCTGATCTTAACTAGGATCATTCTGTCTGAAATAGTTCAGTAACCAAGTAAACACTTAGAAACAGCTCTGAAGAAGGGTCATACGGACTCGAAATGTTAACTCCGTTTCCCTCTCCATAGATGCTGCTAGACCTGCTGAGTTTTTCCAGCATTTTCTGTTTCTGTTTAATATTTAGCTTCATCTAGGAGGATTACTACACCTCTGTCGTGCTTTTGACCTCCTGAGTAGATGAGTGTGATGACATCTGAAGTAAAATTACCCCTGCATCTTTCCAGCACGTTTCACTCAAACCAAGAATATTGACTTTCAGATACCTCATTTCATGCTTGATGTTCATCAATGTTCCAGGTTGTGACAGAGTTCTCACATTCCATGTCCTGATGCTTTTCTTTTAGATGCCAACAGTAGCATGATGACAATAAGGTATCACGTGTAGCATATGACTAACCGTACCAAGCAAGAGATTCCCTCCCAAGTTGAAGGGTTCCAGTTGACACTGTTGTGGTTTTTCTTTGATTTGTGTTGGTCCATGGTTATGCTTGGTAAGATATTGCAGCGGTTTGCTGATGCCTTCTACAGGTTGAATGCTCAACTAACAACAGCCTGAAACTGCTGTTATATCAGTTGAACACCTGCCAAGAAGATCCACCACCCTGCTTTCACAATGGCTTCACCAGAATCCTTCCAGGGACTATCAGCTGAGTCAGCTGAACCTATGGCTCACAAAAGGGCAGGGTTGACCACACGCTGGGGGGGAGGGCTCTCCAGACACCCCTGCTACCCTGAACGCAAGTATATCCTTTATTAAATGTGTAGACCAAAACTGCACACACTACTCCAGACTCAGTCTCACCAAAACTCTGTACAACTGTAGTAAGACAGTTTTGTTCTTGTACTCCAATCCCCTTGCAATAAAGGCCAACATTCCATTTGTTTTCTGAATTACTTGCTGCGCCTGCATGCCAACTTTTTGTGTTTCTTGTATGAGCATACCCAAGTCTTTTTGAACATCAACACTTAAAATGTTCTTACCTTTTAAAAAGTATTCTGCTTTTTCATTCTTACAGCCAAAGTGAATAACTTCACACTTCCTAATAGCATACTGTATTTGCTTTCTTCTTGCCCACTCACTTAATCTGTCTATATATCTTTGCAGCCTCTCAGTGACCTCCCCACAGCTTACCTTTCCACCTAGGTTGGCATCATCAGCAAACTTAGATACATTACCGTGTCTCATCACCTAAGTCATTAATATAGATTGTAAATAGCTGAGGCCCCAGCACTGATCTTTGTAGCTCTCCACCATTCACTGCCAGCCACCTTGAAAAAGCACCATTTATGCCCACTCTGTGTTTTCTATCCATTAACCTATCCTCTATCTACGCTTGTCTTGCCTATTAACGTTTTGTTAGCAGCACCTAATCAAATGCCTTTTGGAAATCCAGGTATACTACATCTACTGGTTCCTCTTTATCTACCCTACTAGTTATATCCTCAAAAAGCTCTAAACATTTTGTTCAACAGAATTTCCCTTTAATAAAACCATGCTCCCTTGTTCTAATCATACTATGCTTTTCTAAGTGCATTGTTAAGACTTCCTTAATAATAGATTCCAGCATTTTCCCAACAACAGATGTTGGCTAACTGACCTGTAGTTCACTGTTTTCTCTCTAGCTCCTTTCTTGAAAAGCAGTGTAACATTTGCCAACTTCCAAACTAGTGGAACTGTTCCTGAATTTAAGGAATTTAGGAAAATCATAACAAGTGCACCCACTATCTTTGCATCTCTATCTTTTAGAACCCTGGACAATGTCATGCACCTAGGAAGTACAAAATGGAGTTGTATGCCACAAATAAGATGACCTGATCAATGGATCCACTCAGATAGAACTTGACACAAGAGTGCGAGCTGTGTTGTGATGCCTACAGGAAGTAGGACTAACACTCAATAACAAATGCAAATTCTCACAGCCGACTGTCAAGTTCCTTGGGCATATTGTGAATGCACCTGGTGTCATTGTTGATCCACAGAATCAGGAGCCCTCAAGGAGTTTCCAGCTCCTCAGAATGTGACTGAGCTCCAGAGATTCTTGGGTATGACAATCCAAACCAGAAAGCTGTTGTGAATGAGCCACTACGTCAGCTGCTGAGACAGGATAATGCATGGTGCTGGGAGGGAGCATAACAGACCATTTGAGAAAATCAAAAAGATGCTGGTATCACATGGTTTAAGCTCATATGACTCAGAGCTACCCACTATCATTGCTGCAGATGCATCTTCTACAGTACTAGGAACTGTACCATTTCAAATATGGGTATATGGATGAACGGAAAGTGCAAACCAGTTCACTGATAGAGACTGAATAGAGATATGCAGTGATAGAGAGAAGCACTAGATGCAATCCGTCACTTGTTTCTACGTTGTGCTTTCACAGAATACTGACCCTTGTTCTGCTATTAACACATTGTGCTAGCTTACCTTTATGCCACTATCAGCACCTTCTTTAGTCTTTACCACTACCATTAACACTCCCTTTGTCTTTTGTCCATGACATCATTGTCAATCTCTCCTTGGCTCCCACCTATCCCTGACCTTCTATTTTGCTACACCTGCTTAACCCCTTCTTAAACAGTATTAAATCCATCACATTTCTACTTCTGTTTAGCTCTGAAGAAGAGTCATATGGTCTCGAAACATTAACTCTGTTTCCCTCTCCACAGATGCTGCCAGACCTGCTGAGTTTTTCCAGAATTTTCTGTTTAATAAGCACTAGATGCTACATGGGCTTGCGAAACGTTTGCAGATTATGTTCTTGGTCTCCATTTCAGGATAGAGACAGACCATAAATTGATAGTGACACTCTGAAATTCTAAGGAGTTAGCAAAAATTCCTCCATGATTACAGTGATTCAGACTGATAAGGTTTGATGCAAAGACAGAATATGCTTGGGAAAACAGACTACAGCAGATGCTTTGTCCCATATCCTAGTGGCAAGACTTGAACAAGGTGATATAGTCTTTATTGAAGAGTTAGAAACCTTTGCATCGACAATTCAGCAACTGGATGAAATCAGAGATGCACAGAAATCTGGTGAAGAATGTAAACTCTTCATGGGAAGAAGACTGAGAACCCAACTCTCTACTATCCTACACACAGTCATGCCATGAGTACCAGCTGATGACATGGAAAAAATGAAGGAGAAAGAAGACGAATATTATTCTAGCCAGATGTGTAACTATGACAAACAACACAAAGTATGCAACCTGCCAGACCTCCAATCAGAAGAGCCAGTTTGGATCCAAGACCAAGCATGCTATGGACAACTAGTTGAACAAACATCACATCTACAGTTCTAACTCATCCAAACAGATAATGGTATAGTGAGACAGAACAGATGGGCACTGGTTGCCAGACAGAAGCAACCTTCTACACCATGGAAGCAGTCATATACCAAATCAAACTGGTCAGAGGTGCTGCAGATATCCATCAGTTCAGATGACAACCTAACTGTTGAACCTAAGTCACCTCCAATTCCCTTCCTGCCAGCAGAGTCTGAGTGGCCACCTGCAGGACTTAAACCTTCAATACCCTCCAAAGGGAAGAGGACCTGCTCTGGTAGATTTGCGAAACAGCCACAGTGGTTGTCCCTGTAAAGAGGAAAGGAGGAAAGAAGAGGACCTATGAGAAGAAAACAAGATTAAGGATTGCAAAACAGAAGAGTTAAAGTTGCAGTTTGTTTGAGCTTTGCAATATATAAATGGAAGTCAGAGACTTGACAGGCGATGTAGCAGGAACATAGAAAGGAACATAGGAGCTGTAGGTCATTCGGCCCATCAAGCCTGTTCTGTATTTCAAACAGATCAGAGCTGATTATCTACCTCTATGCCATTTTCCCCACTATTTCCATATCCCTTGTTGTCATTAGTATCCAGAAATCTATTGATTTCTGTCTTGAACATGCTCAGTGCCATAGGCCTTCCAAGTGGGGATTTCCAAAGATTCACTGCCCTCTGAGTGAAGAAATTCCTCCTTAACTCAGTCTTAAATAGCCTGCTCCATATTCTGAGACTGTGCCCCCTGGTTCTAGACTCAACAGCCAGGCGAATTATCTTATCCACATTTACCCTGCAGGAAATTTGTAAATTTCAATGAGCTCTCCCCTCATTCTTTGAAATTCTAGAGAATAAGGGCCCAGTTTCCTTAATCTCTTCTCATAAAACAATCCTGCCATCCCATGGATTAATCTGGTGAACCTCTATACAAGTATATCCTTCCTTTGGTAAGGAGACCAAAACTGAACACAATACTGCAGATGCAGTCTTACCAAGGCTCTATACAATTGCAGCAAGTCATCTTTATGCCTTAACTCAAATCCCCTTGCGGTGAAGGCCAACATACCATTTGCCTCCCTAATGACTTGCTGCATCTGCAATCTAGCTTTAAGTGACTCATGAATAGGGATACCCAGGTCACTTTGGATATCAACACTACCTAGCCACTCATCATTTAAGAAATGCACTGCCTTTCTGTTTTTTTTTACCAAAGTGGATAACTTCACACTTATTCACATTATATTCCATCTGCCATGTTCTTCCTCACTTACTTAGCCCAAGTTCCCTTGAAGCCTCCTTGCATCCCCCTCACAATTTACATTCGCACCTAGTTTTGTATCATCGGCAAATTTGGAAATATTACATTTGATCCCCACATCCAAGTAACTTATATAGATTGTGGCCTCAGCATTAATCCTTGCATACCCCAGTAGCCTGCTATCCTGAGAATGGCCCATTTATTCCTACTCTCTGTTTTCTGTCTGTTAACCATTCTCAATCCATACCAGTATTTACCCCCAATCCCATGTGCTCTGATTTTGTCTACTAACCTCCTGTGTGGGACCTTATCAAAAGCCTTCTGAAATTCCAATTACTCCACATCCACTGGTTCTCCTTTATCTATGCTACAGGTAACATCCTCAAAAAACTCCAATAGGTTTGTCAAACATGGAGCAGAATTTTCTGCTTGACATGGGGGTGGGGGGGCGGTGTGGGCCCCGCATGTCAGTGCATAAAGTTACATGTGGTGACGTTGGGCGAGCATCCCGATGTCACCACGCACCATCGCAATATTTCATTGGGCGGGCGTGCGATGAAGGTCGACGTGCGCCCACCATTAACTAAAGGCTTGTTAAGGCCCTTAAATCGTCAGTCCCTGGCGATTTTCAGGCACCCGTGCAATCTTCGAGTCGGTGCACGGGCGCAACAGGCAGGAGGATAAGAGACTTTCTAATCAAACTCATCCACGGGCAGGATAAGAAGGCTCAGTGGGGTTGTCAATCTAGTCTTTGAGTATTTATTGCAGAAAGTTTTTTAAACTTGCCTGTGTGATCTGTAGCAGTTCAGAACGAATTCTAGGAGCTTTCTGCGTATTTTGAACCTTCAGGTCAGCACTCTGCAGTCAGTAATCTTAATCAGGCCTGCAGCTTTCTGGAGGCCTGCCTTTAGCCTGGCTATGGGTTCTGACCTCTCCACTGGAGGCAGCTCCCCTGAGGAGGAAGGGAGGGCTAGAATAAGGAGAAGGTCAGGAGTGCACAATCAGCCTCCAGGGGAACCACCTTTGGGAGTACAGGCACATGCATAAGGGGCGCAGGGCCAAGAGGTAGTCCAAGGTGGAAAGAGTAGAAGACACCACTATCCTGCTGCCAGGGTATACAGGCGGCGAAGCAGCTACCTCAATATGACTGAGCTGCAGTGCCGAAGGAGGCTCTGACTGTCAAGGGAGACAGTCAACTACATCTGTCAGATGATTGGCCCTGAGATCTTTCCTAACTGTGTGGGTGGACACCCCATGCCAGTGGCTTTTAAGGTCACAGTTGCCCTCAACTTCTATGCCTCTGGCTCCTTCCAGGGCTCGATGGGTGATCTTTGCGGTGTCTCCCAATCAGCTGTCCACACTTGTGTCAAGCAGGTCACAGACGCTCTGTTCAGGCATGCATTGACCTTCATCCACTTCCGCTGGGACCAGGCAAGCCAGACACAGCGAGCCAGAGGCTTCGCAGTGATTGTTGGCTTCCCTCGTGCCCAGGGTGCAATAGACTGCACACATGTGGCCATCAAGGCACCAGCAGGTAAGCCCGGTGCCTTCGTCAACAGGAAGGGCTTCCACTCCATGAATGTGCAGATAGTGTGTGATCACAGGATACTGATTCTATAAGTCTGTGCCAGATACCCAGACAGCTCCCACGACGCCTACATCCTCAGACACTCCCAGGTGCTGGGGCTCTTCAGTGTTCTGGATCAGCTTGATGGATGGCTGCTGGGTGACAAGAGCTACCCACTGCGAAGGTGGCTCATGACGCCTCTCCGCCATCCACTATCAGAAGCTGAGCAGCGCTATAATAGGAGTTATGCTTCCGCAAGGGCTGTGCTGGAGAGAGCCATCAGCCTTCTCAAGATAAGCTTCCAATGCCTGGACCTCTCAGGGGGCGCACTCCAGTAGCCCCCCTGATTATGTCTCAGTGATAGTAGTTGCATGCTGCGCTCTGCACAATCTTGTGCTGGAAAGGGGGGATGCAGTGGACGATGAAGACATTGACACAGTGGATGTGGCTGCACACGATGAGTCCAGCACTGATTCTGAGTATTACCTCTTCATTAATACTAATTTCTTTCAGGTCCTCATTTTCACAAGTTCCTTCATTCCCTACTATCTCTGGGAGATTTTCTGTATCTTCCTCCATGAAGACAGACACAAAGTAATTGTTTAGTTTCTCTGCCATTTCCATATTCTTCATTATGAATTTTCCTGTCCCCACATGTAGTGGACCTACATTTGTCTCTGCCAACCTTTTCCTTTTCACATTCCGAAAGAAGCTTTTACAGAGAGCATTCATATTATTTTTTATAAGGGGTTAATTCTAAATGTGTAATGTGCTAACCAGGCACTGTGTACATCTTCACAGGAAATGATGCAACATCACATGATCTTGCTCTCTCCTGTACAAGCTGCGATTAAGATGCAGCCACAATAAGATGTGCTCCAATAAAAGTGAATGTTTTTCCTTGTCTTAGCAGACTCTGAACATTCTGTATTAGAACAACAACACCAAGAATATCAGGATTGCAAATGTCAGTTTCATAATTCAGTGGAGAACCAAGCTGAATATAAGAAGTATGGCGGAGAACTGGCAAAGGAAATATGAGGGGCAAAGAGAATGTATGAGAATAGCTTAGCTGGTAAATGAAAGGGAATGCAAAAGTGTTTTATAAACATGCAAATAGTAAAAAGACAGTCAAAGGAAGGGTTGAGATCAAAAAGTAAACCTTGTGGATGCATTGGTACAAAATGAGTACTTTCCATCTATTGTCACTAAAGGAGGACACAGCCATTATCACAATAAAGGAGGAATTAATCAAGATTTGAAAAAGGATAAAAATAGGTAAAGATGAGGCACTTAAAAGATGGCAGTGTTGAAAGTAGAAAAGTCACCCTGTCTGGATGGGATGCATCCTATATTGTAGAGGAAAGTACTAGTGGAAATTGTGGAGACTGGCTATAATCTTTACGTTCTTCTTAGTTATGAGACTGATGCCAAAAGTTTGGAGGATTGCAAATGTTAGACCCCTGCTGAAAATAGGAGAGAGGTATAAACCTGGCAGTTTCAGGTCAGTTAGCCTAATGTTGGTGATGAGGAAGCTTTTAGAGACAATAATCTGGAATAACACTAAATGACATTTGAATAAATATGGGTTAATAATTAAAAATCGGCATAGATTTGTCGCAAAGGTTGAGACCACTAGTTCAACCACCTCTGCTGCTTCCCTCCCCTCCCACAGACTATCAGGCCAAACTTCCTCCAAGATTCTTCCCCATCCTAAGTCTGAACTTACATCTTTCCCCAGTTTTTCTTCTATCTCCCGCCCTGCCCTCTCCAAGCTTATTTTGACAATATGGTTCACCCCTTGCTCCATCGATCCTATTTCTACTAAATTGTTGACCACCCAACCTCTTTCTCTGGCCTCTATGTTAGCTGATGTTATTCACAGTTCTCTCTTTTCAGGTGCAGTCCCCTCTCTTTTAGATCTGCCATCCCCACTTCTCTTCAAAAAACCAACACTTGCCCCCTTCTACCTGCCCTAATCTCTAACCACCCTTCCCCCTTTAAAACCCTCAAATGTACTTTCACTTCTCAAATTTCAGTAACCTCCCCCATCCCTACAACACTGCAATGCCCCTTCACTGTTCCAATCCTGAGCTTTAAAATTCTTTTTTAAAGTCTATCTCTTTGACCAAACATTTAGCTACTTCTCCTAACTCTTTGTAGAAATGCCTGTGAGACCCTAGTTGTGTTTAAAGAGGCCTGTGAGACCTAAAAATCATGATAAATGCCTTTTCCACTAGGCATCCCATTGTTCATGTATTTAACAGCATAGAAGTCGACACAGGGAACAACAAAGATGAATTTTCAGGGCTTCCTGAACATTGCAATGGAGACAGTGTGACGGGGGTTGGTGTTGGGGGATCTCGAAAATACCATTGCTGGGCAGTGTATCAGATAGAGGACGTCATTCTCAGTGCCAGCAATGTCCACCTGGGTGGGGTGGGGTTGGGAGGAGGGGGTTGGGGGGCAAGACGGGGTGGAGGTGTGAGACAGGAATCCCTCACAGCTCCCAATTGAGGCCGAATAAAGCAGTTTAAAAGCTTATTAGGAGCTTGTCAAGCCTGGATGTTGAAATTTTTAAAGGGGTGCATGGTCAACTGAAGGCAAGTAGGCAGGCAGGTAAAGGGTGTGGAGCCATTTGTTACTACTCCAGGCCATCAACCTAGTCCCATAAAAGAATCAGCAGGACAAAGGGCGACTCGGCACTTGATATGGATGTGCTCTTGGTGCTGCACAAGTGATGGAGAAAGTGGCCACTCAGTGGCCAGGCTTTGAAGAGGGTCAGCATCCCCATGCCATTGCAGGACAGAAGAGCAGGGAGCAAGGCTGCCAATCACAACTGAGTGACCATCTTCCAAGACGGAAGGCTGCAACTAGCACTGGGGGCACAACTGTTAGATTTTGGGCCCAGTGGAAATGAGGAACAACTTCCTCCACAGGAAGGGTAGAACCCCAGGGCATTAGGAGGGCACAGGAGAGGAAAGAGGAGTAGGAAGACAATGGAAGCCAAACCCTTAACACAGGATCTACCATTGAAGACGGAGCTACTTCGAGATGACTGAGACCCAGTACCGTGATAGACTGTGACTCTCCAGTCAGATTTTTTATATTCATTCATGGGATGTGACCGTCACTGGCTAGGCCAGCATTTATTGCCATCCCTAATTTCCCTTGCGAAGGTGGTGGTGAGCTGCTTCCTTGAACTGCTGCAGTCCATGTGGTGTAGGTACACCTACAGTTCCAGCATTTTGATTTAACGACAATGAAGGAACGGTGATATATTTCCAAGGCAGGATGGTGAGTGGTTTGGAGAGGAACGTCCAGGTGGTGGTGTTCCCATCTGTCTGCTGCCCTCCTCCTTAAAGATGGTAACAGTCATGGGTTTAGAAGGTGCTGCCTAAGGAGGCTTGGTGAGTTCCTGCAGTGCATCTTGTAGATGATACACACTGCTGCTACTGTGTGTCTGTGGTGGAGGAAGTGAATGTTTGTGGATGGGGACCTTCATAGACATCCGTGATCTTGTCTCCAAGGACCTCACACCTCATAGTACTGTCCATCATGCCCTGCCTGTGACCATCAACACTCTCAGGGAGCACAGTCCAGACCTAACCACTTGTTACGTGAAAAAGTTTTTTTTGAGATATCTCTTTTGCTTCTTTTTCTAATGGCTTTGAATCTGTGCTCACTCATAGAAACATAGGAACATAGAAAATAGGAGCAGGAGTAGGCCATTCAGCCCTTCAAGCCTGCTCCGCCATTCATTATGATCATGGCTGATCATCCAACTCAATAGCCTGCTCCTGCTTTCTCCCCATATCCTTTGACCCCTTTCACCCCAAGAGCTATATTTAACTCCTTCTTGAAAACATACAGGCCAGAATTTTACATTCATCGGTCGGGCGGGTGGCCGATTGCCACTGAAGAAATGGGCTGCGCCACCATTTTCCGCAGGTGGGCCAATTAAGGCCCGCCCAGCGGGTAAGTGACACCCATGGAGAACGGAAAAATAGTCGCGGGGCCGGGCGGCCTCAGACTGCCAGTTCCAATGGGGAACCGGCACCCTGTTTAAAGAGTGGCCAGGCAGCCTGCTTGAGGCAGTGCACCATGGCTACTCATGGAGAGAGAGAGGGAGGTCCGAGTGGACAGCAGCATGAGCAAAAGGAGGGGGGCAGGCTGTAGGAGAGGCCAGCGGGGGGCCACTGTGACCCCGATTTTCCGATGCATGCCTTGCAAGAGGTGGGCATCTATCAGCACCTTTTATATTCGGAGGATGGAAGGAGACAGGCCCCCCCATGTCACTAGCCAGGCATGGGAGGAGGTGGGTGATGCTGTAAGTGCTCATGATGATGTGTGGCGCACTGGCACACAGTGTAGGAAACGATTCAATGATTTGCTGTGCTGTGGATGGATGAGTACCATGTCTGTCTTGGCCATTTGATCCAGAAGGCAGCATTAGCCTTTGAGCCCCCCCATCATGTCTTGCTGTCATTATTGCATAGGGCATCTGTCGCACCCTGGGTGGGCAAATGGGCACTGTCCATGCTTACACCAGCCTTAGTTGAGAAGAAGAAGGGTTCTCCCCGCAGCATATGTTGGTCTTTGTGGCATTTGAGTAGTCTGGGAGCAACCTCCAGGGGAGGCAGCTAGACACATACTCAGGACTCCAACACATGTCATATTGATGGTAATGAGATGGTGCAAGGGATGCCTCAAGGTGTTTTGGGCAAGGGCCGTCTGCTGGCATCGGCGCCGGACCTCGTTGTGCCTCCTTGCCGTGGGCGCTGAGAGCCGTGTGATATTCAAAGTGATGGACACCGAATGTGTCCCAGGTGGCCGTTGGGGGAGGGGGTTGGGACCAACTGTGCTATCTTCTGGGGACTGATCACCAGTAGTGTGGACAGGAGCCGCTGGAGGCCTCATGGGCCACTGTGGTTGGGGTGCAGCGTGCGTGTGCAGAGTACATGAGCGAGCAGCCCCAATAAATCCTCTTCTCTGTTTTGCAGGCAAAAACTCACCACAGTGCCCGGGAGCGCCAGAGGACTGGAAGTGGGTGCGCCCTCTGCAGCGCTTCACACCCTCTGAAGAGCAGGCCATGGAGCTGGACAGGAGTCAGGAGGCCAGGGAGGCTGGGGGCATTGAGGCTGGGGTCCAGTGGGCAGGTATTTGAGGTCCACAGTCCCATCCACTCTGTCTGCCCACCATCCAAACCACTGATGGTTGCTGCAATCGTTAATGCTGAAATAATGCTCATTCACAGACTGAGACAGTCTGACGTGTGGGTCATACAGAAGAGACCCTGGTCCCCTTGAGGAATCGCGTCTCCACCACCTTCCAAAGTCACCTTATCCCATTTGTGACCACTATCACCATGGTCTAACGTGCCATTGGATCGCTGCTGCACAGCCAAAGACTTATTCATCTGAGGAGGTTTGAGACCTCCAGCACCCTTTCAGCCAGTGCGCCCCACATTACTTTGTCCAAAAGGTCCTCAGCACCTCAGCTGTGAATATCATGGCACTCAACTTAGATGAACGCTACCACGTTACTCATCCCTGCGCTAAGGGGAAATGTTGCCTTCTGTCCACCTGGTCTATGCCCCTCCTTACGGAATGAAGGCCAATAATGTGACCTCTCAATCTCCTGTGATCGATGGCAAATGTTGCTACTGTTTGCGATATTTCCTCAGCCCCGCAACTATCCAGGCCACAATGCATCCAGCTCAGATACCTCTGCACTCTGCCCACTCCTATGGTTCATAACATGCCATGTGGCATTCCTGAGGCCATCTGACCAGCCTGTCTGCATGTGCGTTTAATGTTTCGGGCTGGTCTTGACTCTTTTTCACCTCATCAATATTCTACTCCTTAGGGTCTTGAAGGGTGAGCGACTTATGAGGCTGGGGGTGAAAGAGATGAAATGTTGAACTGAATGCACACTAACTGATGCAGTGTCCTTGTTGTTAATTTCAGCATCACCATCAAAGCGACCCACACCTCGACCCTGCAGCCCACCCTCCACACCTGAGGGCCAACAAGTGCAGCTTGCAGCACATCATTTCAGCCAGCCAGCCAGGCACCAGCGCAGACACACACACCTTGGTGGGGACTTTACTGTCGACTAATGTCCTGGGTCACAGTGGAGAGGGCACATCACAATCGCTGGAGGAGATGGTAGGGGCAGGGAGTGCCGATGGTGCCAGCAGCCGGAGGACTGCAGGGGACGAGGCACATGCTGAGTCCGGCACTGATGACGTGCCTCTGGAGTTGTCTCCAGTGCAGCAGCTGCAGGACAGGTAGCAGGAAGTGCATTTGCATCTGGCAGAGTTGCATGAGGGAATGCTTCAGTTGCTCTCTGGGACGGAGGAGTCCAGGCAGAGTGCACGTGAAGGTTTAGCCCTCAGGGCAGAGATTCAGGCTTCCTCCAATGGGAGATTGGCAACTCTCATTGAGAGGGGCTTCAATCGAATGGAATATTTCATGATTGGGATACACTCTGACCTGCAAGCCCTCACAGTGGAACTGGCCACGGGTGGTCATTCCCAATGTGGGAGATGTTGTGGACACCAAGCGTCAGCACTCGATGCCCATGCATCTGTGGTGAGCAGGGAGGTCGAAAGGGACCTCACGTCAGCGCAGCAGCTGCCTGTCGTCGCTGCGAGCTCCTCTCAGGGCGCTCTGGATGAGGGCAGCAGCTCCTCCGCCCCTTTGCCAGTCAACGTTTCTTCTGCTGAGGCTGCGACAATTGGGGAGGTGCCAGTTCTGGAACTGGCCACTCCCTTCCAGGCGGGGCCAGCACAGGCTCCACGGGCCAGAGGGCGCCCGCCAAGGTCATCGAAGCCAACAGGACAACAGAGTCAGCAGACTGTCTCACAAGCCACTCCGAGCGATGGGGCGGCACCTAGATGTAGCACCCGCAAACGTAAGCATAAGGCATCTTAGGCATTCCATGGGTATGTCACTGGTGGTTTTGTGTTGGCCTTAGAATAGGGACCCATATTTTTGTGATCGCAAACAAGTGGTGTGTGTTTTCCTTTTGGACAAAATAAAGTCCACATTTGTTACTATGGCTGAGGGTCTTTTGTTTATGGTGCATTTTTCTTTTTCACATATTTATCATGAGTGTTTGAGTGGACATTGATATTTCTGTACTAAGCCCTTATTTGCAGCTGAACAGGTGGAAGATGTGACACCTAAGTGCCACGTGTGGAAGTGCCAGGCAATGCTGCTCCTGCTGATCCATGTGTGTGGAGCTAGCTGAAGGTTCTTTGGATTAAATTGTCCCTGGTGTCCCTGCCTCCTTGGTGTAAATGCTGGTCATCGTTCTGCCCCTAATCATCGCCCTGTGCTTCCTCATCCTCTGAGGCACTGCTGGATTCATCAGGTGCAGCCTCATCCAGGGCGTCAAGGTCTTCATCATCAACTGCATCCCCCCTTTTCAGCGCAAGATTGTGCAGGGTGCAGCAGACTACCACTATCAGAGAGACGCGATCTGGGGGGTACTCGAGTGCGCCCCCTGGGCGGTCCAGGCAATGGAAGCGCATCTTGAGAAGACCGATGACTCTACCACAGCCCTTGTGGTGCCCTGGCTCCTATTGTACCGCTGCTCAGCTTCTGTTCTTGGATGGCGTAGTGGCATCATGAGCAACCTTCACAGGGGATAGCCCTTATCACCCAGCAGCCATCCATCCATCCAGCTGAGCCGGAGCACTGAAGAGCCCTGGCACCTGGGAGTGTCTGAGGATGTAGGCATCATGGGAGCTGCCTGGGTACCTTGCACAGACTTGTAGAATCAGCATCCTGTGGTCACACACTATCTGCACGTTCATGGAGTGGAAGCCCTTCCTGTTGACGAAGGCACTGGGCTCACCTGCTGGTGCCTTGATGGCCACATGTGTACGGTCTATTGCACCCTGGACGCAGGGGAAGCCAGCAATGGCCGCGAAGCCTCTGGCTCACTCTGTCTGATTTGCCTGGTTGTAGCGGAAGTGGATGAAGGTGGATACCCATTTGAACAGAGCATCTGTAACCTGCTTGACACAAGTGTGGACAGCTGATTGGGAGACACTGCAAAGATCACCCACTGAGCCCTGGAAGGAGCCAGAGGCATAGAAGTGGAGGGCAACTGTGAGCTTCAGAGTTGCTGGCATGGGGTGTCCACTCACACAGTTAGGAGAGATCTCAGGGCCAATCATTTGACAGATATAGTTGACTGTCTCCCTTGAGAGTCAGAGCCTCCTTCGACACTGCACCTCAGTCATATTGAGGTAGCTGCTTTGCCACCTGTAAACCCTGGCAGCAGGATAGTGGCGTCTTCTGAAGCCCCTTGCACTTTGGACAACCTCTTGGCCCTGCGCCCCTTATGCCTGTGCCTGGCCTCCCAAAGGTGGCTCCCCAGGAGGCTGATTGTCCAGTTCTGGCCTCCTCCTTATTCTATCCCTCCCTTCCTCCTCAGGGGAGCTGCCTCCAGTGGAGAGGTCAGAACCCATATCCCCAGGTTAAATGGAGGCCTGCAGAAAGCTGCAGGCCCGAGAAGGATTACTGTCTGCAGTAATTACACAAATTACACAAGAAGCTCTTGGAAATCGATGAGAACTGCTAACAATCACACAGGCAGCTTTTAAACACTTTCATCAATTATAACTTCATGTAAAACATGAACAACCCCTCTGAGCCCACATATCCCGACATTGCAAACGTTTTCTGAAATAATTTCCTACCCACCTGCCCGTTGGGCCTGTGTGCCGACCTGAAGTTCGCATCGGCCCCTCAAAATCATGGACAATTGGCAAGTTAAGGGCCTTAACGAGCCCTTCAATTAATGGTGGGCGAACTGAGCGCGCCCGCCCACCCACCGAAATATCGCGATGTTGGCACTGACGTCGGCATGCTCGCGCAATGTCAGCGCGCGTCATTTTACGCACTGATGTGCAAGATCCGCCGCCCGCACGTCAGCCAGAAAATTCTGCATACAATGTTTTGGCCTCAACTACTTTCTGTGGTAGCAAATTCCACAGGCTCACCACTCTCTGGGTGAAAGAATTTCTCCTCATCTCGGTCCTAAATGGTCTATCCTGTATCCTCAGACTGTGACCCCTGGTTCTGGACTCTCCTACCATCAGGAACTTCCTTCCTGCATCTACCCTGTCTAGTCCTGCTAGAATTTTATAGGTTTCTATGAGATCCCCCCCTCATCCTTCTGAACTCCAGTGAATATAATCCTAACTGACTCAATCTCTCCTCATATGTCAGTCCCTCCATCCCAGGAGACAGTCTGGTAAACCTTCGCTGCACTCCCTCTACAGCAAGAACATCCTTCCTCAGATAAGGAGATCAAAACTGCATACAATATTCCAAGTGTGGTCTCACCAAGACCCTGTATAATTGCAGCAAGACATCCCTGCTCCTCTCAAATCCTCTCAAATCCTCTCACTATGAAGGCCAACATTCCATTTGCCTTCTTTACCGTCTGCTGCACCTGCATGCTTACTTTCAACAACTGGTGTACGAGGACACCCAGGTCTCATTGCACATTCCTCAGACCCCTTGCATAGGTTCCCATCCCCTTGCCATTTTAAACCCTCCCCAACCACTGTAGCAAATATTTTCCCTCGGACATCAGTCCTGGTCCTGCCCAGGTATAACCTGTCCAGTTTGTACTGGTCCCACCTCCCCCAGAACTGGTCCCAGTGCCCCAGGAATCTGAAACCCTCCCCCTCACACTATCTCTTCAGCCATGTATTCATCCGATATATCCTGCTATATCTACTCTGAACAGCACGTGGCTCTGGTAGTAATGCTCTCATTCTCTATCCTTCCAAGAGCAGAAACACTTTCCACCTACCCACTCTGTCCAGACCCCTCATGATTTTGAATACCTTTATGAAATCTTTTCTCTAAGCAAAACAATCCTAACCTCTCCAATCCATCTTCATAACTGAAGATCCTCATCCCTGGAACCATTCTTGTGAATCTTTTCTGTTTCCTCTCTAATGCCTTCACAATCTTCCTAAAGTATGCAAGTCTGTGAAAGTGAGTGAGTCTGTGCATGAGCGAGAGCGAGAACCCTGAGACTGGAAGTGAGCTGGACACGCACCCTTCCCCTTGTTATCCCTCCCCAAAAACCTATCCACAAGGCAGGTCAGGAGAGCAAAAACACCCAGGCTGAAAGGCAACCACTTACTCTCGCTTTCATATGAATTTCACTGAGGCCAGTTTGCCACCAGATGCAAATGCAAGGTCAGTATTATTTCAATCCAACCTCTTAGCTCAGCCTTGCCCTCCACTCCCTTCCCTGGTGACCAGGACTTGGGGCCTAGCCTGTGTCTCTTTAGCTCTGCTTCATAAGCGCAAAGGCAAAAAAGGCTTTATTGATTAGCTCTGCTGCTTGGCAATTTTAAATGTCACTTTTATTAACTATTCTTTGAATTATCTATTTATTGCTTGACATTGATTTTTTTTTAAATTCATGTTTAATGTTGTGTCAGATGTTATGGACAGGAGGGGGTCAGTTCAAACAGCAAAGTTTCCCTCTTGCCACCTGTGTGTAAACATAAAGTGTTTTGTATTCGTTTTTTTTAGAATTAGCGGTGGCATATTTTCCCATCCCTCGGTTTTTGTGTGATCCAATTTTACTAATAAATCCACAGCAAACTGAGTCAGGGTTAACTCAGAAAGTTAGTTTATTTTTACACATTCAAAACTGCAAAAAGGAGTATTCACAACTTCCCATTCCGCACTCACATAGAAAAGGGAGGGATAGAGGAAAGGAGGCTTATAGTACAAGGACCACAGAAAAACTGAACATTGGTTCACGTGAGTTCCAGAGTCCCAAAATCAGAGTCCAATGAGGAAGCCTTTCACATGGGCTTTCGGTGGTTGGCCGGCTGGAAATCGGTGTTGTAAGATTCACTTTTTTAGGTGGCGTTGATGTTGCAGGACGAAGTAGGTATGCAGAGATGGTGATAGTTCTGTAGGCGAGGATACAAAATCTTCCAGTAGAGTCAGGTTAGATGGGCCTGTTTGACCTGCCAGTTGGATGTTAAATAGCAGACTGGCTGCACAGCTCAGAAAGGTAATATTAAACTGCTCAAAAGGCAGAGCCTTGGATTACGTAAGCTTCCTTCTCCACTGAGAATTCAAAAAAGGATGCTTATCAAACATCTGGAATTTGGTTTTGCTTTCAGGACTGATAATGTCTCAGTCATCATGGGTTGAAAGGGGTACCATTCGTGTTGAGGTCTGGTGTTTGGGAAACTGTTGCTCAACAGACCCACGGACTCCACGAGCAAGGTTGGCTTATCAAATGCAAGTGGCATTCCAGTCACTCACTTTGAAATTGGTCTGTGCAGTCCCAGGTAGTCTGTTAGAAGTTCCTTAGGCATAACAAGGTGTGAAATTCCCGAAACTGATAAGAAAATTCTTTTGTTCTGGAGACCGCTGGAGATCATTTCCAGACAGAAGGCCAATAATCATAATTGTCTTTGTTCATCAGAAAAATAAGAAATAGTAATAAGGATAAAGTTTCTCAATATAGATACAGGGTTAGGTTTCAGTTCCATGTTGGAGGAACCTTATCATTCTGAAATTTGCTCATCGGCCGCTTGAGTGTGCTCTGGGGACCTGTGTTTGTATCATGCGAACATGAAATAGGAGCAGAGGTAGGCCACTCCGCTCCTAGAACCTGCTCTGCTATTCATTAGATCATGGCTGATCTGTTTGTGTTTTGAATTCCACATTCCCATCTACCCCCGATGGCCTTTTATTCCCTTGCCTAACAAGAATCTATATACCTCTGCCTTAAAAACATTCAAAGACCCCACCTCCACCGCCTTCTGAGGCAGAGTTCCAAAGTCGAACAACCCTCTGAGAGAAAAAATATCTCTTTATCTCTGGACTAAAAGGACAACACCTAATTTTAAAACAGAGCCCCCTAGTTCTGGACTCTCCCACAGGAGAATCCTATCCACGTCCACCTTGTCAAGACTGTTCAGGAACTTATATATTTCAATCAATTCACCCCTCAGTCTTCTAAACTCCAGTGGAAATAAACCCAGTCTGTCTAACCTTTCCTCATAAGACAACCAGCTCATTCCAGGTATCAATCTAGTCAAACTCCTCTGAATCGCCTCCAACACATTTACACCCTTCCTTAAATAAGGAGACCAAAACTGTACACAATATTCGAGATGTATTCTCACCAATGCCCTGTATACTGAAGCATAACATTCTTACTTTTATGTTCAATTCCTCTCGTCATAATGGTTAGCATTCCATTAGCTTCTTAATTACTTGCTGTACCTGCATACTAAACTTTTGTGACTCATGCAATAGAATACCTAGATACCTCTGTAGCTCAGAATTCTGCAGCTGCTCTCTGTTTAAGTAATACTCAGCTTCTTTATTCTTCCTGCCAAACTGAACAACTTCACATTTTCCCACATTAACTCCATCTGTCATATTTTTGCCCACTCGCTTAACCTATCCATATCCGTCTGCAACCTCCTTATGTTCTCTTCACAACATATTTTCCTACCTATCTCTGTGTCATTGCAAATCTAGCTATCGTACCTTCACACCCCTCATCTAAGTCTTTGATATAAATTGTAAAAAGTTGAGACCCCAACGCAGACTCCTGCTGGACACCACTCATCACATCCTGCCAATTAGAAAAAGACCCATTTATGCATACTCTGCTTTCTGCCAGCCAGCCAATCTTCTATCCATGCTAATACGTTACTCCCTACACCATGAGCTTTTATTTTCTGCAATAACCTTTGATGTGGCAGCTTATCCAATGCCTTATGGAAATTCAAGTACAGTACATCTACAGGCTCTCCTTTATCCACAGTGCATGTGACTCCTTCAAAGAACTCCAATAAATTGGTTAAACAAGATTCCCCTTTCTGATTCTTCCCAATTACCTTGAGTTTCTCCAAGTGCCCAGCTGCAGTCTTTTTAATGATTGATTCTATCACCTTCCCCATGATAGACGTCTTGCTAACTGGCCTATAGTTTTCTGTTTTCTGCCTTCCTCTTTTCCTGAATAGAGGGGTTATATTTGCTACTTTCCAGTCTAATGGAACCTTCCCAGAATCTAGGGAATTTTGGAAAATTAACACCAATGTACTGACTACCTCATTAGCTACCTCTTTTAAGACACCAGGATAAAGTCCATCAGGACCCGGAGACTTGTCAGTCATTCAGTTTGCTCAGTACTATTTCCCTAGTGATTGTAATTTCACTAAGTTCCTCTCCCCTCCACCTCCTGATTTATAGCTATTACTGGAATTTTTTTGCATCTACTACAGTGAAGACAGAAGCAAAATATTTGTTCAATTTAGCCACCATTTCTTTATTATCTACTATTAACTCCCCAATGTCACTCTAGAGGACCAACACTATACTTACTGATTTCCTTTTTTAGCTATCTTCCTCTCATACTCTAATTTTTTACTCCTGATTAACCTTTTAGTCATTCTCTGCTGTTCTTTATATTCTGATCAATCATCTGACCTGCCAGTCACCTTTGCGCAGTTATATGCTTTTTCCTTATGCTTAATGCTTTCCTTAACTTCTTTATTTAACCACGGATGAAGGGTTCTCTCTTTAGAATTTTTCTTTATTATAGGAATATACTTATTCTGAGTATTCTGAAATATCTCCTTAAAGGTCTGTCACTGCTTCTCTATTGATTTATCCCCTAGCCTCATAGCCCAGTTCACTTCAGCTAGCTCAACCTTGATGCCCACTAAGTTGCCCTTATTTAAGTTTAAGATACTAGTCTTAGATCCACTCTTCTGCCTTTCAAACTGGATGTAAAATTCAATCATATTGTGGTCGCTGCTACCTCAGGGTGCTTTAACTCAGGTCATTAAATTAATCCTGTCAATTTATACAATACCGAGTCTAATATAACCAGCTCTCTGGTTGGTTCCAGAATGTGCTGCTCTAAGAAACTATCTTGAAAGCATCCTATGAACTCCTCATCCAGGCTACCACAGCCAATCTGATTTTTCCAGTTTATATAAAGATTAAAATCACTCATGATTATGCCATCCCTTTATCACAAACATCCAATAGCTCTTCTTGTATACTTTGCCCTAAATTGTGGTTATTGTTAGGGGGCCTGTAGACCACTCTGACTAGTGACTTATTTCCCCTTTTATTCCTCTTCTACACCCACGCTGATTCTACATCCTGATCTCCTGAACCAAGGTCATCTCTAACTATGTGCCATTTTCGATCAACAGTGCTATTCCTCTACCTTTACCTAGCTTCCTATTCTTCTTGAATGTCATTTAACCCTCAATAATCAGGACTCAATCCATGTCATCCTGCAGCCATGTCCCTGTAATTGCTATCAGATCATATTTATCTACTTCAATGTAGGCTATCAATTCATTTACTTAGTTATGAATGCTTCGTGCATTCAGATACAGAGCCTTTAGTTTTGTCTTTTGGTTATCATTGTAACATCTAGTCTTGACCATTGGTGTATTCTTAGGTTTTATCTTTCTGTCCCTTCCTGCTATTCTCTGACCCTCATTTCCCATATTACTTTTATGGTCTCCTGCCTTGAATCTACCCACACCAGTCTTTGAGCCACACATTCATCTCTCTAATCTTATTTGTCCTATGTCAATTTGCACGTGGCTCAGGTAATAATCCAGAGATTATTACCTCTGAGGTTCTGCTTCTTAATTTGGTACCTAGCTTGTCATACTGGCTATGCAGAACCTCTTTCCTTGTCCTACCTATGTTGTTGGTACCTACATGGACCACAACAACTGGATCCTCCCCCTCCACAGCAAGTTCCCCTTCAGTCCTCAGCAGATGTCCCGAACCCTGGCACCGGGCAGGCAACACAACCTTTTGGATTCTCGCCCTTTGCTGCAGAGAGCAGTATCAATCCCCTTCACTATGCTGTCCCCTACTACCACTACATTTCTGTTTGCTCCCACTGCTTGGATGGCTTCCTGCACCCTGGTGCAATGGCCAGCCTGCTCATCCACCCTGCAGACCTTTTGTCCACACAGGCTGTGAGCACTTCAAACCTGGGTGCCTTCAAAATTGACTACAGACTACACGAAGTGTCATGGCATCAAGTCAAGCATGGGCAAGGATACCTCCTTCTCCTGTTGATTACCATGTATCGCGCCCAAACCCTGCATGCTACCCCCCACACCCCCACCCCACCCCTGTTGAACACCACTTGGAGGAAGCTCTGAGAGTGATAAGGGCACAGTATGTACTCTGGGTGGGTGGCTTCAATGCCCATCACCAAGAGTGTCTCAGTAACACCAGTACAGACTGAGCTGATGACTCCTAAAGGACATAGCTGTTGACTGGGCCTGCGGCGGGTGGTGAGGGAAAAAACATGCTTGACCAACAACCTGCCTGCTGCAGATGCAGCTGTCCATGACAGTGTCGGTAAGAATGACCACTGTACAGTCCTAGATATCCTCCATTGTGTTGTGTTGCATCATGCTAAACGGCATAGATTTCGAACATATCTACCAACCCAGGTCTGGGCATCCGTGAGGCATTTTGTGCCATCAGCAACAGCAGAATCATACTCAACCACAATCTGCCTGGCATATCCCCCACTCTACCGTTACCGCCAAGCCAGGGGATCAATGAAGAGTGCCGGGAGCAGCATCAGGCATATCTAAAAATGAGGTGTCAACCTGGTGAAACTACAACACTGGACTACCTTAGAGCCAAACAACATAAACAACAAGCGATAGATAGAGCTAAGCGATTTCACAACCAATGGATCAGATCTAAGCTCTGCAGTCCTGCCACATCCAATCGTGAATGGTGGTGGACAATGAAACAACTTACTGGAGGAGGAGGCTCCACAAATATCTCCATCTTGAATGATGGGGGAGCCCAGCACATCAGTGCAAAAGAGTAGTCTGAAGCATTTGCAACAATCTTCAGCCAGAAGTGCCAAATGGATGATCCATCTCAGCCTCCTCCAGAGGTCCCCAGCATCACAGATGCCAGTCTTCAGTCAATTTTATTCACTCCACGTGATTTCAAGAAATGGCTGAAGAGACTGGGTACTGCAAAGGCTGAGGGCCCTAACAATATTCTGGTAATAGTACTGAAGACTTGTGCTCCAGAACCTTCCTGCCCCTAGCCAAGCTGCAAGACTGGCATCTATCCAGCAATGTTGAAAACCGTCCAGGTATATACAGCACACAAAAAGCAGGACAAATCCAACCTGGCCAATTACCACCCCATCAGTCTACTCTTGATCATCAGCGAAGTAATGGATAGGGTCATCAACAGTGCTATGAAGGTGACACTTGCTTAGCAATTAGCTACTTACTTACGTTCTGTTTGGGTCCTGCCAGTGCCACTTGACTCCTATCCTCATTGCAGCCTTGATTCAAACTTGAACAAAACAGCTGAAATTCAGAGGTGAGGTGAGATTGACAGCCCTTGACATCAAGGCAGCATTTGACCGAGTGTGGCATCCATGAACCCTAGCAACAGGAGTCAATGGGAATTGGGGGGAATCTCCCCGCTAGTTGGAGCTATACCTAGCACAGAGGAAGATGGTTGTGGTTGGTGAAGGTCAATCATCTCAGTTCCAAGACATCACTGCAGGAGTTCCTCAGGATAGTGTCCTAGACCCAACCATCTTCAGCTGATTCATTAACAGTCTTCCTTCCATCATAAATTCAGAAGTGAGGATGTTTACTTTTAATTGCGATGTCACAGATGCTGAAGCAGTTAATGTCCAAATGCAGCAAGGACTGGATAATATCCAGGCTTGGGTTTATAAGTGGCTTGTAAAATATATGCCACATAAGTGCCAGGCAATGACCAACTCCAACAAGAGAGAATTTAACCATCACCCATTGACATTCAATGGCATTACCATTGCTGAACACCCCACTATCAACATCCTGGGGGTTACCATTGACCAGAAACTTAACTGGACTAGCTATATAAATACTGTAGCTAGCAGTGCAAGTCAGAGGCTAGGAATCCTGTGGCAAGTAACTCACCTCCTGACTCCCCATAGCCTGTCCACCATCTGCAAGGCAGAAGTCAGGAGTGTGATGAAATACTGTCCACTTGCCTGGATGAGTGCAGCTCCAGCAGCACTGAATAAGCTAGACATCATCCAGGACAAAGCATCCTGCTTGATTGGCACCCCATCCACAAGCATTCACTCCCTACACCATCGACACACAATGGCAGCATTGTGTACCATCTACAAGATGCACTGCAGGAATTCACCAAGGCTCCTTAGAAAGCACCTTCCAAACCTACGATTACTACCGACTAGAAGCACAAGGGCAGCTAACTGATGGGAACACCACCAGCTGGAAGTTCCCCTCCAAGCCATTCATCATCCTGTTATGACTGCAGCCGATGTTATTCACTGAGAAAACCAAATCCTGGGGGAAACGTCTTATTGATCATAACTGTTTTTTGTTTTTTGAGAAAGATGGGAAAACTTCTAATCCCCAAAGCATAGAATCCCACTAACACTTTTTGGATTCAAAAATTAAATGATTTATTAACAAGAAGAAAAAAATCTTTAGCATACAAGATTGAAATTACACAGTTAAACAGTCTTACAAAACATTGCCCCAAAAAACCCCATTTGTCCAAAGCACACAAGGAAATTACTTGGTGACAGATCCCTTATTGATTTTTAACCATAAAAATCCAGTAATATTACCCAAAGGAAAACTGCTGTAACTTTAGTAAAAGGTATACCACAGGACTTCTCAGTCTGTTCCATTTTGCTGTGGCAATTCAAAAAAAAAGGTTCAGATACAGATTGTTTTCTGAAAACAAATGGCAGAATTTTCAGTGCCCGTTAACATTGTTGTCATAGCAGGCATGAGAGGACAATATGGTGCGAAGGCCAAAAATCGGTTTCACAATGTCGTGAAACTAGTTTACAATCATCCGCTCCGCCTGTCAATGGCGTTGCGTTTCCTGTCACTGCATGTCAGGAACGTCATTGTAATAAATCTGCATATCATTATAAGCCTGGTTTGCCGGAATCAACCCCCCATGCTGGATCATTCTAGCACCATCACGCCACCGTGTTTCACAATTGTATTTAAGCGACATGCACCTGGAAAGCTGCACTTGCTTCGGAACTTTGAGATTTGTTTGCCTACCTGGCTTAGGGCAACACTCATGGTCATCAGCGCCAGACTTTGCAGGCAGCACCACTTTTAAGGGGGGTTCATGGGCATGTTTAAACCTACCAGACAAGCCATAAACCAGGGGTGGCTTTTCTATGGCTGTAGGGCTAAGGATTGCTTGGGGAAGGGCTAGAAGTGGCCTTAGCCTATGGAAGAGGCAGCAGAGTGAGGAGGGGTATCTGAGGGTTTGTCTGAAGGCACATGTTAATATGTGCAAATGGCCTCAAGATTGTGAAGGCTGAGAAGGCAGTCTCCAGAGGAGGTGAGGCCAGATGGAGATGTGAGGGTGTTTGAGAGGATGAGTGGTGATATCCATAGAACCATAGAACAGTTATGGTGCAGAAAAAGGCCATTCAGTCCATCATGTCTGCACCAGCCAAAAAGAGATAAAAGAAACCAGCCGCTCATTTTACTCCCACTTTCCAGCCTTACAGGCTACAACACTTCAGGTGCAGATCCAGGTACTTTTTAAATGCGTTGTGCATTTCAGCCTCAACCACCAACTTGGGTAGTGAATTTCAGAGGCTCACCACCCTCTGGGTGAAAAGGTTTCCCCTCATGTCCCCTCTAATGCTTCTACCAATCACTTTGCCCCTTATAATTTTGAACACCTCAATTAGGTCACCCCTCAGCCTCCTCTGTTCTAAGGGAAACAACCCTAGCCTACCCAATCTCTCCTCACAGCTGCAATTTTCAAGCCCTGGCAATATTCTTGTAAATATCCTCTTCACTATCTCCAGAGCAATTATGTCCTTCATATAATGTAGTGATCAGAACTGTACACAAAATTCCAGCTGTGGCTGAACCAGCATTTTGTACTGTTCCATCATTATATCCCTGCTTTTGTATTCAATATGTTGCTCAAAGGAAAGCATTCCATATGCTTTCTTGACCATCTTGTCTCCCTGTCCTGCCACCTTTAAGGAGCTGTGGACATGCACTCCAAGGTCTCTCACTTCCTCAACCCCTCTCAATAACTTACCGTTTATTAAGTATTCCTTTGCTTTGTTTACCCTCCCCAAATGCATTACCCCACATTTTTCCAGATTAAATTCCATTTGCCACTGTTCTGTTCACTCAACCAAACCATTGATATCACTTTGGAGTCGACAGCTATCCTCTTCACTATCAACTATATAGCCAATTTTTGTGTCATCTGCAATTTTCCCAATTATACCTCCCGCATTTATGTCTAAATCATGAATATATACAAGAAACAACATGAGCCCCAACACTGAGCCCTGTGGAACACCACTGGAAACTGTTTTCCAGTTGCAAAAACATCCATCGACCATTCCCCTTTGTTTCCTGTCACTGAGCCAATTTTGGATCCAACCTGCCACCTCCTCCTAAATCCCATGAGATCTCACTTTCTGACCAGTCTGCCATGTGGGACATTGTCAAATGCCTTACTGAAATCCATGTAGACAATATCCACTACACTATCCTCATCAATCCTCCTTGCTACTTCCTTAAAAAATTCTATTAAGTTAGTAAGATACGATCTTCTCCTAACAAAACCATGCTGACTGTCCCTGATCAAACCGTACCTTTTTAAGTGACAGTTTATCCTGTCTGTCAGAATTGTTTCCAATAATTTACCCACCACCAAAGTCAGACAGACCAGCCTAAAATTTTCTGGCCTATCCCTCGTACCCTTTTTAAATAATGGTAAAATGTTTGCAGACCTCCAAATGTCTGGGATCTCGCCTGTATCTAGTGAAGATTGGAAAATGTTCCTCAGAGCCCCTGTTATTTCCTCGCAGGCTTCCTTCAACAACCTGGGATACAATTCATCTGGCCCTGTTGATTTACCCACGTTCACGGATGCCCGTCCCTCCAGTACTTCCTCTCTAACTGTGCTTATTGTATCTAATATTTCACACTCCTCTTTAACTGGAAAATCTGCATCATCCCTCTCCTTAATGAAGACAGAGACAAAGTACTCATTGAGAACCCTGCCCATGTCTTTTGCACCAACCCACAAGTTACCAAGTACACCTCTGATAGACCCTATCTTTTCCTTAGTTATTCCCTTGCTCTTAATGCACAAATAAAACATCTAGGATTTTCTTTGATTTCACCTGCCAATATTTTTTCATATCCCCATTGCTTTCCTAATTTCCATTTTTAGTTCACCCCTGTATTTTCCATACCCCTTTTGTGACTATCATAAGCTTTTTTTCTTGGCCTGTATGCTCCTGGATAACTAGGGGGCTCCAGATTTGGCATTACCACCCTTTTTCTTTGTGGGGACATTTCTGCATTGTGTCTGTAGAATCTTGTATTTGAAAGCTTCCCTCTGATTTGACACAGTTTTTCCTTCTAATAGCTATATCCAGTCTACTCTCGCCAGCTCACCTCTGAGCTTTGTAAAATTTATCTTACCCCAGTTTAGAATTTTCACTTCTGTTCTATCTTTGTCCTTTTCCATAATGCTGCTAAATCTAAATATATTATGGTCACTATCTCTAAAATGGTTTCCCAGTGCTACTTCATTCACTTGCCCAGCTTCATTTCCTAAGACTAAATTTAGAATTGTGCCCCTTCTCATTGGGCTTGTTATGTGCTGGCTAAAAAAGTTCTCTTGAATGCAGTTCAAGAATTTTGCTCCCTCTGTGCCCTTCACGCTGTTCATATCCCAGTTGATATTAGAGTGGTTGAAGTCCCCAACGATTATTGCCCTATTGTTTTTGCACTCAGAAATCTGTCTACATATTTGCTGTTCTAACTCCCTTCTACTATTTGGGGGCCTATAATACACTTATATCCCTTGAGCTAGCAGTGAGTGAGATGCCTGTGATGGGCTTGTGAGTGAGTTTGGAGTGAAGAGTACCTTATCCTGGCGGGATGAATGAGATCATTCACCCTCTTACTGCACTGGATGGCCAATCTCTTCTGTGCAGCATTGGTACTGACCACCACTGCCACCACCTCCCAAGCTGGATCAGTGTGATTGCTGGACCTCCTGTGGTCAGTGCGGGAGTGGAGGACATCATGGCGGGCCTCCAAAAGGCATTCCAGTGACAGGTTGCTGAACTCTTTTTGGCTTTCAGGGCCATGTCTTCACTGCAGCAGTCCTGGGCATTGAGGACTGTGTTGGCAGCTGCAGTTTTGATATGGCACCCGGAATGAAGAAACGGCATAGCAGGCAATTCAGAGGCTAGCCCCCAGCTGGACAGCATGTTTCCTATGATTGCATAATTAATGAGGTGGGTTTGAGATGATACAGTGTGAAAAGTCGTCATGGCGGCCGGCGGGTAAAATGTCCTTTTTCCCGCTTGCTACCGCACTTAGTGAAAATCTGTGAAAATTCCACCCAAAGACTTTTCTGGCTTGAAACTAGATGGCTGCTTCAAATTCACAACTTTTCTCAGCACAGAGCTGGCCTCAGGACATCTTGCCCACACAGCCAACATAATTCAACTAAACATCTTTCCTTAAATATCCTTTTCCACTTTGATCTTAGATTCCATTGTCCTAAGCGCCTCTTTGAACTCAATTTTTCCAAAATATAAAATTCTTTCATGTCTTCCTATTGCCTCCACTTTCGGGTCAAATAAAATTGAATAACTTCCCCTTGTTTACCTATGAAATCTTTGTAAGTTGTAAAAGTCCCTTGTCACTTCTAAAATCCCTTGGAAATTTAACAGCTGAAAAGTCAGTCCTTACCTATCATCTAAATGGAATTTTTAAAACCCAACTTATTAACTCGTACTTTCACCTTCACCATAGCCTCTCATTTCAAATACATGCATCTTTTTACCTTTACCTTTCATTTCTCTGCTCTCACAGCCAAATTGTCTTTACTAATCTTCCCCAAGTTTAATTACACATGCACACTGCCTTCTTTGCAGAATGCCTCCATATTCCCAAAAATATTTAAAAAAAATAACATCCACCTTCACAATAGTGACTTGGAAATATATCACCATCCCTTCACTGTCGCTGGGTCAAAACCCTGGAATTCCCTCCCCAACAGCCCTGTGGGTGTATATATATCACATGGACTGCAGTGGTTCAAGAAGGCAGCTCACCACCACCTTCTCAAGGGCAATTAGGGATGGACAATAAATGCTGGCCTAGCATTTAAGAAAATTCACAACAAGATAGATGAATTTATGGCACAAATAGAAGTAAACATGGCCGCATGGAGGACAAATTTCTGGAATGTATACAAGATGGTTTTCTAGAACAGTATGCTGCAGAACCAACTAGAGAATGGGCTACTTTAGATCTGGTATTGTGCAGTAAGAAAAGGCTAATTAATAATTTTGTTACAAAGTAACAAACTAACATGCTGGGAGGGAAACAGCCTTTCACCAAACCATTAACAATGTTTGATAATTGCATTGATATTTGTGGATGTTGGTGTGACCTTAGTTCCTCCTCCATTCCTGTGCTGCAAATGCAGATAGAATATAGAACCTGATATACAGTCCTCCACATATGGTCACACTTCACACTGTTCAGAGCACTGCTTCTCATCACCTGAAGTAGCAGGCTCACCTTGTCACTTTAACTCACACTCACCCAATCATGCTCACTCAGGCAAGAACATGGAGTTTCCAGCAGGAGTCACTGGACAGTGACCAGGAGGAACAAACCTGGCAAATTTACCCATCTCTCTAACCCAGGAGGTCACAGGATAGTGATCAGGAACGGGAGCCCTGGGTGATTTCCCCTCCCACTAACCCAGGGTCACTGAACACTAGTCAGGTACAGGTGCATGCTCCACCATTCAATAGGAACATGGCTGATCTGACTGTGGTCTTAACTCCACTTTCCTGACTACCCCCGTAACCCTCAACTCCCTTGTCTATCAAAGATCTGTCTAACTCAGTCTTGAATATACTCAATGATCCAGCCTTCGCTGCTCACTGAGGAAGAGAATTCCAAACATAAAGGATCTTCTAAGAGAAGGAATTCCTTCTCATCTCCATCTTAAATAGAGGCTGAAACTGTGTCCCATAGTTCTAGATTCCCACACAAATAGAAACATTCTCTTAGTATCTATCCTGTCAAGCCTCCTCAGGAGCTTATATGTTTTGCTTTTAAATTCGAATGAATCTGCTCAATATTTCCTCATAAGACAAACCCTTCATCCCAAGAATCAGCCTAAGGAACTTTCTCTGAACTCCTTCCAATGCAAGTATGTCCCTCCTAAGTGAGGTGACCAAAGCAAAACACAGTAATCTAGGTGTGGTCTCAATAAAGTCCTGTGGAGTTGTAGCAAGACTTCCCTACTTTATGTTCCATTCCTCTTGCAATAAAAGCCAACGTTCCATTCGCCTTCCTAATTGCTTGCTGTACCAGCATGCTGATTTCTTGTGATTCATGTACAAGGACACTCAGGTTCCTCTTTATTCAAGCTTTCTGCAGTCTCTCTCAATTTAAATAATATTCTGCTTTTCTATTCTTCCTGTCAGGGTGA
Source organism: Carcharodon carcharias (assembly GCF_017639515.1). Classification (NCBI taxonomy): domain Eukaryota; kingdom Metazoa; phylum Chordata; class Chondrichthyes; order Lamniformes; family Lamnidae; genus Carcharodon; species Carcharodon carcharias. The sequence continues at coordinate 45,150,545 of NC_054467.1, read as the reverse complement.
AACAACCTCACAATTTCCCACATTATATTCCAACTGCCAATTTTTTGCTCACTCACTTAACTTTTCTATCCCTTTGCAGGCTCTTTAAATCCTCCACATAACTTGCTTTCTTGCCTATCTTTTTATCATCAGCAAATTTGGCTACAATACTGTTGTCTCCTTCATCCAAGTCATTAATATAGATCGTAAATAGTTGAGGTCCCAGCACTGATCCCTGTGGCACTCTAGTTACAGTCTTCCATCCTGAAAATGAACCATTTATCCCAACTGTTTGTTTCCTGCGAGTTAGCCAGTCCTCTATCCATGCTAATATATCACATCCCTGCCACCCACCCACTAATGCCAAAAGCTACCATCTTGTGTGATGCCTTATCAAATGCCTTTTGGAAATTCAAACACACTACGTCTACTTGTTCTCCTCTATCCACCCAGCTTGTTACCTCGTCAAAGAACTTTAATAAATTTGTCAAACACAATTTCCCTTTCACAAAGCCATGTTGATTGCATTGTGATTTTCTAAATGTCCTGTTACTAACTCTTTAATAATGGATTCCAGCATTTTTCCAATGGCAGACATTAGGTTAATAGCTCGCTGTTTTCTATCTCCCTCCTTTCTGGAACGGGGTGCTGTATTTGTGCTTTTCCAATCCGCTGGGGTCTTTCTGGAATCTAGGGCAGAATTTTACATCCTGTGGGCAGGTGCGTGCCCGACCTGATTGGGTGTAATGTTGCATGTGAGATGTCGGGTGTGCGATATTTCAATCAGCAGGTGCGCGTAGGTACCTGGCTGCACCTGCCATTAATTAGCAGGCCACTTAAGGCCCTTAACAGACCAATTGACAGTGATTTTTCCTTCCCGTGCGATTTCATGCTAGTCGCATGGGCAAAGTGGACAGGTGGCCAGCCGATATTTTCAAAAACCTCATTCACGGACAGGATAAAAAGGGTTAGCAGCATTGCCAGTATGAGTAGTGGGGAGTTTTGGAGATAGTTTGCTGCTGGTTGCTTACTGGCACTTGGCATCCTCATCTATGTTCGGGGCTTCATTCTTAGCATTTCTGGATTCAGACCATGTGGACCCTTCCAGGTATCAGGCAGCCTTCCGTTACCCTGGTGATGGGGATTGTAGTCTCTGCTGGAGGCACCTCCTCTGAGGAGGAAGAGAGGGGCAGAAGAGAGAGGAGGCCAGATGTTCCAAAGACGCTTCCAGGAGAGGGACCATTGGGAGGAGGGGCCCAGGCACAAGAGGCGCAGGGCCACCTGGAAGTCCAAGGCGGAAGGGGCCATATCCTGCTTCCAGGGTTTAAAGGCAGTGACACAGCTACCTCAATATGTCGGAGGTGCAATGTCGAAGGAGGCTCCGCCCCTCAAGGGAGGCCGTCACCTTCATTTGCCAGATGATTGGGTCTGAGATCAGCTCCGACTATATGGGTGGACGTCCCTTGCCAGTGGCTCTGAAGGTCACAGTGGCCCTCAATTCTATACCTCCAGCACTTTCCAGGGTTCAGTGGGGGATCTGTGTGGACTCCCCCAATCAGCTGTCCACAGTTGCATCAAGAAGTCGCATTCAGATGAGGCCAGCCAGGCTGAGCAAGACAGGGGCTTTGTAGTGATAGCTGGGTTCCCCCAGGTCCAGGGCGCAATTGACTGCACACATATGCCCATCAAGGTACCAATGGGTCAGACAGATGCCTTCGTCAAGAGAAAGCGATTCCACTCCATGAATGGGTACATGGTGTGTGACCACAGGATGCAAATTCTGCAAGTCTGTGCAAGGTACCCTGGCAACTCCCTTGTCGTTTACATCCTCAGACACCCCCAGGTATTGAAGCTCTTCAGTGCTCCAGCCCAACAGGATTGATGGCTGCTGGGTGACAAGAGCTTTCCGTTGAAGAGGTGGCTCATGATGCCTCTCTACCACCCAAGAACAGAGGCAGAGAAGCTTTATCATATGAGTCATGCCTCCACAAGGGCAGTGGTAGAATGGACCATAGGTCTTCTCGAGTTGTGCTTCCGATGCCTGGACCATTCAGGGGGAGCACTATAATACCCCCTAGAGCGGGTGTCACTGATAATGGCTGCATGCTGCACTGTCCACAATTTGGCACTGGCAAAGGGAGGGCCCACTGGAGGAAGAGGCTCTTGACCCAGCTGCACAGGCCACAAACGATGAGTCCAGTAGTGAGTCTGAAGAGAAGCATGGTGAGGAGAACGCTGAGGGCATGGAGCCAAAACTCAGTAGCCTGCAGGGAGGCAGGGACAACTTGATCCAACGTTCCTTCAGCTAGGCTACCAAAGATCAGCTTCAACAACATGCCAGGGCTGCTGCCTCCATCCCAGATGTCTGGAAGGGCCCTTTCATCTGAACACAAAGAACACTCAGAGCCTGTGCAATAAAGTTCAGAGCTACCTACGTCCAGCATTACATACTGGCGTCCCCTGCACAAATGAAATAAAAAAGTGAAACATACTCAGGCAAAAACACAATTTATCTCATTCTGACAGTTCAGTAATATTTACATAAACATTCCTGGTCTTCAACCCCAGACCAAAATACATAAAGTCAACATAAATGAACATAAAATCACCCGTGACCTGTACCCCTTGTGCTCATGTTGCCTTTAACTTATGTTTGCTAGTAATACATTATTCTGCTCCCCCATCACTGGCACTGGCATTGGAGACAGCCTGCTGACTCTGCTGTCTATTGGCCTTGATGGCCTTGGTGGTCATCCTCTGGCCAGTGGAGCCTGTGCTGTCCCTGCCTGGGAGGGAGCGGTCAGAGACACAACTGGCATCGCGTCAGCCGCCGCAGCCTCATCAGATGCCACGGACAATGGCAGAGGGGTGGAGGAGCTGCTGCTGTCATCCAGAACGCCGTGAGAGGAGTCTGCAGAGACAGGGGTGGTTCTTCAGGGTCTGCAGAGTGCACGCTTACTGGCAAACCTAAAAGGGAGAACAAAAACATGTCATTAGTTAAAGTCATCACACTGTCACTGTGCATATTAGGCATCCTGGTGAGACCATGGAGATCTGCCTCACGATGCCCTCATCTTCCAATGATCAATGGGAACTCCAGGTTCGAGGCTCACACCAATGAAGAGACTACACTAGAATGGTCGCACAGTCTGAAAGTCTCACCTCTGTACCACACTCTTACCTTCATCTGGCAACCCGCCTCTCCAAACTCAGTGGCATGGGGCACGTGCCGGCTCTCAAGCTCCACGGCATCTTGCTCGTATCTGGACAGGATTAGATGGCTAGCGGGGCTTTTAATATTATTGTGGGCCATCTTCTCCTGTACCAACAGAGGAGCATTGATTAGTGCAGTCTGTACCTGCAGCGCCATTCCAGCCTGGCCAACTCCAGCTGAGGAGCAGCTGGCAAGGCACATCCAAGTCATGGTCCTCAAGTCGCAACGCACTCAGTCCAAGCAGACAGGGCTTACCCCCTTGGCCAGATCCGGCATCATTGACAGTTGGCACTCAGACTCTAGCACCCCTTAAGTCCACGGGGGAATGGCCACACCTTAACACTTAAGCAAACTGACCCATGCCAACATGGTATCACCCTTCCTGAGCGCAGCAGGTCATTGAAGCGCTTCCAGCATTGGACCGAGGTGCACTGTACTACATCATGGCTGTTCACCATTGCTGCAACCTCCTCCCATGCCCTCTTTGTGAGGTGTGGTAGCCTCCTCCTCCCATCCCTGGGGGCAAGGTTGTCCCTCCTGACAGCCACCTCCTCCAGGAGGGCGGCAAGGCATTCATCAGAAAAGTGGGGGGCCGAGTGCCCACTCAACCTGCCCTCCTGCCTGCTGTGTCCACCCGACTCGAATCCATAGCAACAGTACAGGAGATGTCCTTCAGTGGCAGCCTTCCAGGGCCTGCCTGTGCCACTTGTAAACCGGCTGCTGGGTCGCCATTGGACCTCGCCCCGAAGGGCTCCACCCCCACTCTCCCTACCCGGCCAGTGCGGAGCCTTGTTTCACGTTGGGCGGGCCATAATTGGCCATAATTGGCTCGCCAGCATGAAATTGTGGTCGGGGACTGATCATGGGTGGCAGACCATTTCCCAGCCCCTCCCAGGCCCGCCCAACAACCTCAGAATTCTGGCATAGGGAAGTTTGGAAGATTACGACCAATGCATTTATTACTTCTGCAGCCACTCTTTTTAAGACCCAATGATGCAGGCTATCAGGCAACTGAGGCAGTCCCAGCTGAATGATGCAATGAATGTCATTAGCAGCCTGGACTCCTTTTCTAACGTATGCGGCTGGAACCCATTGTTTGTATCCAGTTTAGTGAAGACTTAGCTTCTCACGAGCTTTGGTCAACAAATGCCATAGGATGGATCTCACTTTCAACTGCCTTGTTCAACTGTGCGAGGCGCACATAAATGTGTAGTGACCCATTAGACTTGGGTACAGGCATCATGCCTGAGCACCAAGAATTGTGTTGTGTCACTGGCAATATCACCCCACATGGTGTAGCATGGAGTCAATCCCTTGTTCACCTTTCTGAAGAGTGAGTGTGGGACCTTTCTTGATATAAAAGAATACACTGGCTTGGCATTTGGCTTTAAAGCAATATGGTAAGCCATTCAGAGCTTCCCCAGGCATTTGAATAGTTTCAGAAATTCCCTCTTGAATTTATCTGGTTTACCCTGGTTGTTCAGCTCTTCCACCTTGTAAATAAATAGCAATACTGAGCAGACTCTCTGGCTCAGTAATGAGCACTCCTGATTTTGGATAACAAAGAATTTCTGTAATTACTCTTATCTTAAAATGAAGTGTGGCAGTTATCTGTGCTTGCACATTCAGTGGAATGCCCCCGGACCATGGAACCGAATGATAGATGGCTGGAGAAACTCAAGACTTCAGCCACTCTACCGTATCAGAAAGAATTGACACTCCTTCCCCCTTGTCTAATTTAAAATTGGCTTTGTAACCATTGACTATGATATCCACACTCCAAAAGATCCCCTGGAGATTTGCAACTTCATCCAAGAATGACACTTTGTGTTCCTTTGTATCATCTATTTCCTGGATATTGCTTGATCTGATTCATCTCCCTTTACATTTTGGAGTAAGAGTCTTTCTGTTGTGCCATATTGCTTTAAAATGTCTCCGCCTCATGCAGAAATGATTGTCTGCATTTATGGCTGGACAGTTTTCATGCTGATGGAATTATTTCGCGCCACAGCAGGAGCACTGGATAATGGTGGTGACCACCAGCTATTCGCTCTAGGTCTGCTTTTAGTGTGTGCGCTGGTACCTCTAGTGCTCATTAACTAGGCTGAGTCAGTGATCTGACTCCACAAAGGTTCACTATCACCCTGGATTAAAACTCAGTTCTGCTTCCATGGCTCAGCGTGTCTCGCTAATTGTACTGCCTTGGACAATGTTAGATCTTCCCTGGACTGCAGAAAATCAGATAAGGCTTCGTTAAGCACTCCACCACCACAATGCAATCTCGGATTAGCTCATCATTTGGAGGCCCATGCTTGCAACTATCAGCCAAATGATACAGGTCATTAATGAAAAAAGTCAATGCTTTCTCCGGATTTCTTAGTACACTTGTTAAATCTCACATGATCTACCATAATGTTCCTCTGAGGACTGAACTATTGACCAAAGACCTTAATAACCTCTTCCTAGTTGCTGTGTCCTCATTAACACTCTGCCATATTAAAATGTTACCTGCGCTGCTGCCAATAAAATAGAGGAGTGTGCTGACCTGTTCTTTATCAGGCTTCCATTTTAACCCAAAAGCAGTCCAATGCCTGTTGAATCTGCAATTCCAGTTTTCCCGGTGTGCTGCTTGGCCGAGGCCTTCCATGTGGTGAAAGGATTTGAGTAGAGATAGGACTTATTCCAAAGTCTTACTTTTACTCGACTGTCTTGGCACTTTTCCTTCTGATTCTCCGCTGCTATCATTCCATGGTCGCTTTATTTTCGATGGTTTTCACTTTCCTGCCGCCATCAGTTTCATTGGGGATCCTTTCTGTTAAGTAGGTTTAGCACTGCCACAATGAAATATCATCATAAATGGTCCCAAGGTGTGTTTAACATAGACTACTGGAAACAGGACCTCCAAGAACTGTCAAATATTTATTAACGTTGGAGACAGTGGAGCCGATCAACACGCCCAGTCAGACAGCTGGATTCCTGACCAGTTAGAAAGCACATTTAGGGCTGCTGCTGTTTCTTTCACTTCTGAGTGATTGAATGTCCAGAATCGTCCATACTGTGCAAAGGTAAAGGTGGCTGCAGTAGATCCATGCCACCAAAACCATTGGGAGCTGAGAGTTGAGAAGATTTTGGAAAACAGTGCACCATGTAGGGAAGATTGCACAGGCAGAATCCTGTTTATGCCAAACTGCTGCCAGTGGAGTATCAGCTAACTCCTTGAAGGAAAGGGACCGGAAATCTATTTGGAAGAATTATATGGCTGAAACAGGGACCACACAGATAGAGTGGCCTGCCAACTAACTCAGTGAGATAGAATAGCAGATTACATGTAAGTTACAGTTCACACATGATTTGCCTGTTAATTCTTTTTTAATTCATGGTGATTCTGATTCGTGTTAGAGTACAAGTTAAAAAAAAATGAAATCTTAGCTGGTAATTTCTTCATTTGGGGGTCATACAGTAAATTTAGTTATTTTGATTTACAGATTCCCACGTTGGTTATGACAAAATATGGCTGCCTTGAAGTACAGGGCTCCCTCAGTACTGGCACCAGGGGAGTTTTTCCTTGATTATGGGATTACGTCTCTGCAGTACGACTGGAATCCACATCCACCTGACAGGGGAGCCAGTTCGGAGCAATATTAGCAACAGAGGTACATGAGTGCACTTGAATATTTGGTCTTGGGGTTGATTGGATTTGTTTACATATCAATGTGAGAAGGAAGCCATTGTCCCGCTGATGCAAATCCTTACTCATTAGAAACTTGGGACCACAACCTGTGTCACTGAATGCTCTCTATGTATGCATTCAGAGACTGTTTGTCAGGACAGGCTACAAAGGAAGCAAAAATTTGCATTACCCTCAAACATTCCAGCCCTCTTCTATACTCGCTGGATCATTAGAGGACACCTGGGTACCACCCATGGCTTGAAGACCTGCAACAGTTATCCATGATCAATTTTTGGAAAGATGTTGTCAACCAGAAAGGGGGTCACTTAAATTGAGATGACAAAGCATTTCACTTAAATTGGGATGCCAAAGCATTCAGTGCTGATGGGAAGCATTTCTCAGCACCATCAGGAGAGGAACATTGGAAAGAGGAGCAGGAGGAGGCCATTCAGCCCATCGAGCTGCTCCATCATTCAACTAGATTGTGGCTGATCCTTTATCTCAACACTGTTTTTCTGCGCTATCCACACATCCCTTGATATCTTCAATAGCTAGAAATCTGTTGACATCTGTCTTGAATATACTCGATGGCTGAGCCTCCATAGCCCTCTAGAATAGAGAATTCCAAAGATTCACCTCCCTCTGGCCTACCTCTTATTATGAGACTGTCTCCCCTGGTTCTAGAGCCCCAGCCAGGGGAAACATCGTTCCTGCATCTACCCTGTCAAGTCATGTGAGAATTTTTTATCTTTCAATGAGGGCACCGCATATTCTCCTAAACTCTAGAGAATATAGTCCCAGTCTCCTCGATCTCTCCTCACAGGACAAACCCGCCATCTCACAGATCAATCAGGTGAACCTTCATTACACTCCCTCCATAGCAAGTATATCCATTCTTAGTAAGGAAACAAAAATTGTGCACAATACACCAGGTGCAATGTCATCAAGGCACTATAAATTGCAGCAAGACATCTTTACTCCTATATTCAAATTCTCTTGCAGTAAAGATCAGCATACCATTTGCCTTCCTAATTACCTGCTGTACCTGCACGTTAGCCTTCAGTGACTTATGAACAAGGACACCCAGGTCCCTTTTGATATCAACACTTCTCAATATCTCATCATTTAAGAAATACTCTGCATTTCTGTTTGTCCTACCAAATTAGACAACTTCACATTTTTCCTGCCATGTTCTTGCCCACTCACTAAATCTGTCTAAATCCCCTGAAGCCTCTTTGCATCCTCCTCACAACTCACATTATGACCTAGTTTTTTGTCATCAGCAAACTTGGAAATATTATATTTAGTACCCACATTGAAGTCATTGATATAGATTGTGAATAGCTTGGGCCCAAGCACTGATCCTTGCGGTACCTCACTTGTCTTAGCTTGCCAACCTGAGAATGACACGTTTATTCCTACTCTGTTTTCTGTCTGTTAACCACTTTTCAACCCATGCTGTATACTATACATAATCCCATGTGCTCTAATTTTGCTTACCAACCCCTTGTGTGGGACCTTACCAAAAGCTACATGAAAATCCAAATACAACACATCCAAAGTTCCACCTTATCTATTCTAGTTACTTCCTCAAAACTCTAATATGTTTGATAAACATGATTTCCCTTTCATAAATCCATGCTGACCCTGCTCAATCCTATTATTATTTTCTCAATGTCCAGTTATGACATGCTTTATAACAGATTTTAGCATTTTCCCTACTGCTAATGCCAGGCTAAAAGGTCTGTAGTTCCCCATTTTCTCTCTCTTAAATAGTGGGGTTACATCTGCTATCTTCTAATCTGCAGGAAACATTCCAAAAACATTAGAATTCTCGAAGTGCATCCACTATCGCTACAGTCACCTCTTTCAACACTCTGGGATGTAGGTCATCCGGTCCAGCTGATTTATCAGCTTTCATTCCCATTAATTGCTCCTTTCCTACTTTTTACTAATACTGATTTATTTTAGTTCCTCATTCTCACTAGCCCCTTGGTTCTCTAGTATTTCTGGGAATTTTTTGCACCTTCCTCTTACAGACACAAAGTGTTTGTTTAACTTCTCTGCCATTTCTTTATTCCCCATTATAAATTCTCCTGTCTCTGCCTTTCATGGGCCCACATGTGTCTTTGTTAATTGTTTACTTTTTACATACCTATAGGAGGATTTACAGTCCGGTTTTATATATCTCACTAGTTTGCTTTCATATTCTATTTTCTCTTTCTTTATCAGTTTTTTGGTCCTCCTTTGCTGAATTCTAAGATGCACCCAATCTCAGGCTAACTATTTTTTGACAACCTTATAAGCCTCTTCCTTTGGTTTAATACAATATTTAACAATGACAACCCGGTAGTCTGTTTAAAAGAAGGCCTGGCAGCCTTTTGTAGGCTGTTCACAATGGCCAGTTCTGGGCTGCAGCAGAGGGGTTTGGGTTAGCAGGCCAGGCTGGAGGGTACGCCAGCGGAGCAGGCCAGGCTGGAGGGTAGGGCAGCGGAGAAGGCCAGGCTGGAGGGTAGGCCAGTGGGGGGCCAGTGCGTCCCTTCTTTTTCTGATGACTGCCTTGCTACCTTCCTCGAGGAGGTGGCAGCACAGCAGGAGGAGTTGGTCCCCCAGGATGGCAGGAGGAGGCCCCTCCCGCCCCACATGACGAAACATGCCTGGGAGGAGGTGGCGGAGGCGGTGAGCTCCCGCAACGTGGTGCGGCGCACCTGGATGCAATGCTGCAAGCACTTCTATGATTTGTTGCGCTCTGGCAGGGTGAGTACCATGTTGGCACTGGGCATTTAACCCAGCAAGTAGCCTTACCCTCTGCGCCTCCAAGTCTCAGTGTCGTGACTGCATTGAATCATTGACGGCATTTTTCCTTTGCTGGGTGGGCAAGCTGATAGTGCCCATGCTGAAGTCAGCCTGAGTGGGTCATTAGGAGATGAGTTTTCCCCCGTGGTATGTGTTGATCTGAGTCCTACATGATTGGTTTGGAGGCAACCTGGAGGAGCTGCACCTAGGTGCTGACTCAGAACTCCAGGACATGTCCTAGTCAGGGTGATGAGATGGTGGAAGAGGAGCCTCAAGGTGGCGTGGCAATGAACCATCTGCTGCCCTCTGTACTCCACATGCTTGTGCTTTCTTGCTATGGGAGGAAATACCATGTGGTTCCTAATTTGGTGCAGGCAGCACGCATCCAAGGGCCGGCAGAAGGGGTGGGGATCAGGCCTAGCATCTTTGTCTGAGTGATCGGCAGTTGTGTGGTGAGGAGGCACTGGAGGCCTGATATGTCCCACCCTCGTTGGGGTGTGTCATGCATGAACAGAGTCCTTGTGTAATTTGCCCTAATCAATGCTCTTCTCTCTTTATCAGGAAAAGAATGTGCAGAACGCGGCCAAGCGTGTGAGGACTGGAGGTGGCCAGGCACAGCTCTCCCTACTAAGCCGCTTTGAGCAAGAGGCCCTTGAACTGGAGAGGCGCCATGCACCCAGATATACTGGTGTTGGTGAGGCTGGGGTGCCACGGCCAGGTATTTATGCCCAACAGTGAGGTCAGCATTGTCCTCCCAACAGCCATAGCACTGATCATTGTTAAATTTGTTATTGTTGCAACATTGTTGGGTCATTGGTTATGGAAGGATGAGCGCATAATGAGCCGGGGGACAGGCTCATTATGAACTTTGTCATTGTGTGCACGCTAACTGATCCACTGTCCTTGTTCTTCCTTTAGCATCATCAGAACATGGTCGGGAGGAAGAGCAGCAGATGCCTCCTCTTACACCTGAGGGGCCTGAAGTCTCACCAGTGTCACAGTATTTCTGCGAGGCAGGCACCAGAGCAGATACTAGCACCTCGGTGGGAATTAGAACAATGGCTAGTGTCCCGGGGCACAGTGGTGATGGCAGTTCACACTCGCTGGAGGAGCTGGCAGAGACAGGGTGCCCATGGTGCCAGCAGCCAGAGGACTGCAGGGGACCAGGCTCATGCTCAGTCGGTACCTGGTGATGTGCCTCTGGAGTTGTCTGCGACACAGCAAGTGCAGGAAATGCGGCCAAGTGTGCGGGAGCATCTGGGGGAGATACATGAGGCTATGCTTGGCTTGGCCTCTGTGGTGGAGGAGTCTACACGGACGCTTGCCGAAGCAATGAGCCACATGTCCGTGGAGACAGTGGCGACTCTTGTGGAGAGCCTACTCCAGGAGACCCGTCAGGGTTTCCTGGAGATGTGCTCTGACCAGCAAGCCCTCACATTGGCAATGACCTCAGCTGGTCACTGCCAGTATGGGAGATTGTCTGGACATCAAGCTTCCCAGCTCGGTGACCATCCATCCACGGTGAGCAGGGAGGTCCAAAGAGACCTTACGTCGGCGCAGTAGCTGCCTGTTGTCGCTGTGAGCTCCTCTCAGGGCGCTCTGGATGAGGGCAGCAGCTCCTCTGCCCCTCTCCCATTGACCGTATCATCCGGTAAGGCTGCAAGGACTGGGGAGATGCCAGCTGCAAAACAGGCAGCTCCCTTCCAGGCGGGGCCAGCACAGGCTCCATGGTCAAGAGGACAACCGCCAAGGTCATCAAGGCCAACAGGACAGCAGAGTCATCAGAGTGGCTCAGGTGCCACTCCAAGCGATGGGGTAGCACCCGGAAACGAAAGCATAAGGCACCTTAGGCACAGCATGGGTTTATCACTGGTGCTTTTGGTTATGATTTCTTTTTAATTGTTAACACTATTGTTTTCTCTTTGTGATAAGTTCTTTTCCTTCACACATTAAAACAAGATGTGTGACCATAGCTGAGGGTGCCTCATTTCTTCTGCATCTATATGGTTGACAAAAGTATAATGAATGATTTGTTGCACATTCAGCTTTATTTACAAGGCTCTTAGTTAGTGTTGCTGACTTGGCAGATTTTGCATGTAGGTGTCAAGTAGCGAGACGGCAGCCCAAACCTGCCCTGGTCGTCCATCTGTGTTATGCTAGCTGAAGATTCATTGGATTAAAGTAGCCCGGGTGTCCTTGCCTCCCTGGAGTAGTCCCGGGTCAGCGTCTACCCCCTCAGCATTTCCCTGTGCATGCTCATCCTTGGACTCATCGAGTGCAGCCGCAGCCACTGCGTCTACATCTTCGTTGTCCACTGCGTCCTCCCCTTTCCAGCACAAGATTGTGGAGAGCGCAGCATGCAACCACTATCAGCAACACACAATCTGGGGGGTACTGGAGTGCGCCCCCTGAGCGGTCTAGGCACCGGAAGCGCAACTTGAGAGATGGTTCTCTCCACCACAGCCCGAAGCATGGCTCCTATTGTAATGCTGCTCAGCTTCTGTTCTTGGATGGCGTAGAGGCATCATGAGCCACCTTCTGAGGGGATAGCCCTTGTCACCCAGCAGCCATCCATCAAGCCAGGCTGGAGCACTGAAGAGCCCCAGCACCTGGGAGTGTCTGAGGATGTAAGCATCGTGGGAGCTGCCTGGGTACCTTGCACAGACTTGAAGAATCTGCATCCTGTGATCACACACTATCTGCACGTTCATGGAGTGGAAGCCCTTCCTGATGAAGAAGGCACCGGGCTCACCTGCTGGCGCCTTGATGGCCACGTGTGTGCAGTCTATTGCACCCTGGATGCGGGGGAAGCCAGCAATGGCCGCGAAACCTCTGGCTCGCTGTGTCTGGCTAGCCTGGTCCCAATGGAAGTGGATGAAGGTCAATGCATGCCTGAACAGAGCATCTGTAACCTGCTTCACACAAGTGTGGACAGCTGATTGGGAGACACTGCAAAGATCCTCCACTGAGCTCTGGAAGGAGCCAGAGGCATAGAAGTTGAGGGCAGCTGTGAACTTCAGAGCCACTGGCATGGGGTGTCTGCCCACACAGTTAGGAGAGATCTCAGGCCCAATCATCTGACAGATATAGTTGACTGTCTCCCTTGAGAGATGGAACCCCCTTCAGTTCTGCACCTCAGACATATTGAGGTAGCTGGTTCACCGCCGGTATACCCTGGCAACAAGATAATGGCCTCTTCTGCTGCCCCTTCCGCTTTGAACTACCTCTTGGCCTTGCACCCCTTGTGCCTGCTCCTCGCCTCCCAAAGGTGACTCCCCTGGAGGCTGAATGTGCACTCCTGGCCAGATCCCCCTTCTAGCCTTCCCTTTCTCCTCAGAGGAGCTGCCTCCAGGTGATGGATCAGCTCCCATTCCCAGACTAAGAGAAGGCTTCCTAAAACCTGCAAGCCCGGAAAAAATCCCTCACTGCAGAGTGCTGACCTGAAGGTTAAGAGTCCAGAAAATGCTGCAGATCACACAGGCAAGTTTGAAAAACTTTCACCAGTAAATGCTTCACAGAGCAGATTCACAAGCCCACTGAGCCATGATCTAAAATTGTTGAACTCAATATTCAGTCAGGAAGGCTGTAAAGTGCCTAGTCGGAAGATGAGGTGCTGTTTCTACATTTTGTGTTGAGCTTTACTGGAACAAAGCAGCAGGCCAAAGACGGACATGTGGGCATGAGAGCAGGGTGGACCTTGGACACGTGCTGCCTGCACCACATTAGGAACCACATTGAGTTCAACAATTTTAGATCATGAACTCTCTCCTCCATCCCCACCCCCATTCCGATCCCCCCCTTTTTTTCCAATAATTTATATAGATTTTTCTTTTCCCACCTATTTCCATTATTTTTAAATGTATTTCCATCCATTGTTTTATCTCTACCTTTTAGCCTTTTTTGATTCCTTCCCCCCACCCCACCCCACCCCACCCCTACTAGGGCTATCTGTACCTTGCTTGTCCTGCTTTCTACCCTTAATTAGCACATTCCTTAGATAATATCACCACCTTCAACATCTCTTTGTCCTTTTGTCTGTGACATTTTTTGGTTATCTCCACCTATCACTGGCCCTACTTGTCCCACCCCCCTTAAACCAGCTTATATTTCACCTCTCTTCTATTTTTACTTAGTTCTGTTGAAGGGTCATTCGGACTCGAAACGTTAACTGTGTTCCTCTCCGCAGATGCTGCCAGACTTGCTGAGTTTTTCCAGGTATTTTAGTTTTTGTTTTGGATTTTCAAATCCACAGTTTTTTGCTTTTATCTTAATATTTAATCTGAAATTAGGTTCTTAAATCTAATAGGAGACTATAAAGGTATGAGGGGCAAATTGGCTGTGGTGGACTGGGAAACTACATTAAAAGGTATGATGGTAGACAGGCAATTGCTAGCATTTAAAGAATTAATACATGGGGCAGAATTTTCCGTTTAACATGTTGGGGGTGGACACCGCACGTCCGAGTGTAAAAGGATGTGTGGTGATGTCGGGCAAGCGTCCTGATGTCACTGCATGCCATCGTGGTATTTTGCTGGGCAGGTGTGCGATGAAGTCCGATGTGCACCCGCCATTAATTAACGGGCCACTTAAGGCCCTTTAGTGTTCAATCGATGCTGATTTTTCAGTGCCTTTGCGATCTTCTGGTGGGTGCATGGGCGCAATGGGCAGGCGGGTAGGAAACTTTTGTATTAACCTGACCCTTGGGCGGGATAAGAGGGCTCAGTGGGCTTGTGAATCTGCTCTGTGAAGCATTTACTGGTGAAAGTTTTTCAAACTTGCCTGTGTGATCTGTAGCATTTTCTGGACTCTTAACCTTCAGGTCAGCACTCTGCAGTGAGGGATTTTTTCCGGGCTTGCAGGTTTTAGGAAGCCTTCTCTTAGTCTGGGAATGGGAGCTGATCCATCACCTGGAGGCAGCTCCTCTGAGGAGAAAGGGAAGGCTAGAAGGGGGATCTGGCCAGGAGTGCACATTCAGCCTCCAGGGGAGTCACCTTTGGGAGGCGAGGAGCAGGCACAAGGGGTGCAAGGCCAAGAGGTAGTTCAAAGCGGAAGGGGCAGCAGAAGAGGCCATTATCTTGTTGCCAGGGTATACCGGCGGTGAACCAGCTACCTCAATATGTCTGAGGTGCAGAACTGAAGGGGGTTCCATCTCTCAAGGGAGACAGTCAACTATATCTGTCAGATGATTGGGCCTGAGATCTCTCCTAACTGTGTGGGCAGACACCCCATGCCAGTGGCTCTGAAGTTCACAGCTGCCCTCAACTTCTATGCCTCTGGCTCCTTCCAGAGCTCAGTGGAGGATCTTTGCAGTGTCTCCCAATCAGCTGTCCACACTTGTGTGAAGCAGGTTACAGATGCTCTGTTCAGGCATGCATTGACCTTCATCCACTTCCATTGGGACCAGGCTAGCCAGACACAGCGAGCCAGAGGTTTCGCGGCCATTGCTGGCTTCCCCCGCATCCAGGGTGCAATAGACTGCACACACGTGGCCATCAAGGCGCCAGCAGGTGAGCCCGGTGCCTTCTTCATCAGGAAGGGCTTCCACTCCATGAACGTGCAGATAGTGTGTGATCACAGGATGCAGATTCTTCAAGTCTGTGCAAGGTACCCAGGCAGCTCCCACGATGCTTACATCCTCAGACACTCCCAGGTGCTGGGGCTCTTCAGTGCTCCAGCCTGGCTTGATGGATGGCTGCTGGGTGACAAGGGCTATCCCCTCAGAAGGTGGCTCATGATGCCTCTACGCCATCCAAGAACAGAAGCTGAGCAGCATTACAATAGGAGCCATGCTTCGGGCTGTGGTGGAGAGAACCATCTCTCAAGTTGCGCTTCCGGTGCCTAGACCGCTCAGGGGGCGCACTCCAGTACCCCCCAGATTGTGTGTTGCTGATAGTGGTTGCATGCTGCGCTCTCCACAATCTTGTGCTGGAAAGGGGAGGACGCAGTGGACAACGAAGATGTAGACGCAGTGGCTGCGGCTGCACTCGATGAGTCCAAGGATGAGCATGCACAGGGAAATGCTGAGGGGGTAGACGCTGACCCGGGACTACTCCAGGGAGGCAAGGACACCCGGGCTACTTTAATCCAATGAATCTTCAGCTAGCATAACACAGATGGACGACCAGGGCAGGTTTGGGCTGCCGTCTCGCTACTTGACACCTACATGCAAAATCTGCCAAGTCAGCAACACTAACTAAGAGCCTTGTAAATAAAGCTGAATGTGCAACAAATCATTCATTCTACTTTTGTCAACCATATAGATGCAGAAGAAATGAGGCACCCTCAGCTATGGTCACACATCTTGTTTTAATGTGTGAAGGAAAAGAACTTATCACAAAGAGAAAACAATAGTGTTAACAATTAAAAAGAAATCATAACCAAAAGCACCAGTGATAAACCCATGCTGTGCCTAAGGTGCCTTATGCTTTCGTTTCCGGGTGCTACCCCATCGCTTGGAGTGGCACCTGAGCCACTCTGATGACTCTGCTGTCCTGTTGGCCTTGATGACCTTGGCGGTTGTCCTCTTGACCATGGAGCCTGTGCTGGCCCCGCCTGGAAGGGAGCTGCCTGTTTTGCAGCTGGCATCTCCCCAGTCCTTGCAGCCTTACCGGATGATACGGTCAATGGGAGAGGGGCAGAGGAGCTGCTGCCCTCATCCAGAGCGCCCTGAGAGGAGCTCACAGCGACAACAGGCAGCTACTGCGCCGACGTAAGGTCTCTTTGGACCTCCCTGCTCACCGTGGATGGATGGTCACCGAGCTGGGAAGCTTGATGTCCAGACAATCTCCCATACTGGCAGTGACCAGCTGAGGTCATTGCCAATGTGAGGGCTTGCTGGTCAGAGCACATCTCCAGGAAACCCTGACGGGTCTCCTGGAGTAGGCTCTCCACAAGAGTCGCCACTGTCTCCACGGACATGTGGCTCATTGCTTCGGCAAGCGTCCGTGTAGACTCCTCCACCACAGAGGCCAAGCCAAGCATAGCCTCATGTATCTCCCCCAGATGCTCCCGCACACTTGGCCGCATTTCCTGCACTTGCTGTGTCGCAGACAACTCCAGAGGCACATCACCAGGTACCGACTGAGCATGAGCCTGGTCCCCTGCAGTCCTCTGGCTGCTGGCACCATGGGCACCCTGTCTCTGCCAGCTCCTCCAGCGAGTGTGAACTGCCATCACCACTGTGCCCCGGGACACTAGCCATTGTTCTAATTCCCACCGAGGTGCTAGTATCTGCTCTGGTGCCTGCCTCGCAGAAATACTGTGACACTGGTGAGACTTCAGGCCCCTCAGGTGTAAGAGGAGGCATCTGCTGCTCTTCCTCCCGACCATGTTCTGATGATGCTAAAGGAAGAACAAGGACAGTGGATCAGTTAGCGTGCACACAATGACAAAGTTCATAATGAGCCTGTCCCCCGGCTCATTATGCGCTCATCCTTCCATAACCAATGACCCAACAATGTTGCAACAATAACAAATTTAACAATGATCAGTGCTATGGCTGTTGGGAGGACAATGCTGACCTCACTGTTGGGCATAAATACCTGGCCGTGGCACCCCAGCCTCACCAACACCAGTATATCTGGGTGCATGGCGCCTCTCCAGTTCAAGGGCCTCTTGCTCAAAGCGGCTTAGTAGGGAGAGCTGTGCCTGGCCACCTCCAGTCCTCACACGCTTGGCCGCGTTCTGCACATTCTTTTCCTGATAAAGAGAGAAGAGCATTGATTAGGGCAAATTACACAAGGACTCTGTTCATGCATGACACACCCCAACGAGGGTGGGACATATCAGGCCTCCAGTGCCTCCTCACCACACAACTGCCGATCACTCAGACAAAGATGCTAGGCCTGATCCCCACCCCTTCTGCCGGCCCTTGGATGCGTGCTGCCTGCACCAAATTAGGAACCACATGGTATTTCCTCCCATAGCAAGAAAGCACAAGCATGTGGAGTACAGAGGGCAGCAGATGGTTCATTGCCACGCCACCTTGAGGCTCCTCTTCCACCATCTCATCACCCTGACTAGGACATGTCCTGGAGTTCTGAGTCAGCACCTAGGTGCAGCTCCTCCAGGTTGCCTCCAAACCAATCATGTAGGACTCAGATCAACACATACCACGGGGGAAAACTCATCTCCTAATGACCCACTCAGGCTGACTTCAGCATGGGCACTATCAGCTTGCCCACCCAGCAAAGGAAAAATGCCGTCAATGATTCAATGCAGTCACGACACTGAGACTTGGAGGCGCAGAGGGTAAGGCTACTTGCTGGGTTAAATGCCCAGTGCCAACATGGTACTCACCCTGCCAGAGCGCAACAAATCATAGAAGTGCTTGCAGCATTGCATCCAGGTGCGCCGCACCACGTTGCGGGAGCTCACCGCCTCCGCCACCTCCTCCCAGGCATGTTTCGTCATGTGGGGCGGGAGGGGCCTCCTCCTGCCATCCTGGGGGACCAACTCCTCCTGCTGTGCTGCCACCTCCTCGAGGAAGGTAGCAAGGCAGTCATCAGAAAAAGAAGGGACGCACTGGCCCCCCACTGGCCTACCCTCCAGCCTGGCCTTCTCCGCTGCCCTACCCTCCAGCCTGGCCTGCTCCGCTGGCGTACCCTCCAGCCTGGCCTGCTAACCCAAACCCCTCTGCTGCAGCCCAGAACTGGCCATTGTGAACAGCCTACAAAAGGCTGCCAGGCCTTCTTTTAAACAGACTACCGGGTTGTCATTGTTAAATATTGTATTAAACCAAAGGAAGAGGCTTATAAGGTTGTCAAAAAATAGTTAGCCTGAGATTGGGTGCATCTTAGAATTCAGCAAAGGAGGACCAAAAAACTGATAAAGAAAGAGAAAATAGAATATGAAAGCAAACTAGTGAGATATATAAAACCGGACTGTAAATCCTCCTATAGGTATGTAAAAAGTAAACAATTAACAAAGACACATGTGGGCCCATGAAAGGCAGAGACAGGAGAATTTATAATGGGGAATAAAGAAATGGCAGAGAAGTTAAACAAACACTTTGTGTCTGTAAGAGGAAGGTGCAAAAAATTCCCAGAAATACTAGAGAACCAAGGGGCTAGTGAGAATGAGGAACTAAAATAAATCAGTATTAGTAAAAAGTAGGAAAGGAGCAATTAATGGGAATGAAAGCTGATAAATCAGCTGGACCGGATGACCTACATCCCAGAGTGTTGAAAGAGGTGACTGTAGCGATAGTGGATGCACTTCGAGAATTCTAATGTTTTTGGAATGTTTCCTGCAGATTAGAAGATAGCAGATGTAACCCCACTATTTAAGAGAGAGAAAATGGGGAACTACAGACCTTTTAGCCTGGCATTAGCAGTAGGGAAAATGCTAAAATCTGTTATAAAGCATGTCATAACTGGACATTGAGAAAATAATAATAGGATTGAGCAGGGTCAGCATGGATTTATGAAAGGGAAATCATGTTTATCAAACATATTAGAGTTTTGAGGAAGTAACTAGAATAGATAAGGTGGAACTTTGGATGTGTTGTATTTGGATTTTCATGTAGCTTTTGGTAAGGTCCCACACAAGGGGTTGGTAAGCAAAATTAGAGCACATGGGATTATGTATAGTATACAGCATGGGTTGAAAAGTGGTTAACAGACAGAAAACAGAGTAGGAATAAACGTGTCATTCTCAGGTTGGCAAGCTAAGACAAGTGAGGTACCGCAAGGATCAGTGCTTGGGCCCAAGCTATTCACAATCTATATCAATGACTTCAATGTGGGTACTAAATATAATATTTCCAAGTTTGCTGATGACAAAAAACTAGGTCATAATGTGAGTTGTGAGGAGGATGCAAAGAGGCTTCAGGGGATTTAGACAGATTTAGTGAGTGGGCAAGAACATGGCAGGAAAAATGTGAAGTTGTCTAATTTGGTAGGACAAACAGAAATGCAGAGTATTTCTTAAATGATGAGATATTGAGAAGTGTTGATATCAAAAGGGACCTGGGTGTCCTTGTTCATAAGTCACTGAAGGCTAACGTGCAGGTACAGCAGGTAATTAGGAAGGCAAATGGTATGCTGATCTTTACTGCAAGAGAATTTGAATATAGGAGTAAAGATGTCTTGCTGCAATTTATAGTGCCTTGATGACATTGCACCTGGTGTATTGTGCACAATTTTTGTTTCCTTACTAAGAATGGATATACTTGCTATGGAGGGAGTGTAATGAAGGTTCACCTGATTGATCTGTGAGATGGCGGGTTTGTCCTGTGAGGAGAGATCGAGGAGACTGGGACTATATTCTCTAGAGTTTAGGAGAATATGCGGTGCCCTCATTGAAAGATAAAAAATTCTCACATGACTTGACAGGGTAGATGCAGGAACGATGTTTCCCCTGGCTGGGGCTCTAGAACCAGGGGAGACAGTCTCATAATAAGAGGTAGGCCAGAGGGAGGTGAATCTTTGGAATTCTCTATTCTAGAGGGCTATGGAGGCTCAGCCATCGAGTATATTCAAGACAGATGTCAACAGATTTCTAGCTATTGAAGATATCAAGGGATGTGTGGATAGCGCAGAAAAACAGTGTTGAGATAAAGGATCAGCCACAATCTAGTTGAATGATGGAGCAGCTCGATGGGCTGAATGGCCTCCTCCTGCTCCTCTTTCCAATGTTCCTCTCCTGATGGTGCTGAGAAATGCTTCCCATCAGCACTGAATGCTTTGGCATCCCAATTTAAGTGAAATGCTTTGTCATCTCAATTTAAGTGACCCCCTTTCTGGTTGACAACATCTTTCCAAAAATTGATCATGGATAACTGTTGCAGGTCTTCAAGCCATGGGTGGTACCCAGGTGTCCTCTAATGATCCAGCGAGTATAGAAGAGGGCTGGAATGTTTGAGGGTAATGCAAATTTTTGCTTCCTTTGTAGCCTGTCCTGACAAACAGTCTCTGAATGCATACATAGAGAGCATTCAGTGACACAGGTTGTGGTCCCAAGTTTCTAATGAGTAAGGATTTGCATCAGCGGGACAATGGCTTCCTTCTCACATTGATATGTAAACAAATCCAATCAACCCCAAGACCAAATATTCAAGTGCACTCATGTACCTCTGTTGCTAATATTGCTCCGAACTGGCTCCCCTGTCAGGTGGATGTGGATTCCAGTCGTACTGCAGAGACGTAATCCCATAATCAAGGAAAAACTCCCCTGGTGCCAGTACTGAGGGAGCCCTGTACTTCAAGGCAGCCATATTTTGTCATAACCAACGTGGGAATCTGTAAATCAAAATAACTAAATTTACTGTATGACCCCCAAATGAAGAAATTACCAGCTAAGATTTCATTTTTTTTTAACTTGTACTCTAACACGAATCAGAATCACCATGAATTAAAAAAGAATTAACAGGCAAATCATGTGTGAACTGTAACTTACATGTAATCTGCTATTCTATCTCACTGAGTTAGTTGGCAGGCCACTCTATCTGTGTGGTCCCTGTTTCAGCCATATAATTCTTCCAAATAGATTTCCGGTCCCTTTCCTTCAAGGAGTTAGCTGATACTCCACTGGCAGCAGTTTGGCATAAACAGGATTCTGCCTGTGCAATCTTCCCTACATGGTGCACTGTTTTCCAAAATCTTCTCAACTCTCAGCTCCCAATGGTTTTGGTGGCATGGATCTACTGCAGCCACCTTTACCTTTGCACAGTATGGACGATTCTGGACATTCAATCACTCAGAAGTGAAAGAAACAGCAGCAGCCCTAAATGTGCTTTCTAACTGGTCAGGAATCCAGCTG